>NC_089876.1:27179821-27489642 GCF_040182565.1 Anser cygnoides | reverse complement strand
TCTTTCCCCCACAAGACAGCCACATAACCCACCGTCAGATACACATGATAACTGCCCCTTGTTTTTAGCTGAAAGCAGCTCCCGTGACTCTCTCTCCTAGACGGCCCTGTGTGAACGTCTTTTTGTCAGCTTCTCTATGCTAAAGTGGAGGTGAGATAACGGCAGTGCTTCAAATTCGTCATGTCTAGGGTTACTGCTTGCCTTGTGAATTGCAGGACGTCCTGTATCACAGGCTCAAGCTCCACATCCTTGGGGAAGGAAGAGTTGTGTGAGGGCTGGCTTTTGTCACCCCCTCCCCATGATTATGAGCACCTCTTCCAGCTGAAGCTGCAAACCAAACCGTGGCCATCCCTGGTACCATGGTGGGGGAAGGAGTGAGAGGATCTGTCCTGTGTTGGGCTGCGGGACCCGATTCGGGGGGATGGCCTCTGAATGTGTAAACGGAGCTGAGCTGAATGGGCTGCTCACTGTCCCATGGCAGGTCCTTTAAAACTGGTAATCTTAAATGTACTTTGGGATCTCTTGGAAGTAAAAGGGCTGCCTACACTGCATCCAGCGAAGATAATAAAAAGAATGTTTTTCAGCATGCAGAAGTCTAGCACTCAGGTGTTTGGAGTCCTGGCTTCCAAACTGCCCCTGCAACTTTCTGTTCAACTGCCTTACACATAATGTGTCACGGGGTAGCGTTCGGTTGTGTGGCCGTGTGCTATGATTAAAAACTAAAGTAGTGGGCAAGCAGCACAATTGCCTCAGCTTCATTCAGTTATTTCTCTGGATCTCTTGAATTGGAAATAACCCTGAAAGTCAGCACGAAGCAGGCACTCCCTTTGAAAAACTGAGAGCTAGCCATAAGGGACTGTGTTGTCTTACATTTGCGGCATCTTGCCTTCACCCCTTGTAATCTTGCCCTCAGTGGGACTGGGTGGTGGCAGCCCTACTGCTGGTGATGCCCTTTCTGTAGTGTTCTCATGCATTGCCGTAAGTCGTCAGGGTGGATTAGATGGAGTACGATGCTATCATGCGTTAATGATGGTATCACATAATGTCTTAAAGAGAATTAAAGCTGAATACAGTTCCTTAAGATGTTAAATGTCTTGTTACACCTGATGAGTGCTCTTGCCCCCCGTTTAGCTCCCAGGGTCTGAAACACCCCGACATCCGAGAGCTGATATCAAGGCGAGTGGAGTTAAGGAGCCTCTTTGCTAGAGATGTTCACCACCTCGTGAGGGTTTTGGAGAAGGAGAAAACACAAGATGACAGCACTGCCTCAGTTGTGTTGATTTTCAGATGCAGTGAGAAATTATTTCCCTGAATCAATACTTATATTTGTGAAAACTGAAGTCCTTTGGTGTTGCTTGTGTTGTATGTGAAGAAGGAATTCTTCAAGGTTGCATCCTGGATTTTCAGTCTTCTATGCGAAGACTTCGTTAGTAAAAGGCTGAAATGCAAGTAGAAGTTAAACCATTTAACAACCCTGCAGATAAGTTCAGGGTAGAACTCTTTGGGATCTGCCTCAAAAACTTCAGGAAAATAGGTCTTGCTCTTCCAGTTACCTGTTCAGAAAGTACCTGGCAGTGTGGATTCTACTTAGAGAGGTCTTTTTGTATTTGCTTTTTATTTTTTAATCCGTATCCTAACATACACCTAGTTCAAGTACAGAGCAAAGCAGAAACTGAAAGACTTTGCTAACTTACTAAAGAAAATGAAAGCTGCTGTAAATATAGTCCTTCGAGTCGCATGCCAGCTGAACACAAAGCATGACAATGTGAAGTTCTGTCTGGCAGCATTATTACTACAATTCTGAGTGCAATCAAGTGGTAATTTGAGCACCAAGAGCTGTGTTGTCCTATTTCAGTAAAATGAGGGTGAGGGAATTTTGTGTTGAGTTTCATCTGAGTTTCAGTTATGTGAAATTTTCCTTGTAACCCATCCAACATAAGAGGGTGAGAGAGGCTGGAATCAGAAGATAAGAATGTGGACCTTGCCAACACCACTGTTTTGATAAGTGGAGCAACAATTGCACAGTTTGAGAAGCTGTGAATTGCCAGATGTGCGAATGGTAGTACAGCATCTCAGCTGAACTGCAGACAAGTCACTCATTTCCAATCCAAACTCTTGTGTTTGTTTCATATAGCAGAGAGGCCGTATCCTGATGAAAAAGATGCAGGGGAAACTTGAGACACCGGAACTTGCAATATTTCCTGCCCCTCGCTTGTTGGCTTGGGTTTTTCCTGGTGCACTGAAGACAGTTGTGACCGGTAACTGTAGATCTATCAGCTCTGTCTGTATGAGAGAAGGTTCGGGGCTAGTCACTAAATAGGTGCAAAAAAGCAACAGTTGTCAAGTGACGTTACAGTACTGCCTCAAGATAATAGAGTGTCAGGAGAAATGTACACGTTTGTCAACCTGGACTGCAACACATGAGTTAAGGTCAGAAGTTTATCATCTGAGTTAACTTCACAGTTTTGCCTTCAGCTGAATTTCCCCTGCTTATTATTGAACTATTTCTCACCGTTGCAGCTTCCGCATGCTCCAGTGGGTGCTTGTTTCTGTCTCTATTTAAAACCGATTATTAATATGTGTGTATTTTTCATATTGATGGCCCCATTAATGAATGTGTTTAAACATAGTTTCTGGTATATACTTTTTTAAATTCAACAGTCATTATAATGAAAAAGGTGTGTTATGCAAATTTCTGTCATTAATAGCTAGTGTCTTACCACAAAGCAGGATATATATGTACCTCAAGTGTGCCTTTTTCATGCTTAATTTTGCTAAAAGTGTAATGCTGGTGTACGAACACCGGAATGGCTCCTGGTGTACAGTGCAAGCAGGAGCTGTGCTATCTCTTGCTCACAAACATCTTTGACTCTTGCCTCTGATAACCTGACTGGTCCATGAAATGCACTGATTTCAGCCTTCCGGCTTGCTGTGAAGGTGTTCTTCATAGAGCATTTGGCAAAAGCAACTGAAGGGTCAACTAAAAAGAAGATAAGAATTTATTAAACTTCTTTTAATTTTGGAGAGAGAATGGTCGAATTTGTGCCTACAGCACGGTTGTTCACAACTCTTGTTACGGAGAAGACCTGAACTTGTCTCCCCTTTAGTCTACACGTGTGACTTAGAAGGGTGGCTACTTGATAAATGATTTAAAGACCACGATTTTAGCAATATGGAGAGTAGATTGTGGTCTTCCACAACCCAGAGGGAAGGAACACCGCACCCCTGGAGCTGGTTCAAGGCCTTCTCATCTGGTCCTGAGCTAATTTGCTTTGATATGAGACATGAACAACGCAGCTGCCATCATTCCTCTCCAGCCCGGTGCTTATCCTGGTAGCTTTCTCTTCTGCAAGCCATATGCTTAAAATTCCCCCAAATTCCCTGAAAGCCAACTACTTGTTTGTAGTTTTTGCCAGACCTCAGAACCTCCTTGCAGCTCTTCCCAGCCATGTGCTTGCTTCTGTGGTCGTGTGGTGCTTAGCTGGGATGTAGCCAGTGTATTACGGATGGCTCTGGGCTCCTTTTCCCATAAGGTAAGGCTCAAGCATGCCTGTATAGCTGTCACTGCAGATGCTAAAGCAGTCAGCTGGCTTTTATGTTGCACGTACTAAGAGTTGTCATCCATTGGGAAGGAATGTGGTTTCCATGTAACTGCATGGGGGAAAGAAAAAATATCTTGCAGAGGTTATAAAGGGATTTGTATCTGGATTCTGGTGGGACAGTTTCATCCGACTAAAGAAAATCTGGTGATTGGAATGCTAGAAATAATCTTAGCAGACAAACATACAGGAGTTATGGCCTGCTATCAATTTTGGTATCTCTGAGGAAGTAGAAAGTTCCTTTACATTTCTTGTGAATAAAACAAGTGCAGAAAGGAGCCAGTTGCTAGGTAGGTAGCTTGCTTCCCTAGCAGTAAAACTGCAAGAACGAGTTGATGTTTGCGGTGCGAATTAAAACCAAACGCTGTTGATTCGATGAAAGATAACCCTTAATTTTGAGGAACATCTCCAAATAACTTATTTCAGTTATTGTGCCGCTGGCTGGCACATTGTGAGGATGAGCTGCAAGCTTTTTGACTTCAGTCAGATCATTATGCCTGGGTCTAGCGTGGCTCCCGTGGACTGGGTAGCCGGAGCTTTCGTAAAGCTAACTACAAACTAACTAAAGCTGGCCTTTGAAGATGGATTTCATAACCTGTGTGTCACTGGATTTCCTGCTGGCGTTTGAAGAAATTCTAGCTGCTTCATGACGTACCATGCTTCTACGTATGTAAGGGAAGGTATGAGATCATTTAAGGGTACCCTGGGAAAGAGTGGTTGAGGTGAAGCAATAATCGATGCCAGCTTCCACTTCTTGTGGGATGTCCCTGCAGACCACTTCTACGTATTCTTCTTGAGACATGCAAAATATGTTTTTAGTTCATGAAACCTTTATCAAATTTCCAACCAATCTAGTTCATGGCATTCTTTGAAAACTATACATCAGCCGTGGAATGAGTGACTCCAGATGTTCATTCTTGGGCTCACCTGTGTTTTGTCAAAGGAGCACAGGTCAGAGAAGCTGGCAACAGCCTGGCTAGGATCAGAAGCAGGTGCAGCATAATCTGCACCTGGATGAGTAATTCCAGAGAACCAGTACAAGTGCAGGGTAGTGCTGGTACTGCTTTGCTGCTGCCAAGAGCCAAGCCAAGATTTCTGTGGCTTCAGCTGTGCCGTGTAAATGTACCAGTGGCACTTTGCCGTGGTAGTCCTTCGGTGCAGAGAGCAGGCAGCCTCTTAGAAGTATTTCAGGTTGGCTTATTGCTGAAAAAGCATGTCCAAGCCAGAAATATTCACCTTCAGCTACTGACTGAGTTTTTCTGGTAGCTTTTAAGATGGCCGTGGGTAATGATCTAGAAGGCTGGGTGCTGATTTTTGTGTGTTGACATATTATTGTAGGAGATTGTTTCTAGCTCCAGAATGAATGGGCTTGGGGCCAGAGAAGAGATGGTGCCAGACGGTTAATATGTGGCTTAGTTCTTCCTTTCTCCACTTTAAGTAAAAGGGTGCAAAACAAGACTGTGATCGTATTCAAGATAGTGAAAGTTAGATTGGTACCAGTCACTTGGTGTGTATGGTGGGAGGGCAGAGAGAATTAACTTCAGAGTCAGAGAGCAAGCAGTTGTTTAGTTGAAGTTCATCTTATGGTGTTTGCAAAACTTAGGAAGTATTAGACAATCCCTGTATGTGAAACAAGTCACAATTTGTATGTGTTACAGTATCTGTTAGACAATGTCAAATGTGTGCCTTGAATACTGACATAAATTGAGTTTATTTGTGCTGTGATATATCTCTTAATCACCTGAGATTGTGTAACGTTAAGAAGATCAAATTCAAATTATGAAGAAGCTGAATTAAAATTACTCCTTTACTACAATTAAAAA
Source organism: Anser cygnoides (assembly GCF_040182565.1). NCBI lineage: Eukaryota > Metazoa > Chordata > Aves > Anseriformes > Anatidae > Anser > Anser cygnoides. Next base: position 27,484,220 of record NC_089876.1, on the reverse strand, counting down.
GGACAGCCTCAGGCACTGACTTTCTCTCCTTCTCTCCTTCTCTCCTTCTCTCCTTCTCTCCTTCTCTCCTTCTCTCCTCTTCTCCCATGGATTTGGTGTGCTTTTCTTAAATCTGCAGTTTAGTGTACAATAGCAATTGACCTATTACTTAATGGTGAGCCTTAGGATTCCTGCACAGAATTGGGTTCAGCCTCTGATTTAGCAGAACATTTATTTTTTCATCACTCATAATCTCCAGTTTCCTGTAGAAGGAAGAAAAGCTTTTCCACAAGCATCACCCATTTGCCTTGCCAATCTCATCTTGCCTGTGTTTTTAGTAAGTGGGTGTTACTGTTCCTCCTCCCTCCTTATCAGAAGGGGCTTTTAGGAGAAAGGCTGAGGCAGCGGTTCTGCTTTGCAAAACGTCTGCCCAGGGCAGCAGGGCCAGAGGAGGATGGCGGAGTAGCCAGTCTGTTACAAGTGAAGTAAGTACTCTGCTCTCTGTCAGCTTCTGCTCCTCCAAGTCAGTGCCACGCAGGTTTGGGGGTAGTTCTTCCATCTTCCTCTCTAACCTTGCTTTAAATATGCTTGCCAGAACAAAGAGAACTGCTTCTTTTTGAAGGATGCAAAGCAAAAAAAGCCCACGCAGGCAGGACCAGCATACCACATACCTCCTCCCAGTTCCGACCCTGACCTGCCCCTTCTGTTCATGCTTTTCCATTTCCTCTTACATCTGTCAGCTGAGGGCCAGTTATATTTGTGCAAGGAAGCTGAGCTAATACTCCTTAGCAGACCTTTGTGCCACACAAATCTCTGGAGCCTCTGCCTCCTCTGGCCGGCTGCAGTCCCGCTGCTCGCGGCACCATTGTGAAGTGCTGGCGATGCAGTGAAATGGCCGAGGCAATCATGTGACAATTAAAATATTACTAATTTTCTCACATCTGATTTTTTCTGGCTGCTGCAGGAGGTTTGGTCAGAAGGCCCAAGTGGGTTTAAGTCTGTCTTGTAAAAGTTTGGTCCTCCTGTGCGCTAAGGCACCCAAATACGCATAGCACTTACCTGGAAGCTGGGCGAAGGCAGGAGCTATGGCTGAGCCTGAGTTAATAAACCCTGCTGACAAACAGGTTGTTTTAGTCTGTGTCAGGCTGCATATGGCTCCTGGTGAGCCCAAAACCACAGATTCTCAGTAGAAAAGGCCAGTTCTGCCTGCAGAAGACCTGAGAGTGGGATTCTTCTGTGGGAGGCACTGTTCAGTTGTGGAGCTTTGCCTCAAAAGCTTGTCATAGTCTACAGCAAAGATAAGGTGCTGGAATAAAATTTAACAATAGTACTGAATGCTAATAGCAACATTATTTATGAAAATAATAGCAACCTTTAAGTGCTATATATGCTAATGAGCAGAAGGTGATGCAAAGCCATGTTACATATGTGGTAACAGAATGATCTCGAGCCTAAAAAAATCAGATTGGCTTTGCATACATTTTAAATGAATTTTCCGTGAATATGATGATTTACAACGACCCTCTATAAATGTGTATACATATAAAGAGCCTTTTCCCCTAGTCACATAAACCTTCACATTTTCACTCCATGTTGTTGTTACTCTGTGTGACGATAAGGGGTAGGATGATGGTAGAGGTTAAACTTTAATCGATATAGCTGATGGTGAAAAGCAGCAAAACCTTTTTGCAAGCATTGAAAGAGTGTTAATAACACAGGCTTGCAGATCTTGCAGCCTTACCATCACCGCTTGGCACACAATAAATAAGGTGGGGGAGGAAGTTCATATTCAAAGAGATTTGAAAGCCTTGGGCAGTGGGTTTTGCTTTTCTTCAGAAATGAAGCTATTTCTAGTCTTTGAAATCACAAGACAAACTCATAATAACTGGCTGCTTTAACAGATGTTTCAAAATTTTTTTTCCCCATTTTCCTCCATCCCAGACTAAATTTCAGTTTTATTTTCTTCCAGCAAAGAACTTTATAGATGTTGAAGAGGTTTTGGTCTGAATAAACTGAAGGTATGATAGTGCAAATTTATAGGTGTTGCAGGGCTTTTATGTAGAAGAAACAGGAAAAGCTATAAATAGTTAGCTGTAGAGGAATGAGTAAAAATTCAAGAAGTTGATGAGTGTAGTGAAAATTGATCAGTCCATCCTTCTTCATCTGGTGTACTATAGTGTTGCTAACTCAAAGGTAGTAGCAGGTAATTTAAATTAAAAAAAAAAAAAAGCATTTTCTACATCATGGATGGCAATGTATTTTTTGTTTCATAAAGCACAAGTTCCTTTCCTAAATTATTTATTAATGAGGGAATTAAAGAAAGAAGGTGCATGATAAAGCAGTGAGAGGATAACCTAGTGCTTGGAGTGTACTGCTTACAGGGGACCACGATCAAGAGCAGCAGCTGAATTTGCAAATGGCTTGGTACATGTCCTTCTCCTAAAGCTGAACTCATCTTTATAAGGAGAAATAAGCTCTTTTGCTCCTCTTACCTTTGATTTTCCTAGGCTGTTCTGTGCGCTTTGGATTAGTTCTCTTTGGTGATAGCTGAGCAGCGACCAGTGATTTGGCTCTCCAGTTTGGGGTGATAAGCCACCTCGGTGCCAGTGTTCCCTATCCAAGAGGGACTTTTTCAGCATTGTTTTCTTCACTTACATACCCAGCTACCCAAGTTATAATGCTAAAAGGAAACAAATGCTTTTAGTCTGTGAAATGTTGTGACCCTGTTTCTGAGGAGTTTTGTAAAACCTGCATAGGTTACAATGAAATTCTCCTATATGTGTACGTGAGTAGCTTTCAGGTGAACAAAGGGTATTTTGTAACATCACATGCTTATCTTGGAAAATCTTGAGTCAATGAGTTGGGTACCCCTTAGCCCGCTTACTTCTTTAACTAAGCACAGTGCATGCAAATATGAAATTTATTTTCACAAAGTCTGTTTATATAAAAAACTAGCCCGTTGGTACTTTGTCTTTCAAGCAGAGAGGTAGGTTTTTCAAACATTTGGGTGTAATTTTTTCAAATTTGTTTGAAAACAGCCCCCCAAAATTGCATTTCTGTCAGTTAAAAAAATAGTTTACATACAATAGAAGTGGTTTCTGAGAGTCTGCTGTCAAAAGAAGAGAGAAAAAAACCAAATCCAGGTATTTTTGACTTCTCCTTTTTCTGGCATATGATATATTTCAGATATCATTACAGTATTTTTCACTTCCATTCCAATTTTAAAACTATAACAGGTTATGCTAAAGTATATTTTTTTCTGTATTCATACTTCTGTGAAATTTGCAGTTTGAAAAGGGGTTAATAACAGTTCCCTTTCATTCGGTTGTCTTTTATTTTCTGGAATCTGCAACATCGTAAATGGTGCAAAAGACTTCCGTGCCATTTGAAACGCAAGGGCAGATCTTGCAATCCTTGCGTACATCCAGTAGTAATTATTCAAATAAGCCCGTGCTGAATACTCATGTAAGTAACTATTCACATGAAACTCAGTTTGTCGTTTCATGGTAAAGCAACATCAGCTTCAGCAGAAAAACCAGGGTAAGGAGTTCTCCTTTTCTTCTTCCTTCTGCACTGTTTCTGCTCTCTACCCAGAACTGCTGTGTGCTGCTTATTTGCCACTTATGCCACTGCAGCTGTTTTCAGGGGTACATTATGAACTTGATCAGTGAATTGAGTTAATTAATAAACAAACAAAACAAAAAGAAATACCCCAGAACTATTCATGAAGAGTAACAGATTTGCGTCAGAATTACAATGTGCCACCTGTGTACTTAAAATTTTGATATTTTGACATTTTTTGTTAATAACTCAATGAATGAATGTTGCATTATGTTAATTAATGTAGTAGACTAGGTGATATGTTTTCAATGTTAAATACAGAGACCTCGAATTACTGCCAGTTTGGACTGATGGACCCCAAACCTGAAAAGAACATTTGTGCAGGATGCATGAAACCCAAGACAGAAAGTGGAGGATGCCCGTTTGTTAGAGAGGTTCGCTGTTGTGGTTGGCAGCGATGTATTAAGCTTAGTATTAAGGCTAGTATTAAGACTAGTATTTCAGCTTATAAGACTAGTGTTACAGTTTAGGATTAAGACTTCCCACAGGAAAACCCAAACTACCAAGCAGGTAAATGCTACAACCATCACTAAGGAGGGGTGGAAACCTAGAAAACAGAGCTCCAGCTTGGTTTTATTTTCTTTTTTCAGATGCAGACAAATGTTTTCTCTAGATGTTTGTTTTACGACTGGTGTGATAAGTATGTTTTCAGAATGCCTTGCCATGAAAAGCAGCAATTACTTAACACCTTGGGTTTGGAGAAGCTCCAGCTAGATTGGGATGCACTCCTTCCCTCCTAACTAGAGCTTCCACTGGGACTTTCATCCATTTATACAACTGTTTGAATGTTGCATGTGCTTACTGATGGGCTTGCAGTGGCTAATTGCTTCAATAAACAAATACAATCCAAGAGGTGGGAGTGGGAACCAGCAGTTCCCAACTCCAGGAGCGGTGTTGCAACTCCTCAGGTTACCTAATCATTTGATGCTTCAGTTTCCCTAGAGAAACATGGGAAAGGTGGCATGCATAAGCAATTCTGTCTACAAGGAAAAAAATTACTTTGTAGACCTTGACCAACATGGACTTAACAGATTTATCTTAACAGTTTATTATTATTATTATTTGTTCTGAGGAAAGTGTGTGGTGACTTCCTGGCCTTAAAGGCAAATACTTTATAATGTGAAGATCGATCTGCGCAAGCTGATGCAGACTTTTGATGCCTAAGGCTGAGTGTGTTTTTTGTTTGTTTCATTTTACCTACAAAAGGTTAAGCGTCTGTAACTCTTCCTGATTTCAGTCACGATTATGGGTACTCAGCACCTCTGCAAATTCGATTGTATTTGTTGTCGTGTACCTAAGGTCGGCAGGGAACTGGGCAAGTCCTTGGCAGGAGGCGTTGTGAAAATTTTAGATGGGTGGCAGCATGAAACTCCCACAGCTGTTTGGAACAAGATAAGAATGTGTCGTGCCGTAGTTTCATGGAGTGAGGAATGGTTTGGGAACAATGGAATATTTGGGGAGAAAAGTGCAGAAAAGTTCTAAAACTGTGCTGAAGAAAAGGAAGTGATGAATAGGTTTTATAAGCGGTAGTAGTGATCGTTAAAGGTTCTTCTCAAAGGAGTTTGGAAAGGAGCTTTCAGAGTTATCGGTGAGAGTTCAGTTGTCCTGAGCCTTATTTAAGGAAACAGAAATGTGCCTAGAGCCGTTAGCTTGAAAAAGCAGATTTCTGTGACCAGATATAGAGTCAAAGGCTGATTTTCTGACCTGGAGAACTTGTCCTAATCTGCAGAGATCTCTATAGCAGTGGTAAGTCAGTGTAGATAAATACTTGTAGCAACCAGGTGCAGACATTGACTGACTATTTTTTATTTTTTAAAGCATTCTGTCAAAAGGATTTTTTTTTGTTTCTTTGTATTCTTAATTTGACCAAAGAGGGCTGGCAGGGAAATGAAATATTTTAGCATTATCAGTACTGAGATCTGAAATCATAGTTAATTTTGAATCTTTCTTGTGGTCTCTAGGGCAGACTTCTGAGAGCACAATTTCTAAGGCAATTATATTTTTCGTAAGTGCCAACAGAATAAGTTGTACTATAGAGAACACGGCGGTGGTTTTGAGTGGGAGAGCCTATAATGGGAACCCTTGTAGTTTGGCAAGCTTTATGCTGGTCTGAAAGTTAATACTGACTTTTAATTCTTTGAACAGTGTTTGTATTTTTGGTTCATGGTAGTATCCTTCCTTCTGCAATTACCTTTATGATTGTCAATTTATTTTTGAAAGGGCAATAAAACAGAATTTGGCAGTGTGAATCATTAAAGACGATTACTAATTCAAAAGTCAGTCTTCCTCACAAGAACACGAAGTGACAGATGACCAACAAAATGTATGTGTATACATGCGTCAGAGGAAGAAAAAAAGCAAAAAGAGATTGTTCATAATAATTCCATCATAATCTTTTATTTATGCATCCTAACCTCTTCGTACTTTGCATTTCCATGCAAACCACAGACGAATTCTTCACCTTATGCAGAGATATGTCTTGAAAAGAAGGGATGTTTTAAAGCAGTGAACAAATATATCCAACTGTGAGAAATGGTGGGAGTATGGATATGAGAGATTAACTGGCCAAGTAAAACGTGGTGGCAGGGTTAGACTGGAAGGCAAAGGGTGTCACTTCGTGTATTGTCACAACAAATAATGAAAGGTTTGGGAACAAAGCAAAAGGAGAGGCACTAAAGTGAATGTGTTTACATTTAACTTTATTTAAACTTTACTCCTGTAAGGTGATATTGTGAGGAGGCTTGTGGTTTTTCAAGCTTCTCTGTATGATGCTGTGAAATGTACTATGTCGTTCATATCAGAGTTGTGTCACCCCCAGAGAAAAATGTGTATGTGGTGAATTTTGAAGTAGTGTAAGTAGTAAATACATGCATAAACTAATCCTTGTGAGAGCTAAGAAAAGCTTTTTTATAGGTCAGAGGGATTTTCTTGCTGGCATGGAGATGTGCAGTATTTAGCTAGGGCTTGGGTTTGCGTTCAGCCCCCGTCCTCTCCTCGCCCACACTTGGGAGATATTTGTGGTCGCTGGTGCTTCAGCATTTGCTGCTGTTCCTTCCTCAAGCCGTGGCTTCGCCCTGCAGCCGTGCTGCTTTGGCCTGAGCCGCAGTGGAGAGGTGCCAGGGTGCCAGGTCCCTGCCCTTGGTGCTCTGGTGGATCAGGCGAACCTGCTCCCTCGTCTTCTTCACCACATGGCAGTAGCACTCCTGCCAACACCTCACAGGCTGGCATGGTGGGCAGGGGTGAGCAGACGAGGGAGAAATTGCCTTCCACTTTCTATCTGGCAGGGTGCTGGAGCGGGGCTTGCAAAGGAAGTAGCAGTGGGTGCCTTTGCATGCCTGAGGCCATCCTGCGGCTATCAGTCACGGTGTAAAACGTTAAAGCAGTTCGACTTCACCAACCGATCAGAACTGCCGAATATAAATGATTTAGATTTTTGGTAGTCAACCTGAAGTCTTTCTAAATAGAAGATGGAGGGCATGTGTTCAGCAATTTCAGAGAAATGGCCTTCCTTAATTCTCCCTTCCCAAATGGAGATCTAAACCACTGTTTGAAATGTTCATTGATGTAACTGGTATGAATTTTCAAAATGGCTTTTACTGATCCATGTTTAATTTTATAGAGCAAACTTTTTTTATTTTTTATTTTTTTTCCCAAAAGGTACTTATATATGCATGGGCCTTAATTAAAATCTTGTTGCTCCAAGATGTCCCACATATGGACGGTGGCTGGCACAGGCAGCACCTGGTGGTGGAATGGGAAGGATGGCGCTGAGTTCCTGGGCCTTCAGAGCCAAGTTTTGTGGAGATTTTTTCACAAGATGTTCCCTTTCAATGGTTTAGGTTTTGATACATATTAGGAGTCTGTTTGGCACTGTGGTGAAGAATATGTTTTAGACTATGTTGCATGCTTTAGACTTCTCACCTGTATTTTCTGTGACAAACAAAGGGCGCTGCAGCGCCCTTTATTTCGTCCCTACCGGCTTGTTGCCTCCTGGGAATATGTCTGTGCAGCTCTCAGTTGAGCAATGACTGAACTTTCTTGTCTAATCATTAACTTTTGTGACCTTCCAGGTGCTTCAGATGAGCTCCAGCTTTCTGTGTTTTCAGTTAGTTTCATTTGTGAGTAGAAGCTCTTTTCACTACAGAAATCTACAGATCCGTGATCTTTCAAAGATACAGTAATTTGTTTCTCTCATCTTCACAGGAACTGATATTCAATGGCTAGAAACAAGAGGTGACAAGTGGCTGAAATGAATATGACTACTATTCTACAAGAGATCTTGATTAAAAGGTCGCAGCAGAAGAAGAGGACTTCTCCCTTAAACTACAAAGAGAGGCTTTTTGTACTTACAAAGTCTATGTTAACGTATTATGAAGGTCGAGCGGAGGTAGGAGATACGGATTTATACAATAGACTGTCTTTGTTTCTTTGTGCTTTTGTATTCTAATAGCTTTTTTTCTTACAAGATATCATACTGTCAGGGATGGATGGGGTGGGTGGCAACAATTGTGAACTACTTTCTCTTTTCTCTTTTTATAATGAAGGTTTATAGAGATGTAAATAATACATCTGGTAGTTAGCATAAACTAGTTCCTAACCAGGATGACAAGAGTAAGGTAAAGCAGTTTTTACAGCTGATCATCAAGAACTGATTTCTTTCTGTCTCAACTTCTCTAGTTTTATTTCTGGGCATTTCCAACTGAAGGGCCTTGGAATTTTACTGCTGGCATTACTGACTGTTAACAATTAATTACTGACTGTTTTTAGCATCGTTCTTTCTGAATCCAGCCTCTTGGATACCATGTTAGAAAGGCTTCAGCAAGAAGTTTACATGTTCCCCTTTTTAATGGGATGCCTTTTAGTCTTTCTGTAGGTTCTCACGTAGTATCTCAGGTAGGGTCTATCCTCACTAAAGAGTTTATTGTAACTTTGGTGTTGCTGCTCTGTGGCTCCCGTCCATATTTAAATGTCTTTTACATGAGTTTTGGGAAAATTTTTCAAATAGGCTTGCTGACTTTGCTAGGGAATGGGGCTTAATTTTTTTTTTCCTTCCCCCTTACAATTTAGGCTGGCCAGCCCCATATTACACATGGCAGTGAGAATGTGGGCTTACTTCTGGGGAGTAACTGGCTTCTGAATTCAAACAGGAGCAAGAGCATTTGGTAGGAGCAGTGCATTACAGACCAAGCTCACTGGATGGGCTTCATTAAGGTAGACCATGCATCCTATGAACTGAAGCTGGAAACGATTTATCTTTGGCAGCAGGAGCAGCCTATCGCTATGTAAATTCTACGTAAATTCAGTTATATAAAAGTCACGAGTGTAAATTAGGCAAATTCTCAGACCAGAATTTTTCAAATGAGCTCCAGACTCAAATTCATTAAGGTCATCTGCTTCTGAAGTGCCTCATTGTGCCGTTAGTGGTGAGGGGCTGCATTTCCCACTTAACAGAGCCTACCTTCCAGATTTGTCACAATGTGGAAGGCAATTAAAATGGCTGTGATAGCTAGAAGGTCACTTGCTACACACTAGAAAGCCGTTCAATGGAAAAAAGTAGTGGAGATGGCTCTGCAACCTCTTGTGTCAGATATCTTACTTCCGATGAAAGAAGGGCGTACAGAAGAGCTAAGGCTTGCTAGCCCTGTTTCTTTGCCAACCTTTGCTAACCCCGTTTCTTTGCCAACCCTTGCTAACCCTGTTTTCCTGTTTCTCAATTCTGCTTGCGGCAGAATTGAGTTCAGTTGCTGTGCTCCACAGACGACTATTATAGCTGCCATTTTCTGCATATAGTTTGGGCACAGTCAAAGATGAAAAATGAGATACAAATTTATGTATTTTTCACTGACTGCTGCATTAAAATATGTACTGACTTTACAATGCAACTAATTTTCTCTATATATTTATTTGACGGGCAAAAAAAGAAGGAAAAAAAAAGAGATGAGGGCTCAGATGCCCTCTGAAACATGTCCTGCAGGCTTCTGTGTGTCAGCTTACCTTCAGTCCAAAGAGAAATGTAACTAACAGGTTTTGCAGGTCTAGTTGTCATCCTTCACGAAGTTACCTTTTCCAACTCTGTATCGCCTTTCCCCTGCAGGTTAATACCCTTCAGCTAAGATACCCTTCCAGGAGACTCAGTGGTGGATCTGTGTGAGAGGGGGTTAAAGTGCTGGTTTTATTGGCAGTGAGCTGGAGCGGGACAGCTCATAGTGTCCTCAGCTGTGGAGGCAGTATCTTAAAAGGTTCCAGCCCGAGACCAGGACTGTTGGAGTGAAACTATACATTACACCCACACAGCCCAGATGCTGAAAGAGGCAGGTCCATCTTCTTCTTGTCCTTGCCTTGCAGCAGCTCTCAACCTGCTTAAATTGGTCCGGGCATTTCTTGGGCTCTGCACTGCTCTGAATAAATTTGCTAATCAGCAGAAAGATACTTGATCTGTTTTTATTTTTGCTGGATGAGAGCTGTGCTGTGTTGACAAGCTGAATTAGCTCAGTGCAGGATCCAACAAGTGCCAGGGGCAGTGCCAGGTCGTGGAGGAGGACAGAAAGCTCCAACTGTTGACATCAACAAGTTGTTAAACTGGCTCAGCCGTAACATACAGCTTTACAACCTGTGCCTCAAAACCATTTATTTTCACTGTTCTTCCTATTTTAGATTCTTTTAAACAATAATCAGTGTTTTATTTTACGAAGAGTACTGTCTGAAAATAATGAGCTCTTAGAGGGGCACACATTGTTTAAAGTCAGCGGTACTTGGGCTCTATTTGAGAAAAACTTGTGTGACTAAGATCTCTGCCACACAGTGGTAGTTATTCCTTTGTGTCACTGAGCAACTTAAATGGAAAAAGGTTGGGGGTTTTATTATTTTTTTTAAAGCCAAGTTGTAAATCTGTATTAACAGTAAGACAGATGTATATTCTGGCTGAAGTTATTCATGTAAAAGATAAAAAAAAAACATTGGAGGTGAAAGTAATTCCAGTTCCTCTGAATAGCTGGATGTTTGCTGCTGAAATGAAATGTGATTTACTGCTTGAATTTAAAGATATGACAGAGAAACGATAGGTACAGACTGGTTTCATTTCAGGGCTGGTAGTATTCGAAGTTCAGATTGGTAAGATAAGCGTGGAAACCCAAAGCCAAAAGGATCCCACGGCTTTAGTAGGAGCTCAGGGTGGCTGAGCTTTGCTCCTTTAGGCAAGGATTTGATTCCCACTGTGGTCATTGGCCAAGCTGAAGTCTTTCTTGTTTTTTCAATTTTGTCTTCTACTGGAATTTGGCAGAGAGAGTTCAGGAAGAACCCAAGGTTTGTGTTCATGTGAATAATCTTTCTTTTTCTTTTTCTTTTTCTTTTTCTTTTTCTTTTTCTTTTTCTTTTTCTTTTTCTTTTTCTTTTTCTTTTTCTTTTTCTTTTTCTTTTTCTTTTTCTTTTTCTTTTTCTTTTTCTTTTTCTTTTTCTTTTTCTTTTTCTTTTTCTTTTTCTTTTTCTTTTTCTTTTTCTTTTTCTTTTTCTTTTTCTTTTTCTTTTTCTTTTTCTTTTTCTTTTTCTTTTTCTTTTTCTTTTTCTTTTTCTTTTTCTTTTTCTTTTTCTTTTTCTTTTTCTTTTTCTTTTTCTTTTTCTTTTTCTTTTTCTTTTTCTTTTTCTTTTTCTTTTTCTTTTTCTTTTTCTTTTTCTTTTTCTTTTTCTTTTTCTTTTTCTTTTTCTTTTTCTTTTTCTTTTTCTTCTTCTTCTTCTTCTTCTTCTTCTTCTTCTTCTTCTTCTTCTTCTTCTTCTTCTTCTTTCTTTTTCTTTTTCTTTTTCTTTTTCTTTTTCTTTTTCTTTTTTCTGAACAAGATTAAATCAAATCTTTTTAACCAGATTATTCAGTTCTCAAAGTGTGGGGCAAGTTGGGATTGTAAACAGGGCAACAGAAGAAGAGACTTGGTATGTCTGGTGACAGAAGTGAAACATTTATGACAACAAAAAGCAGTCAACCATAGAAAACACTGTTCTTATAAATACTTCTGGGAGATCTCATTGATTCCGTTCTTTGCAGACAGTGGTGGGAGTTCACTTGCTCTTTGACCAGAAACTGCCCATTATATAAGCACTGTTCTCTACTTTTTCTGTCTTATGTCTGGCAGAGTGCCGTATGCCTACTTGGAGCAATAAGCAATTATCTTATAAGCACGGCTGCTAGCAGGGTAAAATCTTGTTTAAACTTGCCCATAACCTATTTAGTTTTTTTTATTATTATTATTTTTTTTACACATGTGCTTTGAAGCAGCTCAGGCACCCTGTCATGTTTGCACGGTGGTGCAACGTGCCTACATTGAAGCTGGAGCTGCACTACTGTCATGGGAAGAGGAGGTGCTGCTTCTGCACTTAGAAATAGTGCTGGAACGTAGGTCATGGAGGCAGTGTGTGAGCTAGCAATGAAGTGTAGCTACAGAATCATTAAAGCAGCTGGATTTCAAAGCACAGAAACCAGAGGAAGGACAACCTTGTTTTAGGTCATCTGTGCAATGCTCTATAATTTTGAGTAATGCCATGGGAAACTTATTTTGCATAGGAAGCTAATAGGTCCTTGGCTTTTATGACTTAACTTCTTCTGGGCATTATGCTTTTTGCTTTAAAATATATATACATGCATGACCTTAAGGTTGGTTAAGAAGATGGACATTAGAAAGCTTAAAAATAAAGATACTTGAAGAACTGAGTTGCCCCAAGTGTCACAGAGAAGAATTTTTAATATGTTGTCAGAAAAGAGGAATATTTTGTTTAAGCTGGAGATGGCATCTGATTTTGGGTTTCTGGCATAAATTCTGTGAAGCTGTTAACTGTAAATGTTGGAGAAACACTACTACTGCAGTATGGAATTTTGCTAACAGCAATGACAAGGATAGAAATTGCTGTGTTAATAAGTTTCATGAAGCCTGTAAGGGTTTATCAGCTGCCAGTGGAGATTTTCTGTCTTTTTTCCCTTAGTGTTGCAAAAGTGGCTAATGAGATCTGAATGTGATGGATTCCATTTGTAGTGAAGACAAAAATTCATCACAACAAGAAATAACTGAATTGGCCTCCAAGCAGAGAGTGCTGATCATGACTGTGTAAAATAGGGAAGAAGTGGAATATCTTCCTTTCATGAGTATGGAGGTGTACTATAAAACCGTTTATCCTATAGTCAGTAAGATTTACACTATGTACAGTGTTCTCAATTATGTGTTGTAGACTTTCCAAGACAGCTTTAAATAGATTTATGCAGACAGTAGTAGTGACATTGGTTTGGAAGTGGGAGGTAGGAGGCTTTTTTGCACAAGCTGGTCTGTGCTTCTTGAGGATTCCTGTGCTGTGCTTACCAATGACTGCAGGATTCATTGAGTGCAGTGTAACTTCTCCAGATGATCTGGTGTCTGGCGTGCTGGTGAGGAAACAAGGATAAGCCTGATACTTTGAGGGTAAAATATTTTATTAGATAATCTCTTTCTGATTCTGCATGATGTGAAAGCTCAGAATACTACTTCAGGTATGTTTCTAATAACTTTTCTTAACTATTTTCTTTGAAGAAATAAAATATTAATTTGTATGAAATTAATAAGCAAAGTATAAGAAATTTTGAAATAAACCTGCATGTCTGAAAATAAAATATTTAATGACAGTTAAAAGCAAACTCATCCAGAATGGTTTTTGTATTTTTCATCAGCAAAAAAAATTAGCTTAAGTTTTTAGTATGATGTTTCCCAAATTTCTCATTTCATCTCCAGGGGAGTACAAATCTGAAATCTAAGGAAACATTTCTGGAAATAACCCCATGTGGTAGGTACATTTGGCCATTTTCTGTCAAGTGGCCTCCTGTTTTGTGTATTCAACTTAAAATGCTCTGCAGTTTATTTTCAGAGGTGCCATACATTCACGCTTCCAGCTGACTCTGGAAAAAGCAGCCTTGGTGTTTATCTAGGAGTCTACCTTATCACTGCAATAGGAAATGCTTCTGTAAATATGAGCTGTGCAATTAATGGAAAAGAATACTCACTTTACAGCTCTGCCAGTGTCCCTGGTGGCTGGCGTCCACCAGCGGACGGTGCAAAGTGCCAGTTATTCTGCTTCACAGGGTGTATTAGCTGCTTCCTGAGCGGCATCTTTTACTCCTCTTGAATTAGCCAACAGGACAGACACAGAGATAGCACCCAAGCGACTGTGTCCACCAGAATGGTCCACCAAGTGCTCGTGGCTTGTCCTGCTTCTGCTTGTCTGGCAGTAGGTTGTACTCCTGTGAATTCTTTCTCAGTACACAGCCAGAAGATGTGCCTGGGAGGTGTTAGGGAAGTCCAGGGGCCCTAACTGGAGTCAGCATCTTTCTGTGTAGCAGAATGGTCCTGATAGCAGGTAGCACATATTTCACACAAGTTTTAGTTAGATCATGCTGATGGAGCAGCTCGCTGAAACTAAAAGTGCCACTGGAACTGAGATTTTTTGCTATAAAAAGCATTTTTTTAGTTAAAGGAAATTCTTTGAGATGAAGACAAGATAGGCGTAGGTGTTGAAGTACTTCTCGCCACTAGAGCAGTTGAAAGGAGCTGCTTTGCGCAAGGGGGATGTCCTGCTAGCTTGCTGGTTTGAAAAGTTTCCTACCGACGTTTCTCACAAGGGCAGTGCTTCCAAAAAGTTCCAAGAAGTTGACACGGATCCAGTCATAACTTCATCAGTCGGTAACAATGTGCTGACTGTCAGGATCTTCGTACCGATGGGAGCAGTTGAGTGCTCCCTTGCGCTGCGGTGGTTTTTTTTTTCCCCTCTCGGGTTCCTTTGTGGTGATCCTCCTCAGCTTGGCAGGGTGCTGATCGGGTTTAGTCGCTCTCCTCCCACACACCACGCGGCGTGCTCTCATTAACCTTTCCAGCCTACGCCAACTTGCACTGACCTTGAGTACAAAGCTTTGTGAGCATGGGCTGAGGCATGTGAAATGCCTTTAAACCTTAACATCTTTGGTGCTTACTCACATTTGCTGTTTGGATTAGAGTTTGCAGCGTAGAAGGTTTGTATCAACTTCTGTGTTTTCAAAAGCTGCAGCGCTGAAGGGAGGACAAAAGGGGAGAGTTTGGGCTGAGATGTGCGTGCTAGCTCTGGGGGGCTGCACAGACCTGCGTACAGAGGGTACTGGGGGTAGACACTGTGCTTGCCTGTCTGCTGGTATTGAAGAAATCTGCTACCACAGAGCAGACAAGTAAAAGCCCCAGAGGGAAAAGGCTCAGTATTACTTCGAAGGATGCTTCTATGGAGCCAAGTAGAAGATGGCTTTCTGATGAGCTGATCTTGGGAGGTGCAGAGTGCGCTCATCTTCATGGACAGCAGTGGTATTTGCCATCAGGGTCAGACCAGTGTGAAAACAGTCCTGGATAAACAGCAGGACTGTTACAAAAAATGAAAACAAATGGGATTTAAATGAACAAAGCCGAGTAAAAGACCTAAATGTTCTTGAGGGTTCCTAATTTTGAAAGTCTCTTCTAGGGAAAAAAAGTTCTTCTGCACAAGTTTTATTCAGCTCCTGTAATTTGAATAGAGTGGAGACAGAAGCTACCGAAATGACCGTGGTGATATTTTAAGGAAGGAAAAATAACTTTAAAAGCTCTGGGGGCCACTCTAACCCTGCAGGTTTCAGGGTAAAATTGTGGGGCTGCGTTGCAACACTAATCTTGTGCAAATACTTCCTTTGGAGCATAACAACAATACAGAGTTCCAAAAGCCTATACTAATCACTTTTCTTACAGTTTTCAAATAGAAGATTAATGGGTATCCATTCTACTGTTGCTTATTCCTATGGTGCTTGTCCTTTGTTCTTTTTCACTTCTTTAATTACCCTGATTTTTATGGTGTCTTTAGTCAATGCATAGGTGATTTAATTCCTTGTATAAATGAAAGCAAAGTTCATTATTAAAAGGCTTCTAATGACCTCACGGATTACTCATTTGCTAATGTATGATAAATAGCTACTGAAATGAGTGGATTGGCAGAGCTTCTTTATTCCTAATCATAGGTGATAATGATAGAGGTTTCCTAAAATACATGCAAGTTTGCAAAGTAACTCTATCGCTAGACCTGGAGGAGGACTGTGGGTTGGCTGCTGTTTTCTCCTGAAAGCACCAGAGGTGGATATACACTTTCTGCATGAATCACATAGAAATCCCTAGCTGTACTTGCTGGGGACGTGCTTTCACAACTTTCTCTAAAAGAGGCGGTGGCTTTAGATCAGTTCAGCTCTTACTGAAATAAAAATTGCATTTTTAATGCAATTAAACACACTTTTTTCCAGCATTATCAGAAAAAGAATAAATCATTTTTTAAAGTGCAGTCAGGATAGGTGATGGTTTAAACACACATACACATATTTATATCTATATCAAATATGTATAATGTATAATAACTAATGAAGTAGGGTAGCTTGTAGCAGTGGTTTGCAGCATGAATTATATTGCTGAGCGGGTACAGTGATGTATTTGCAAGTTATCCCACCTAAAATGATGCCTGTTACATCCATCTGTGTGGAGAATGTGTTTGCATCTCTAATGATCCTAATCTAATGATATAGTTTTTTTTTTTTTCAAACTTCTTTGCTGGATCTGTATTTATATACTAAGGATATGAGTAGCCACCCCCTGTCTAATTTCTTTGTAATGACTACAACCATTGCTTCCACATATTAGCATCATTAGGAAGGTAGTTTATTTTAACTTCTTTTCTTTGCACTGACTTTGACAGAAATCAAGACAGAAAATCAGTAAGTAACGTGGTAATGTGACAGATGAATGGATACTCTTGAGGTTAGAGTTTGACAAGCAAACTTACAGATAGCTTTGCTGATGTAGCAGTACCTGTGTTGTTACTCCTGTTTGCTCAGCTAGAGTACTGGGATTGTGTGATAGATATCTAAGTCTGACGAGAAAGAGCTGAGCCTTGCTTCAAGTATATTCAGAGATGTAAAAATTATATAAGCCATGTACATATTGATATTTATATTGATTTAATTATTTTGTGATAGCTGCTAGTCCATCAGAACAGCACTGAACACTTCTAGCAAAAACCCAGTCCTTCTGAGGAGCTGCTTATCAAAGCTTAAGGTGTGCTAAGAAGTGAGTAGAGACATAGTGTGAAGCATTGATGAGACAGTATGATAGCCAAAAACAGCTTTACCACTGATTAGTTACCTCTACCACTGTTGTATGGTATCCTGGGGAAGAGGAGGGTTGAACTATGACTGTAGCTACCAACTGCTCAGAGCAAATGCAGTAAGGAATCAGCTTTATTTTAGGAGATGAGGTAGATCAAACAGTAGGAATTAATTGTTCAAAATACAGCTGCTCATAAAGCCGGTCAGCATTTTGAGCTTTCAAGGTGAATAAAAGAGAAGGCTGTGTTCTGCAGCAGAGGCCCCAGAGAAATCTTGTGTGAGGAGCAACAAGGAGTCATCGGGAAAGCACCTAGGAGAGTTTGAGAAGAGAAATGTCACAGAGAGGGTCTGGATAGAAGTCTACTGGAAGGCAGTAGCTGTTGGCATTGAGAACCATGAAGCTCCATCCCTCCTGGTCTTTTTTGGTTGTTCACCCCCCCATCCCCCCCCTCAGGGAAATATATATATATATATATACACACTATATATATATATAGTATATATATACACACAACTTTGTATTTAAATAACTATATGTTAATAAGCAGAACTGCTGTACTGATGATGATTCAGAAGATGTCACATACTGGCTAAAAGCATGAAAGACAGCAGTAGGCACAGATGGGGAAATTTTAAACAGGTGTGACCAAAAGCTGTTTAAATCAAATAAATAATTTAAAGCTATTCACATGAATGAAGGCAGCATAACAGGTGCATGGGAATGTATACTTGAAAAGAGCAAGTCATAAAGAAACTCAAGTTGTGAAATAATTTAGTTATGGTGTAATAATGATTCCGTGTTCTCTGTAATATCTACCAAACCAGAAGACCGATATAAAATGAGGATCTGAAATAATTATCTTTCTAGAAGAATGTGGCAGTTTGTGAGATGGAACTCACATTAGACGAAGCTGAAGTTAAAAAGCGTAGGTTGTGGCTACTGAATCACTGAGAAGGTGTTAATGAGAACATTTACCTTATGATTACACCTAGCAGGTGAATCTTAAAGGTGCTGTGAAGGAAGACTTGGAAAATAAATAAGATTCTGGAAGGCTAGGGAAGGTTTAGATTTAAAATACTGTAGAGAAGCTGAGAAACTGCCAGCTCTGAAGATAATTTCAATTACCAGAGAAGCGCTACAGCAAACTGGCTTCCTGAAAATACCTGGATGAAAACAAAATGGCACACCAGACAGCAAAGATTTGACAAGAACCGAAAAAATCTCAGACTAATCCAAGTTTCTTTCTGCCGGCGGATAACAAGCCTCATGGAGAGCAGAGAAGCAGCAGATAATCCTGTGTTTCCATTCTGCTCAGTACTTGTTTTGGCAGCGCCATATAACATTTTCAGGTGGCAGTATCAGATAAATCTGTATAAATCCCTTGTAAATTTGATGCAAAACAAATGCAAAAATGGTGTTTTGAAAAGCTTGAAAGACCAGGTGAAGCAGTTGGAGCCTCAGGTAGGTGACCAGAGCCTCACATCCTGTCCTGGGGCTCTGATCACCCACCTGTGATGCCTCTGGGCTTGGGCTCCCCTCCCTTCTCGGCTCAAGTTGTCCATGCCTCATGTTCAGACAACTCTAGGGCTGCTAGAGGGATGGCTGAAGGAAAGGTGTCACTCACCTGATGGGCAGAGAGGTGGCCCTGTGGTCTGAGAGGGGAGAAAAGGGGGCAGAAGTGCTACAGCTGGGCTGGCCAGGCTCAGAGCTCTGTGAGGACTTCACAGGAAACAAGGGAAGATTTGTCTGAAAGAACCTTGAAGCTACGTGCTAGTTGTTTAGACAACCAAAAGACTGTAGATAATTTAGGGCCTGATGTGGATGGAGACCTGGCTGGTTTATTTGCTTCCTTTACGCTTATTTACATCGCTGCCTTATTAGCAGCAATTCAACAGAACTGTAATTGCGTATATTTGGCTGACTGGTGCTCAATTGTGGGAAAAGAGTAAATTTCAGGTAATACATTGTAGTAATGGCTAGGAAGTTGCATCAGTGCTACTACAAAGAATTTCTTTTTTTTTTTTTTTTGGTTTCTGCAGTACTGGTGGCTGGCATCCGCTACGCAGAAGAGTAAATTACGCAGCCAGTCTATGATAAAGGTTTCTCAGTTTCATATTTTGCAGTACAGGATTTGAGATTTTCTCCTTCTCACTTAGTTTGCATTTTTTTTCTCTCTTGAAATTCTTCCCAAGAATCAGATCTTGGCTCAGGTCAGGTCACGTCAGAATAATCAGCACCTCTCACCTTGTGTCGCAGTTCGAGCCGTCACAGAAAGGTGAACAGAAATACTTGATACTTGCTTTTCCTGGAATAATCATTTAAAAGAAAAAAAAAAAGACTTAAAAGGAATGAGGGTGTATTTCAACATATCTGACACACTGGAAAAATAAGGGAATAAAAATGTGGCCATCTAACAGCTAGCTACAGTATAACTATATTTGCATGAACAGTAGTGACATTACTTGGTTGAAAATGCCTCTTAGGAGGGGACTGCAGCCATATCCAATGCTTATTGCTAAGTGACAAGGATATTTAAAATAAAATAATTAATAACAGAAAAAAATATGCAAGCACCCTACGTTTGACTTTGGAGCATATTCTGTGAGAGAAGTTGTCTGCGGTTGCTGCTGGGATAGGCAGGCTTTGCTGACGTCTTGTGAAATGGCTGAGCAGCTCCGTAAAAGGAGATGTAAGTAATGTGGAGACTTTGGATGTTTTGGGGAACACCAGTTCCCTGGGTCATGTGCTGATGACCTCGGGGTTTCCTGCGTGGGAATAAGCATGGGAGAGAGCAATAGTGTGAAGAACAAGAGAAAGAGTGACGCCGTGGGTGAGCCAGAGTGCAGCTATCTCTTGGCAGCCGGGCTGACTTCTGCATGTTTTCATTGATATATATATTTTTTTCCAAACAAAACATCCTTTGTAGTGTTTAACCCCCCAACCCCACTCTCCTGAAGGTAAACATCACGATATCTTCATAAACAAAGAGGAAATGCACTGAAGAACCATTTTCTCTGGCAGTGGGAACACGGGCTTCTCAGGAAGTTGTAAAGCTACTATATTCAGCAGAGGAGTTCCAAGTGTGTAGAAGATGAGCTGGCTGTGTACTTATCTAATGGATATTTCTTGTCTTCCTCTATTCTGAGATTATTTCTTGTTGGTTGGAATTTTGTAACCATATACTTGTTCCACATCTGACAATGTAGTTCTACTGTTGTAACTTCTTGGTGTTACTACCTTACATATCAAACAATAGGAATAGCTCATATTTTTGCTTTGCATGGAAACAAGACGTTGGCTAGACTGGTCATCCTCCTTGTGAGCAAGGAACAGGGCTTCTGAAACTGTAAATCAAGCTTCTGAAGCACAGTCAAGTATGAAGTACATATGCCATTTTGCATTTTGGAAAGCTTTGTATAGTAGTTTCTGTACAATCACTTCCCTTTTGTTATTTTCAGCAAGCAGATAACAGTTAAAAAAAAAACCAACACCCTTTAGTGTGACTGTGAAGCACGTTTTTATCTGTTCCTTATCCTTCTTGGGATATACTATGTATACCTTTATTACTTACAGGTATATAAAGGTATTATATACGTTTATTATATACCTTTATAACTGTTTTTCCTTCAGCAGGCCTCCCTCTAGAGGGATGTTCCTGAGGTGGACCCACTTTGATAGGTGCCACGGGTTCACTGGCCATTTGGTTTCCAAATCCTCCGTGAATGCTTGTGTCCAGAGAGCATGCGTGAGCATACTGGTGAAACACTGCTACTTCTTCTACAGGGAATCCAACCGCTTTCTACTACGTTGGCCATCTTCATCCAAAAACATCTGTGAAAAATGCCCCTCTTCCCACTATGGTTTGACATTGCATAATTAGCCCCTGGACTGACCCTGTCCCTTTGTAACAGAGGTCACTCACTGGAAAGAGTGATTGTGAGTGGCTTTCTCAATGCTGGCTCGTGCCTGCAGCTCTACACTAGGTCAGGGTGTGAGCTCTGCTTGGTCCCGCATTTTGTGTCTGCTCTACGCCTCACTCTAGAGCAAGGCATTAGGCACGCACAATAAATGCAACACAGTGATGGTGTGCAAGAAGTCCCATTATAAAAAGAAATTGTTTAAGTAGGGCAGGCAGAGGAATTGCAGTGCTCTATTTATCATTTTTCTTCAGCCGTTCCTTCCTGCTCCTGTGTCCCATGGTTTAATAGTGAGAAATGTTGAGCTAAAACACAGCTGCAAACCTGGCAATTTGAAAGCTGCGGCCATTAATAACTGTTGCTTCTGCTGCAATCTGAAACACGTCTGGAGCAGTACATTCGTCTTTAATTTCACATATAGAAGGTTTTTAATCTTTAAAATATGCAAAAATAAAAGAATCTGATGTCATTAGGCTTTATTTGCTGGATTGGGTTGTAAGGTGGGTCAAATTTGAATTGGTTTAATTTAGTGTCTCATGGTGATGTAAACTGAGCCACCTTAAATCGTGCAAGTATACAAAGGGACGACTTAGGAAACATGAATACTAGAATGATGTGCTGAGTATTAGGAGGTTAGCTTTATTTTTTTTTTGTTTTTATTTTTTTATTTTTATTTTATTTTATTTTATTTTTATTTTATTTTATTTTTATTTTATTTTATTTTTATTTTATTTTATTTTTATTTTATTTTATTTTTATTTTATTTTTTTTTAATTTTTTTTACAAAATGTTGGTTGATTATCTTCTTGTATTCGTGTTCTTTGTTGTCTTAGCACACATATGCTCCTTTGGAGCACTCACTGAATGCCAGAATTGGCATGAAAATCTGGGAGTCATGGAGGAGAGGCTTAAAGTCATAAAGCCTGTTCCTCAAAGAAATGTCTGTGATTCCAGATAGGGACAAAAATGCAAATCATCTCTTTCCGTCCCCCAGCCTCAGTTAACTACTAGGTGGAATCCAAGCAATACATGAGTACCCCACAGGACCCAGAAAGCTGGGTAGATCCATTACAGAAGTGGCAGGCTTTTCTTCTTCTTTGTATGTCGTGCAGAGAGAAGATCTGGAAAGGTATCTTCAGTACCATTATGTGGAGTATTGAATTCTGTGCTTCAGGCAGTCAAAGTTCAAGTAAGGGGATACCATAAAATAAGCAGAAAGCTTGAAACAAATTTTTGATCAAAAATCCAAGGTTGCATAGTCGGTGCAAATTATTTGTCAGCATAACATGATAGCTTTGATAGCATGATAGCAGTGTTTGATTTTTTTTTTATTATTGACTCATCAGAATGTCTAATTCATCTTTGTTGTTGTTGCAATTTTAGAAACCCCTTGTTGGGACTTCTTTTTTGCCTTTTTAATTTTGTGGTGTTACATAACAGTTACAGCTTTATCTGAACTCGGTTCCTGTCATTCTTCCTGACGCTGACTGTGACGCGCCTGAATTTTTCATGCACGTTTTATCTGCCTCTTTTCTTCATAACAATATGCATAGGAGACAAAATACTAAAATTCTAAATGTTCTAAATTTTGGTGAGACTTCTCTGTTTTCCCTGTGTGGTAACTGTTGTGCTGCTAGGGTGGTGGAATTGTGATGGCTGTGCTTGAAGGTGCTCTGCTCTTCTGTTTATGAGACTCTTTTCAGTTGTTTATTATTGTGCCAGACTTCTGCTGTTTGGGCTGAAATTTCTGTCCTCAGGAGAGAGGAAGAGAGCTGAGTAGGGAGCAGAGTATCTCCAATAATCCACTAATTACTAATTATTTCCACATTGCCTGAACAGTGTTCATCTTTCATAAGCTGCAAGCTGGTCTGCACGTGTTAGATGTGCTTTGCCATTCACAAATTTTGATGTGGGTTTATACTGAACCTGCCATGAGCTGCTGCCATTTTTGTTGTTGTTCCAGATTCCGGTAGAAACTTCCTCCCTTATAAGAGACCTGGTTTTCCCCAAAGTGAGAAGTGGCCCTTACAGTGTCCATAGATTGACCGGCTTTTTACTCTGATTAAAAGCAGCATCATTCACATGTTTCCCTTTGCCACGCAGCACAGTGTGCTGAAAATTTCCATGCTGTGCTTTCATTCTTAACCTTTTCTGCTTCAGTTAAACGAAAGGGGGATAAATCAACTTCTTCAGAAACAGGCACCATAAAAAGGTCTGCATGTGTGTGGTCTTCACTGTTACTGCCTATTGCTTTTACATATAGACTGAAGCACAGTACAAGCTACCTCCAGCTTCAGGCTGCTCTTCCACAGAGCTTCCCTCTCGGGACAGCTGAACCACACTGTATTTCTGTGCATTTTAACTTGGGGCAGCAGCTGGTCAGCACTCCGGCAACAGAACACAAGAGCAGGCTAGATGATGCATTGGCACCTATTTCACTCACCATTTTTAGTCATAACTTGATATAAGCAAGCTGTCCTTTATCTGTAGTCAGGTTTTTTTTTTTTTTTTTTGTAATGAAGAGTAGACTATGGTTACAACTGATTGGAAACTGTATTAAAAAAGGTGGTGCTTTTTACTAAGCAATTACACTCTAGTCTGTGCACTTTTCGCCAGTGTAGGTCTTCATGCCCTCTCATTCAACTGAATTCTGCAGTTAAAGCAACACTGCTGTTGTAAGTGGAAAAGTAAGCAATAAATCCCTGCTGAGAAAGGAAAAAAAGAGATAATTAGATGAGTGCCTGTAGATGAATGCAGTCATCAGTTGTATTTTATTTAATGTTTTTTGCTTTTATCTTACAGAAAAAGTACAGAAAAGGATCTGTGGATATTTCAAGGATTAAATGTGTAGAAGTTGTAAAAAATGATGGTATTATTCCCTGTCAAAATAAATACCCATTTCAGGTATGTTCCTTTGGTTTATGTAAAATACAGTGCTCCTTTCAATAGCACCAGGCCATTTGATGTAACTTGCTTGAAATTACTGACACTTTTAAACACCGAGCCCATTCTCAGTTCTCTGGGGCTGTGTTGGAGGGGGCTTAGGGTCAGGGATGGAAAACCATCCCCCAAAACTCTGCTCCACCTAAAGTCCCTGCTCGTGGGAGCTTTGCCAAAAACAATTGGTCTTTTTCTTTTCCCCACCCTCTCTGCCATGGTGTTGACTGGAAACTGCTTTGTCCTCCAAAACAGGTTAGTTGGCAGCCTATTTTTCCCTGTCTTCATTCTTGCACACACTTTATATAAGTAGTGTGTTTGCAATTACCATTAATTCATATAGGAATAAGAAAATCAAGATAAACCTTGTTGCTTTTTCTTCCATTGTGAACTTAATGGAAGTAAACACAGAAAACAAAGTACTTAGAAGGAAAAAGAAATGTTTAAATGTCAGGTTCTGCTTATGATGGAAGAAATTTTTGGTGTGAGTGTGAATTTCACTGATGGAAATGGGGATCTGTCTCCTTTCTACCAGGACAATACTTGTTTTCCGCCCATACAGGCAGTGAAGAAAAGGCAAGAATTGACCCAGAGTAGTACAGAATCACAAAGCATTATGAAATGGCTGGGAACAATGGATGCCTGATTATAAAATAGCCTTAACAGTTATGAGATACTGTTTTTAGAAAAACACACAGTGAAGAATGGACAAAGCAAAGCATGAAGCAAACATCTAAAGGAATAATAGGATAATATACCATTACAGAATCCTTCCTGTTCTACTGACAGCACCATGTATAAATAGCAAACCCTAAAAAACTTCCCCTTGTTTCTGCTTTTTGTCTCATGCTCCTCATGTGGCTGAGGACACTCATTTTGCCAAATGTAACAGTCTTTTCCCTTGTTCTGCTTACTCTTTTTGCTAAGGAATAAATAAAAGAGCATTACTATGTGAATGGCTTTATTTATTTATTTATTTTAATATTTTATTTCTTTTTTCCCTGCAGGTTGTATATGATGCTAATACACTTTATATTTTTGCACCAAGTCCACAAAGCCGGGATCAGTGGGTGAGGAATCTGAAAGAAGGTAAAGGAAATCACTTACACTTAGTATCTGACACATTTAGATAACTTTACTAGAGCTGTGTGCTGGGTCTAGCGAGATGGAGGTAACTCAGTGTTGTGTTTTGGATTTGTGGCTACAAGAGCGCTGAAAACACACCAGTGTTTTAGTGATTGCTGAGGGTGCTTGTGCAGCCTGGAGGCTTTGCCTTTAGCTCACGGTGCCCCCACAGTGACAAGGCAGGGGTGGGCAAGGGGCTGGGTGGGGACACAGCTGGGGCAGGGGACCTGAATTGCCCCAAGGGATCTTCCATGCCATATACAGCCATGCTCAGCAATAAACTCTGGAGTAGGGGAAGGAGGGAGTGGGGGGGGGGGCTGGTTTCCAAGCTGGTCATTGCTCACAGGCTGGCTGGGCATTGGTCTGCTGGTGGGAGATGGTGTATTATTTCCTTTGCATCACTTTTTTTTTTCTTTTTTCTTTTCTTTAGCCTCTCTTTAAACCGTCACAGCCCACAAGTTTTCTCACTTTTCCTCTTTCTATTATTTTCCCTCATGCCACTGTGTGGGTTGGGTGCTTAGCTACTGAGAGGTGTCAACCCACCACAAGCTAGAAAAATAAAATGGTGCAACTTCTATTGCACGTATCAACTGACTTTTATTTTTACTGGGCCAGATCATCATTTGCATACACAGCATGTGAAAATGGATACTGGGCATATCAAGCACCCTGGCTGATTTCATTCAATTTGTCTAGTCTAACTGCAACAAGAGTTTGAATCTATGCTTTTGTACAACATGTAAATCATCAAAAAACGTATCCAAACTAGTCAGTGGCATCACTCAGAAGTTTTGTCTGAATGCAGCTAGCCAGTGTTATGGGCCTGGTGATGGTCTTCCACTGATGTAAAATGACAGGAGGCATCTCCCCTGAAATGTAATTCTGATTATTGATATCATACTGAGTGAAGATCATTTTTTCAAGAGCCTCTTAATGCTTTCTGCTGTCATCAAACATTCACATTAATTGCAGGTGCTCTTCAAAGTCATCAGACATAATTCCTGGGCTGGGCTGGGTCGGAAATGACTTCCGAAACTCAGCAGCCTCACAGGGTGGGGATGGGGAGCCTGCTAAACCAAACACAGGCGTTGTGCTGTGAAATAGTGATAAATGTCAGCTAACTTTTCCTCAAGAACACTAATCACAGAGGAAATGGAGTCACTTGCAGTGGAAACAAAAAGAAAAGAGGCGGCCAGAGCCCACATGGCCTTCACAGCCGCCCGACTGCATTGCAGGGTGCAGGTGGGCGCCTGGGTCTGTCTGCCTTCACAGAGGCACCAAACACTGCCCTGCTGTGGTGGCTGCTTTGGGCGGGGAGTACAGCACACCCTTCTGGAATAAAGTCATGTATTACCCTAAAAGTATCACCTGCCTTCACTGTATGACCTCCGTGTAAACTTGTAAGAAGGTCCTTAAGAGAAGCAGTGTTGTAGCAAGGACAGCAAGTAAAGATTACGATTCATGTCAAAGACACTGTAATATTTATTAAGAAAGTCAGAAGTCTTGCTTTTTTTTTTTTTAATCTTTGCTCTCTGTTTCCTGTAGGAATAAAAAACAACAGCAATATAATGGTAAAATATCATCCTAAATTCTGGACAGAGGGAATTTATCAGTGCTGCAGACAGACAGAAAAATTAGCACCTGGCTGTGAAAGATATAATCTTTTTGAAAACAGTAAGTACATAACTTTTCGTATGAAAATATCTTGGCATATTTTTGTGTTTTGTTGTTGTTATTGTTATGTGATTCACTCCTCACATTTGAATGCTGTAGGTATCAGGGAAATAATATGGCGCACAGTTAATAGTAGATACTGTGTCTAGAGAAAACAAAAATATTTTTCATGTCCAAACATTTTTTAAAAAGTGTAGAAGTCAGTGAATTGTCCTTCCAAAAAGTGTTTGGAGACAGCTGAAAGGAATCATTGAGGTTGCTGAATTTATTTTCCACTTGGCTTGTATTTCCCATCTGAAACCTATTTGACCAACTGTTTACCTCAGACTGAGGTTAAAACCTCGTGGTGAAGAAGATTCATCTGATCTTTCCCAGCTCTCCAGTTTGAATAAATAACTTCTGTGTATCCATGTAAAGGAATAATAACCCTGCTGGAATCGGTGTTATTACACCAGTGTGAAAAAGGTACAAGAATGTAGCTAGGCTTAATGCATTTACAGACATGTGGCTCAATTTTCTTAAAAGTTTGTAAATGTCCATATGCTGAACCTGGATGAACCGTGACTTCCGTATGCGTATGACTCTTCCAGCATGCAAACCATAGCCTGTACTTGTTCTGCAGTGTATGCTGTAGCATGCAAAGATGGGGAAGTGTGACCCTCACTGCAGTATTGTCCTGTGTGACAATACAGTAATGATCTATCCTTGATTCAAGGGAAACTCCTTAGTAATAAAAGTAATTGCAACAATGCTTACCTTCTAGTGAAATTAACAGTGCCTGGACAATTTCCTACATTAGGGCCTTAAAAGGTGGGAAATTATGTATTTCATTACATTAAAAGAAGAAAAACGGTGGCTTATGGTTGACCTTATTCTGCAAGATGATAGTTCAACCTTTGAAGTGGAAAAAAGCAGCACAGGAGAAAAAATAATTTTGGACCTGAGAAGTAATTTAAAAAGTACTTTTTTTTATACAACTTTACACAATTTTATACAAAAATACAACTTTTATGCCTTATTTGGCAAAACAAGAATCAGGGGAAACATTACATATTTTTTTTTATAAGAATCAATATTAGTAGGAACAGACTTTTAGATTATCATGGTGAGAAGAACACTGCTTCCTTTCTATATTCCATTTTTACTTAATTTTTTTTTCCTCATTAAGGAGCAGGACATGGTTTTGAACTCCTGGAGTCTCTTGTAGGAACTCCATGAGGCATCCCTGCCTGTGGGCTGGCTTGGAGCTGTCTGTGTGGCATGCTGTGGTGCGACACAGATATCGCCAAATACTGCTGTGAATGTTGCCTGCTGGCCAATTTAATGTGTTGTCACGGAACACTTAACCAATGTTTTCTCACTTGGAGCTGGTTTTGCTTCCTGACTTACTATGCTATTCTGAAGACTAATTAAGATGTTAAAGCCTATCTGAAGTTTAAAACTTTTATCCAGTTTTTAAATTTATAATTAAACATGAATCTTTTTCTGTGCTCTGTTTGTAGGTGTAGTGACACTCCCTTCTCCAATGCCAGAAAAAAATACGGTAGGTGTCTGTGCTGCTGATGAAGAGGGTGCTGGAAAGCAAACATCATTAGGGCTGCAGTGCTGCGGTCAGCCTAGCCACTGCAGCTCCTTCCTGGGGCAACGCAGAACTAGCTCAGCTTTTGCCTCTGGGAAGCTCGGCTGTTTTGCAGTGGTGTAATAGCAGGGACTGGGTGGAGTGGAATCATGGAGCAAAGTGGAATGATGATCATTTTGTATCATTTTCAGCGAAGGCCACCACCGCCTGTTCCTCCAGCTGAGGAAAATGACAGTGAAGAGGAGGAGATAGTGGTGGCAATGTATGACTTCCAGCCTACAGAACGTCATGATTTAAGATTAGACAAAGGTGAAGAATATACAGTAATTGAGAAGAATGACATTCACTGGTGGAGGGCAAGAGACAAATATGGGTAAGCATTGAGTTTATTATTTTTCAATCTAACGTTAATAAGGCTGTTTTCAGGTTCTAGTAGTTTATATTGATTATGTATTAACAAATAACTGTATTAGACCCCACTTATGACCTAAATCCTGAAATCTCATCCATATCTTTGTTCCCACATAGAATTCAATCAAAAAAGTGTGGTTCTCAATAGATTGTGGAGTTTGAGTGCAAAGACTGTTGCAGAACTGAAAGCATTTATGATGACATTTACTGTCAGGCAAAACCTAACTTGACTGGTCCAGTCCTCCTGTTTTCCTGGGGAATAGCTCATTAGGGAGCAACGTGATTAACATTCAGATCAGCAGGCTCTGACTTCCAGGCTTGAATGATCATTGTTTTGTTTTACAACTGTATCATTAGGGGTAATCTTTGAATGAGCTGAGAGAGAGTTGCAGTGAGATACCTTAATGACTGCGATGTCCTAACTTTACATTCCTTGGATTAAAATTTTACCCTATGGTTTTCAGGATGGAAGTTACCAAACTTCAATATTTACCAGGTCAATGTTGCAAACTTAAGGGTAATTGTCAGCTATTAGGTACAGCAGGGCTGCTGTGGCAGTCTCCAAGTACATTTATAGCAACCAACTGCAACCTCTGAGCACAGAAGTGATGGAGAAGCAAAGGGTCACTTGTTTTCCCCACTTCTGCTGCTTTTCTTGAACACTTCTGCTGACTGTGCAGATTTTTTAGCTGCAGTGAAAGCTGATGTGGAAATGTTGATGTGAAACATTAATTTCTGTATGAGTAGTAAAGTGGGTGGCTCAGTAATAAATAGATGACTGCTAGTCATTACCGACCTCTGGTAATTAGCAGAATGAAGCAGTGTCTTCTAGGCATGCAATTCTACATCTTTTTATTCAGATTACTTATTATATATTCTTTTAGCCATGAAGGATATATCCCAAGCAACTATGTTACAGGAAAGAAGTCCAACAACCTGGATCAATATGAGTAAGTGAATATTTGAATTAAAATGTGGAAGACCATAAAATAAAAGCTATGCTTTAAGACTTACTATGCATTTTTGAAGTTTTGAAAACAACTGTTTATTATTGTAAACATTGAAGTAAACACATATATCATTGATCTCAGAGATTAAACTTAAATATTTGAAATATGCATTTATTTGTTCTGAGTCTCCTCAGCGATTTTTGTTGTCATGTATAAAGTAGAGTCAAGTCAGTGAGATGGCCATCAGGCATGCAGTTTTTAGGATATTACTATTAAAAGCAAAAAAATAAACAAACTTCAAAACCCTCTTAATTCTTTGACAGACAGAGAGAGATATTAAAGGAAATTTATCCATTTTAAATGTGTTCTTTGTTGTTTCTCACCTTTGAGGCTCTCATTAAAGCCCTGCACTGCTCTGGGCTGTGTCATGAAAGGGGCAGAAAGGGAAGGAAGGAACTGGGCTGCCGTATCTGGTCCAGCTACTTTGTGCCTTACCACCTTGGTGACATGGCTCAGGGTCACTGCACAGAGGATTGCTCCAGATCATCTGTGCAAAACCACTACAGCAGAAATTGAGTAGAGGCTTCTGTGCCACTTCCCTGCTCTTCTACCATTGTGGCAGCATGGCTCAAAATAATACACCACACCATTTGCTAGCTGTGTGGTTTTTGTTGTTGTTACTATTCACTGCAACAGGTAGAAACACCAGTGATTATTTGGCTTCTTCACCAAGCACAAGGATATGGAGCAGCCACATTTAATTCACTTTTGACCTGTTCTTTGGTACGTCAGTCCTCCATGGAAAATCATAACCATGTGATTGTGAAGTTACTGAATGAAATTCAATGAAAGCTGGCAGTCATCTCAGCAGGTGACTGGGACAGCGTGTAGACAGCTGCTTGAAGGCTGCCTTGAGGCTGCTGGTCTGCTCTCAGGCTGCCATGCAGAGTCATCACCGCCATCAGCATGCCTCTGTGTTTTAGAAGTGGTTTTGCTCAAAAATTAGTCCAATTTCCTGAAATTTATTGGTTTCTGTGAGATCTCACTGGATCAAATTCAAATTTCAAGGCGTTTTTGTGGGTAAACACTACTATGTAATAGGTGCTGATGTTGCATTGCAGGTGGTACAGCAGGAACCTCAACCGGAGCAAGGCGGAGCAGCTCCTCAGAAACGAGGTGAGTATGGCAGCCTTGCAGTACGAACCGTGGTGTTCGCTTAAAGTAGCCTCTCCTGTTTAAGCCAACGCTTAATTTTGGCACATGCAAATCACAGAACAAGTAGGAAGGACACTCAGCTTAAAATTGCTTGTGGTATAAAGCTGTCAATGTGCTTGCATTTTAGGATAAAGAAGGTGGTTTTGTGGTGAGAGACTCAAGTCAGCCTGGCCTGTATACAGTTTCCCTTTATACAAAATTTGGAGGGTAAGTTTCTGCAGCTACCCTGCACACCCTGCCTTGTTTGAATTGATTTGCATGCATATTCAAACCCCTGGGCTGGAGGGGAGGCCAGGAGAGACCTCAACAAAGAAAAAAGGGCCATTATGTTAGAAAACACAGGTGACCAAAATTAGCTTCTCAACTCCACGTTTAGGCTACATTGGCTTTAATCCAGTGAAAATCTGAACTGCCACTGAAAGAAAGAGACTGTCCCATACCATTCTGACTTTTCCTTCATCCCAAACAATGCGTTCAAGTGGGGAGTTGGGTTGGGGAACAAACCAGGCTGAAAATTAACTCATATGCGTTAATCTTCAACTTGGTCGTAGTACTGAGGTGAACATCCCAAGCAATGAGTGCTCAGTCTTTGGTATTCAAGATGTTTCTGAAGCATGTAACGTTGGGCACCCATGCTGGCTGAATTGGTGCCCACCCTGGGGCTGTGGTGATGTGCAAAGGGACCCCCTACCATTGTCCCTGCTCATGTTTTCTCATGTCTCTTTCTCAAAGTCTCAGCTTTCCTCTCCTGACATAGTATCAGTAGCATAGGACCACCAGGCATGGTGTGAGGAGATACAGAGAGATCAAGTACGTCCATTCAGCATTTGTGCAGATCTTCAGGTCTGAAAGTTGCTTAGTGTGTTCTGTATGTTGTCTCCTGTTTAGGAAAAACTAGCCTTCTTTTTCTGGTCAATATGTTTCTCTTACAAAGTTCACAACAAATGACACTGTATTATTATATTGTTTCTTTTTTTTTTTCCAGAGAAGGCTCATCAGGAATAAGACACTACCATATAAAAGAAACAGTGACATCACCGAAGCAGTACTACCTCGCAGAAAAACATCTCTTTAACTCCATTCCAGAAATAATTGAGTATCACAAACATAATGCAGCAGGTAGATGGATTACATTTTTTCCTGTCACTGTGGGTTGATTTGGAAGGGAGCGTGAGGTGTTTAGCATTCGAATGAAGACTTTTAGGTTTTTATAGATACTTCTTCCTTCGGGAAACCGTGAGACTGCATTTTCACATTTCTTCAAGATAGGCAATCATTTGAAAGGTTTTATGTAAATATATATACATATTCATATATGTATATACATTTATATATTACACATATATAACATATATTTTAAATATAATTTATTTATTTATACACACACACATGCTATTCCTATTATTAGCCCAGTCTAGTGGATGGACGCCAGCAGCAGAGGTCAGCCTCTAGCTTTAGGAGGACAGATGGTGTTTTCTTTCTATCAGTACTTTCTTTAACACTGTATACATTACTTATTCGCCATTCCTATTTGCTTGCTGTACAGTGAGCTAGATCCTTTTTCCTGGCTGAGACACAAGTACAGAACAAGCTGAGGTAAAGGTGTGGCAAAATTAGTTTTTGACAGTCTTTGACAGTTCAGTGCGCTCTGATCCACAGTGAAATAGAAGAACGGCTTTATTGTTTTCAGGAAACGAACATTAATTTAGCTCCATGTCATGTCTCTAACAGTGGCCTATAACCCACAGCAGATGGGCAGGGATGGTACTTCTCCAGAGTACTCTCTAGGTGCTTACCTGTGGGTCACCACGACTTAAAATGATGTAACCCCCATACAGAAAACATATGAAGAGAACAGCAATATTTTTTTCAGGGAGTGCCTGAAAATATATCTTTGTAAAGGTTGGACACTTAGATCTACAGCTGACAGCTGGTGCTGGTGTCTACCTGCTGTATGAAAGGATGGGGAGAGTTTAGGAATCTGGCTGAAGGCACAGATGCTAATGTAGTATGTTTTTTGCAAGTCCAGTCTGTTCATTTATTTCTCTAGTGAGCTGTATTTTCCAGATGTTTATGTCAAATTCAGATGACCAAGCATTTCCTGATGATATTCTGGAAAATGCTTTTCTGAAAAATATGCTCCAAAATCCAACCCTGCTTTTCATTTGTTATAATTGATTTTACTAACTATTTTTAATTGCTTCATTCTTTTTTCCTTTTGTTGCATCAAGTTCTGAAAAGATTTTAGCAGAATATTCAGCAAGCACGCAGCATTTTTTCTTTGCATATAAAACACTGTACAAAATAAATGTGAAAGTGAAACTCACATTAACTTTCTGTAAAACCTTTTAGACGGTCTTTCTGATCTTTATGAAAGGGGTGGTCTCTGGTCAGCCTTCATTGGTGCTTGCATAACAGTAAAGCACAAATACGTATACATATATCTATATCCGTCTCTCACCAGTAAAGATGATGCAAGAAGTTAGATGCAGTGAGTTCTCTTGTGTACCTTGAAGCTGCTTTGAATAGTCAAAACAATGCAAGAGCAGCAAATATAGTCAAAACTGTATATAAGTTTATTGTTAGCTAGTGTTGCACTCTGCAGTGAACAAGCAGCTGAGTTGCTGTTTGGCATTGTTTCAGAAGTAAGCTGTATCTCTTCATTTAACTTTGAATTTCAGGTCTTGTTACGAGGCTGCGCTACCCAGTGACCCCAAAGAAGACAACGGCACCAACAACTGCAGGATTCAGCTATGGTAACTGCGTGTTATATTGATCTATACATACCTTTTCTGATGATTTTATATGTATAAGCTGCCACAATATTTTCTAAATATTTTGAAAATACCTTATTTTGTACTGTGATGCTAACTTACATAGGTCCAAGTTGTATATTTGAGGTCCTTGTAGACAGAATTGCCGTAGAAAGACATCAGAGCTGGTGGCAGGCATGTGGTGCCAAGGAACGCCATGAGTAGAAACAGAACCTGCTGCTGATGCTCCAGGGCAATTTAGCATCTTCCTCTACTTTTTTGTGGACGCTTTGGGCTCTTCCTGATTAAAGAGCTGTGCCTACTTCATAAACCTTCAGACTTCTTACTCAGCCTTGACCCTTTGATCTCTGCAGAAGTGTTGCTTTTGTTCTTTTATTTAACATTTTGAGTGGTCCGTTTTTAAGAAAAGCACACAAGGGAACCCAACAGCCTCTATGTATTGACAGAACTTTGTATGATGACAGTTTCTTGAATCAAGTCTGATAACATCAGTATATATTTATTGGCTTCAGGAAATTTTGTTTTTTGCCTTCTGTGTTGGTCAGCAGCTGGTTAAAAGTTGTGTCTAGATAAAAAAATTTCCTTTTTTCTTGTGACATACAGAACTGCTACATTTTCAAGATAAGAAGTTTTCTCCCTAAATTCCCTAATTTGCTAGTAACCTACGGTTTCTCTTCCTCCTCTCTGTCACCTACCAGTTCAACATGTTTGCTAATATAACAGTAAGGGGCTAGGGGCTCTCACTTTTTTGTTGTTGTTTTGCAGAGAAATGGGAAATTAATCCCTCGGAGCTGACTTTCATGAGAGAACTGGGGAGCGGTCTATTTGGAGTAGTGCGCCTTGGGAAATGGAGGGCACAGTACAAAGTGGCCATCAAAGCAATTCGGGAAGGTGCGATGTATGAAGAAGACTTCATTGAAGAAGCCAAAGTGATGATGTGAGTTTATGTGCAGTGCTTGGCACTATTATTGCCAGTTCTGGGCCTCTGATGGCATTACTTATTATAGATAAAACACTTCAGGCATTGTGGTATTTTGGAGTTTTGTGGGGTAAAGAGCTAGCGCAGGGTGGAGGAAGTAATAATTACATGATTTCAACCTTTTCAGGAAACTAACACATCCTAAATTAGTTCAGCTGTATGGTGTGTGCACACAGCAGAGACCTATTTACATCGTGACAGAGTTCATGGAGCATGGATGCCTTCTGAATTACCTGAGACAAAAACGTGGAGTTTTGAGTAAAGACGTCCTTCTCACAATGTGCCAAGATGTATGTGAGGGAATGGAGTACCTGGAGAGAAACAGCTTTATCCACAGAGACCTGGTAACATCCCGTTATGCAATAAACTCTTCCTTAAATTTTTTATTGCTGGCTTTATCTATTCCTTTTTGAAACAGCCTGCTTGTAAATAACAGCTTTTATTCTCACAAAAGGTTGTAAGTAGTTTAAGTTGGCTCTTCAGGTTCTAACCAAATCTCTAAAGCTGCAATGTACCACAAAAGATGAGAGGTTTCTCTCTCCTGAGAAAAGGGAATAAAATTGCTCTGAAATGTTTATAAAAGGTTGATAGCTGTTTCCACTGAAATAAGTGTATCTTTATTCTGTATTGGTGCCATTTTTACTGCTCATGAATCCCTTGAGATCATAATTTTTCTTGGTGATTTTTTTTTACAAAATGGTTTAGCTGTCAAAACAACACTATCAGGAGCAAATGCATGTGTACCTTTTATTCTGGACCATAATGAGAATGCACCACTGAGCTTGGTGAATCAGTGAACTTGCTAAGCAATGAGGGCAAAGTCCTCATTATATTGTTGTAATTCATCTGAGATAGACTGGAAGTTTTAAACCAAATCTAACCATTCCCTTTGCAGGCTGCCAGGAACTGCTTGGTGAATGATTCAGGAGTGGTCAAAGTGTCTGATTTTGGAATGACAAGGTATAGTTGTGGTGATTTTGGAGAATTCATCTAGCCCTTGTTCTTGTCTGAAAGAGAAAACACATCGAGCAGTTACAGGAAAAAAATGATCTTTTTTGATCTCTCTAAGGAACATCCTTTGCTTCATTTCTCCAATGCCTTTCAATATTATTATTCTGTAGTGATGTGTCTCTTTCCTTTATCTTTTCAACCGTGGAAAAGCAAAACTGTGTTCTCTAGAGAATCAAGCGTGCCCTTATCCTGCGAGGCCTGTCTGTGAACAAACTCTGTGGTCTGACTGTTTAAAAGAAAAAACAAACAAACAAACAAAAAAACCCACCAACCAACCAACCCAAAAAACCCTAATATGTGGCAGGGTTTGGCCATACTTTTCTTGGCTGTTGCCACCATTGTGTGCTACACAGCTTGCATGTCTCTTGATATCTGAATCCAGACTGACCAGTGAGAAATAGAGCAACAAATGGATGATTTTGCATAATTTTTCTGGTAACCCAGAAAAATTTGACTTGCATGTGGCCTAGACTTTTATTGTATAGCTAATAATTACAAGACTCCAAGGTAAACAGAAAATCAAACTGCTTTGACTGAAACCTTAGTACTGGTCTGAAGAAACTGGTTTTATCATGTGTTACTAAGTCATGGCCATTAGGTGGCAATATGAGCTTCTGAAATTCAACTCCAAATCTAAATTTATGATTTGTAGGCTTGGAGGCCAACGGAGAGATTTAATGCTTTTCTTTTTTAGGTATGTCCTTGATGATCAATACACAAGCTCCTCGGGGGCTAAATTTCCTGTGAAATGGTGCCCCCCGGAAGTTTTTAATTATAGCCGATTCAGCAGCAAGTCAGATGTCTGGTCATTCGGTAAGACGTTCATCATTGAAACAAAGCACTATTTTTACATTTTGTCAATAGCAGTTAAGCTCCAGTTATTTGGAAGTATTCAGACATCTAAGAAGAAGTTTAGCGAAACTGCTTACCACGGTTTTATGTTTGCATAAAGTTCCACAGAGGTTATTAGTGCTGTTATTTATTAAAATCCATGCTACTAGAATAAAGTTTTTTCACTAATGACACAGGTGAACCCTGCTTATAGAATATGGATCTTAAGCTATTTTTTTCAGAAAGACTGAGCCTAGAGCTTAAAATAAATATTCATTTAAAAAACTTATTTGCTTATTTTCTTAATGTTTATTTTCATTTTTTAGGTGTTTTAATGTGGGAAGTGTTTACGGAAGGAAAAATGCCCTTTGAAAAAAGCTCCAACTATGAAGTGGTAACTATGGTTAGCCAAGGACATCGTTTATATCGGCCCAAACTGGCCTGTAAGCAGGTGTATGAAGTCATGATGATGTGCTGGCAGGAGGTATGCATTTTTTGGTGTGGGGGGATGTTTTTCCCTTTGAATTAAAAAAAAAAAAAAAAGGGTCAGTCCAGCAACAGCAATTAATCTGTATTGCAGCATCTGAGAGGAGATGTAGACCAGACATGAATGTTGGTAGACAGATGATGGAAATCTTGTACATTTGCTGTATCAAAAGAGCCAGCTGAGTGACATAGAGAGAATTGTCCTGTACTCAGGTCAGTGGGAGAATGAGTTTAGTTCAGTCACTAATACATGCCTTAGGTGAGAAGGAGGGAGGGGAAAGTGGGGTATATAAGAGTCGTCAAATATAATTTTGATACAACTGAGATGAAATCTAAATTAAATACTTTAAGTACCAACTAACTTAACATAAAGCAGATTTTATAGTATTAATGTAGAAAGTGTATGAAAGATTAGATGGGTTTAATTAATTGCCTCTAATTTTGAGAGAGCAATCAGGGAAACGAAGAATGGAAAGAGCTAAATGATTGATTTCTACTTAGCCTTTGCCACAGAGGGTGCTGGGGAAAGACTGGTCTTTTCCTGTAATAAAGATGACATACCGTCTGACACTTGTCTTGAAGGAGAAGGTGCAGGAACAAAAAGTAATTAGTCATGAAACTGACTGGTGGATATCTAAAACGTACGAAGCAGTTGGTTTATGAAGCAAAAACATACATTAAAAACAACAGTGCCCTGGAGGGCTGCGAAATAATAAATGTGTCTACAATCCAGAAAGGCTTGTCACAGGAGCTAGGAAACTGTAGACCATTAAATTTTGCTTGTACTTGGTAACCTGCTTGAAATGATCATTAAAATGGACTAAGAAATCACCTGAAAAATAACAGTAAGTTGTTAACACTCTCTGCGAATCAGTGTGTGTTTATAGAATTTATATGACCATCAGTGAATTGATTAAAAATGTATTGATCTCATGAGGGGTTTTTAACAGCAAAAACTAAGCAATCATAGTGTTGGAAAGAGAGAATCTTCACGAATCACAAACAGGACATGAATAATGGCAATGTCTTTGTCATAAAATGGGATTAACTGTAGGTACCTTTGTCCTTGCTTAATAAATTTAATAATGATTTGAAAAGTGTGTGAATACTGAGTCTTCAAAATGCACAAATTTATTTAGGCTGATAAATGGAGGAAAGGTACAAGTTATCCAGGCATTGAAAAGATGTTAAATTAACTGTGTCAGTAAGGTCAGCAAAGAAACTGCCTCAGTGTATTGATGTAATCGAATGAAACAAAGAGGATGTTATGACATACAGGGAACCGTATGGAAGGCAAATAGAGTAAAAGAAGGATACTGTTGCTTAAGTCTATGATGCAGTCTCATTTCTCAGTCCAAAAAATGTGGAAGAAATTTCAGAGAATCACACTCAGAATGCTTAGGAGCATGAACAAGTTGCCTAAAGAAAGATTGGAATCATTTATTTGGGAGGATAGGGAGACAGAAATAAAAAAATATAGCATTATGCAAAATAATGAATTATACAAAGGGTGTAGTCCAACAACACATATTACTGTTTTCCAAAACATGGAAGAAAAGGTGACACTGAAATTGTGATGCATCCAAAACTTACACAGGGAAATATCTTTTTCACATCACGTTTAATGAAATAGTAAATTCATTGAGATGGAATGATGTTGAGACAAAGAATTTACCAAAATCAGCACAACTTTTTTGCTTTCTGATCACAGCTATGCATACTTTTGTTTTTAGAAACCAGAGGGACGCCCAACTTTTGAAGACTTGCTCCACATAATCGTTGACATTGCAGAAAATGAAGATGCTTTCTGAAAAAAAGACAACATCAGCACAAGTATAGAGAAGAAATCACTTTCGAGAGATGTGGCTTCGCCATTTCTTTTTAAAGGCTTGGTCCTGTAGGCTGCTGGATGCTGCTAAACAGCGTGGGGAACCCATAACATTTGATTCACTTCATATCTTCAGCAATACTGGCAGTATTTCCACTGAAAACTCAGCACTGCGTAGCCAAAAAAGTGTGCTGTTTATGGAGAAAGAAAGAGGATATGGCCAAAGCCCAGGAGCTTAATTTGCATTTACTGGGTTGGATTCACGTATGTACAGTCCATGTTTCTGAGTTTCTCTTTACACAGGCAGTAGTAGTAGTAGTAGTGATTTGCATGCTTAAAAATTGAAGGTATCTTTAAATGGCTATTTACTGACATTCAAACGTTTCTAGAGATTCTCCAGAAACATTTTTTTTCTCAGTTGATGGGTGTTTTATGATGCACCTACAACACAAAATGCGCCTCTTTCATTTGCACATGGTAGGTTGTTAACAGCAGTTTCAGTTCAGTGTAACACTCCGAAGAAGATTTGCTTCAGGACTGAGCCATGATATGCCCCAAGCCATTCTAGGCTGTTTGGTCCACTGGAGATCTTGCAAGGTTAGTCATTATTCATGAAAAATCAGTCCAATATTCAGCACAACTGGCTGTCAGTGTACTATAGTACCTTGTTTTGGATTAATTATAAAATAATTTATCTGCTGTATGTATTGTAAATATATAAATTCCATGCGTTTATTTATATAAACTGTGTGTTTTTCTCTTGAAATTTTCAAACAAATTTGTCCTACCTTGTCTTACATACAACTGAGTACATGGGTTTGTAAATGAGGGAGAATACACTCTCAGGTGTGTTAAAGAAGGGCTTGTCTTTGTCTGTCATATATACGTACAGGGATCTAACCTTTATGTTTTTAACAGATAATGTCATACTACATGTGTATGTAAATAAAATGAATGTTAACTGTGGTTTGGAACAATGTGTAATGCGTTGCCATTAATTTACTGTCAGGACAGTGCATTGTAAGCCAAACTTATTGTTCGTGTGATCACATTGTCCATGTGAATATGCCATTATGATAGCCCATGTATATACGTATCTGTGTGTACACACTCTCTATTAAATATTATATATTGTAGTATCAATATATATTTAATTGAATTTGGCTGTGATCAAATGTTTAATGCAGAAAAGGCTGAACTCACTTTAATAGCTATGTGCCCTTTCCCTTCTGCTAGAGGCAGAAGTTTCTGCAACCTTGTTAAAGTCTGTCCTGCCCCGCCCCCCCCCCCCCCCCCCCCAAAAAAAAAAAGTTTCCATGCAAAGAGGACTATAGTGAAGTTTATTTCAAATAAAGTTATTAAAGGTAAGTATAGTTACCTAAATAGATTCCACCATTGCTGCATTTTAGCATTTCTGTAGTCAGTTTTGGAGGGTCTTAGATTCCCCTCACTGCTTTGTCTAAGCCTTTATGTTCAATAGGAGGAAGTCTCTTGTCTGCAGAAATACTTTCCTTTTCCTATGGTATTCCATAGAACAGTTTCAGGGTGTCAGAAAAGGTTTAAATTGTTATTTCCTGTTTCTTAATGATGAAGTCTCGTGAGATTATCTCTGCTATACAAACAGACCTGTCAAAGAGTTGAGTCCAAACCACTACGAAATGAATACCAACAGCATGTACTGTTGAAGGGAAAAATATTTGCATTTTCTACCTGTAGTAGAAAAAAAGAATATGAAAGATCTAAGGTAAGCCAAGCTCATCTTTCCTTCTCTAGCTGCTTTTTTGAATCCCAGTTCCTTGGTGGAGACACTGCAAAGTATGGCATTGCCAACGCTTCCAACAGTATGTAATGAGGAATTTTACAGGAATAAGCAATGTTTCCCAGAAAACATACATGAAGCATGGGAAAATCAGGAGATTAATAGTTTCCAGTAAACCTTAGGGCTGTTTCTTTATTCTACAATAATTATACGTTAATATATATGATAAAACATACCCTAAATGTACTGACTTTTGGCAGGAGTTTCCTCAATGAGGGTGGGTGCTTTGGATGCCACTTTGGATCCTGCCCTTCACCTGCCTCTTCATGCTACCCAAGGGTAATTTCTGCATATCCCCCATTGGGTTTGATGCTTACTTGGGATATCGGGAACTATGAGGCACCTTGTTTCTAGATTACTTAATTTTTCAGTTGAATCTAGCCTTAGATGGTTAATTTTGGGATGAATCAGAATAGATTTGGAGGCAGCTGTCTTGGTTACTTAACTTGTCTTTGAAGACATTAGGAAAAATATCATGCCATCATTTCTTCTGGATTAGCTCAGCTATCCTAAAACAACATACCTTCACCCTCTTACTAAAACTGATTTTTTTCAAATGTCAGGATCAAAAATTTATCTGAAATTAACCCAATTCTGAGGTATACGTTGCATTTTTTTTCGTTTTTAAGCAGTACTTAACCCTACTGATTATAGTTCAATATTTTTTCTGTAAAGTATGTATTTGATTCTAGAAAGCAGACAGATTTTTTTTCACTTTTTTTTTTTTACTTACCAGATTAGTACCTACTCTTTTTTTTTTTTTTAGGAAAGTAGGCGGGGTCAAACTGTATTTGTGTTTTACCAGGCTTCAGAGCAGAGCTAGACACTCAGACAGGGGTGTTTTACTGGCGCAGCTGATGAAGAAAGGTTTGCATTTCATTTGAATATAAGCAGACAACCAGATATGATTCTTTCTACCTGTAAGTAAATTGGCCCACATATTTTTATCTTGGAAGTATTGTTTTGTGCAGTAGCTGTATACTTAGCAAATAAGCTATTTAAATATTGCCATAAAAATACCAAACAGCTTCCTCTTGTGCTGCTTAGGTGATCTGTATTTGAATTCCTTGTTTTGACTTACTTTCAAAATTACTACATAAATATGAATCCAGTATATGATGGGTTCAGCAAAACATCTACTTTTTCAGACAGGTACGGAGATATTCACACTTGCTGTCCTTAAAACTATCTACAGGATAGACATGAATAAAAAGTTTGGTAGGACTAGAGCTGTCTCTCCTCCAGTGCAGAATTAACTTGGGAAAATACAGAAAGCCTAAACTTACACAAGTGAAAAGCTGAAAACTTGTCTTCTGAAGTATTTTTAGCAGCAAACGGTACTGTTGCTTTCTACTAGATAAGGTGCAAACATACCTGATCAGGAGGCATAATGTGTGTTACGGTAAAAATTTTGTTTTGATGGGTGAAGCTGATTTGATTTTTTTCTCAGTGTAGTATCGTATAGAGTTAAGCTACCCCTGCTGCGAGCATGAGAGTTCTGTACAGAACATGCTACAAAAATGCACATGCTAGAAAGGGACTGCAGCGATTTCAAAATTACTAGTGCTTTGAGAAACAGTGAATCAGAAAAACAAGCTCAAGCCAAAAAGCTTATGAAATAATAAAATTATAAAATGCAAAAGATAAAAACTCATCTCTAACCTGTTGCTTTCATCAAGTCCTTTAATACTATTTCCCCAAGACTACAAATTAGTGAGGCATAACTGAAGATAGGAGGAAAATTGCATATGAATTGGCCACACAGATAATTTTATCAACCTGAAGCATTCTTTCTGTTTTTTTTTGGATGTTGAACACCTACTGGCGGCAACGGGCCATTGCGAAGGACTTCTATGTTTTCACTGTGCCTTTTTGGTTTTGTTGGGACTATATTTCAGCTTTTCAAGCAAACAGCTGTTTCACCTCACTACAGCCGAATCTTTTTCTTCTTCCTCTAGCATCCCATCTGCTCAATTGTGCACAGGCAGAATTTTTTTTCAGGCCTCTAAGTTGGTTATAAAAATATCAGCTGCAAAATTTTAAGTTCGATATTTGTAAGGCCAGCTTGAAAACCACTTTCCTAGGATTTCCACTTCTTCCACATGCTTTCCTTGCCACGGTATCTTTTCTCTTTTCAAACTGTGCATGCTAAAATGTCTAATTTTGGACATCATCCTATAGGTTGTCATAGCTCTGTACTAGCATAGGGATTCACACTTGTTATTCTGTCATCAAAAAGATAATATGACACTCTTAAAAACAAGCGTTTTCCTCCTAATCTAGCCATTTCAGTAAAGAAAAAGACACAAGCAATGAAATGGAATAGGTTTTTGTTCCCATGTTGGATTATTTGCAGAATGGCTGAACTTTGAGATTGCAAACTTCCATCATAAATCAGAGACAGAAAATTCTCCATGCAGTTAAAGAAGGTTCATTAAAGAAGGAGATTCAACAGCATAAATTCTCGTCTTGTTTGATTTAAACGTAGGTTTTAAGTTACCCACTTTAATTGATTCATGATGAGTTATGCTTCCTGATGATCAAAGCCAAATATGTTCTGGTAGCTTATGTTTTGACATAACTCAGGAAATGTGGGCTGAAAGGTCTAGTGGGGCTGCAGGTGCTGGAGAAATCTTCCTTCAGTGGATTTAAAAGAAGCAAGATTTGACCAGTTTCTCTGGAATTTTTGGGAAAATGTTTGGTTATGTAGGAAACAGGGAAGCAGGACCTGAT
This sequence comes from Anser cygnoides, assembly GCF_040182565.1. Lineage (NCBI taxonomy): Eukaryota > Metazoa > Chordata > Aves > Anseriformes > Anatidae > Anser > Anser cygnoides. Next base: position 27,441,209 of record NC_089876.1, on the reverse strand, counting down.
AACAGCGGTGGGTCCATAACTGATTTATTTTAACAGACTTAAAAAATTTGCTGTTAAAAATTATTGAATATTTTCTTCCGTTAGCCAATATCTCTTATAGATCTTACTGGTCTTGCTGTTCTCTTCAAAAAATGGGATCCAAAATGCAATGCAAAATGTGATTTTCTTCTTGCTGAAGTACAGCTCTCACTGATACCACCACCGCTTAATTTTTAAATGATGAACACGTCAGAGTGACCAGGGGATCAAGGCCTACTAGTACGTATGTGACTCTAACAATATTTGACAAATGCAGAGTGTTTTGCTTAAGAAAAGGTCCTTGATTGAAAATTGAAGGAAATCAGAATTATTCCATTGAGTCCTGTGGTTTGAGTTAGGGAATAGCAGAAAGGAAAACAAGAAGCAGCATTGAAAACTCTAACTTCTAGGAATCTACTTTCAATTTCTTATTTGTGTTGGAAAAGTTAGCAATTTTTTTGCCTGAAAATGCAGGGGTGGGTGGTGTTTTAGTATTTTTTATAATTTTGACCTACGGCTTTTGATTAGAAGAAGAGAAATAAAGGAAGGAAGAGCCTCAGTTACAGGAGGGTGTGTGCAACCCCGAGAAGCTTCAGGCAGGAAATGCAGACTTCCTGTAGCACTGCAGTGAGCATCGCGGCGGCACCTGGAGGCAGCCCTACACGTAGAGATCTTCCTGTGTTGCTCACAGAAGATCAAGATGTAAGCCAGTTTAATCAAATTATTCAGTGTCTCAAAGCTTTCACCGTTTGCAGTGTTGGCCAAGTCTGTCAAACAATAAAACAAAAAAGCAAAAAACACAACACAGACAAACCAAAAAAAACCCAAACACAACCAAATAACATCATAGGTTCAATGGCAGTGAGTTATGAACTGAAATAATATGATTTTAATCAAGAGGAGAGAAAGTGTTGTGCAAGTGCAAGAAGCTTACCAATGACCAGAGAGGATATTCAATGCAAAAATTAATGCACTGATCTTTGTTTGAGATGCTGAAATTCCAATCCACCAGGTCAAAATTTCCAGTCTGACTTCAGTTTAACTAAAGCAGGGCCTACTCTGAAGACCCGTGGTTCAGTTCCATAGAGCTCCAGGCCGCTGTCTGTCAGCAATCCCTGACGATATTTCCTCACAGAACTCAGAAATTTCTAAACAAAAATTAATAGCTTACGCTGCATTAATTCATGCTTTCATTAATTTCTACTGAATTCATTTTACAAGTGCTATAGGAGTAATGTATGTGCAGAAGAATTTCAGAAGGGAGTTTGCAGGGAACGGATATTTGAAGGCTGGTGTGTTTTCAGAGCTGGAAATGTTCACCCTTTAAGATAGTAAATATCTGCTGGATTGATAGGCCTTGATTTGATCGTTAAAATACCCCAGTAGGGAGAGGTGGGAGACAGGAACTTTGTAGAACCGTGCTGCTCCTCAGGACCCAGAAACTCAGTGCAGAATGGGCTTGTTGGGCCCACAGCCTTGGTCTAACCTGAGCCCTAACCTATAGCCTTGGTCGTGTTTTGTCATCTTTAACTGGTTAGACACTCTAGCCATAAAAAATCACTCACCAAATAAAGCATGTGTCCCAGGAAGCATTGTAATGACAGCTTTAACCTATGCCTTTCCTGTGATTTTATGAACCAGACAAGAGATTGAATACTTAATATCATATGCTTGGGGTGCTTTTATAAAACATCACATACATTTGTGTATTGCTAGTTGCTTTTAGCATAGTAAAGGGGAGTCAAACATGAAAAGCATCCCTCAACAGAGCAAGTCTGAAATTTGCTGAAGGCAAAAAGAATTCCTGAGCTTGCTCCAGAAGTTTATTCAAATCTCTAGACTCTCAGGGAAAAGCGAGACAGGCTTACACGTGCATAACATCAGCCTGAACTCCTTGCTTTCATCGTAAAGGACAAATCCTTAAATCTTGTTAGAACATTGTTCTCAAGTTATATTGAAACTCTGCAGTGCTTCTTCTAAATATTTCTGGTAATTGTTCTATAAGGACAGCAAGTCATCTAATGAGGAATGATATATTTAATTAGACCAGAAGCAATCAAAAGAAATAGACAAGCTTTCAAATGTCCTATTTCTTTTTGTACGTCATGAAATACTGTACAAGCATTAATTAAACTTCATGGCACTGGCTGAAGTAAAAGAGATCCAGGAATTTTTTCACCCGTGTTGTTCAGTGTTTTGTGAAACATAAAATTGATTATAAAAAAAAAAATGGGAACCTAAGACAGCCTAGGTCAGGGGACAAACACAATTCTGTCTCGAGATATTTGGGAAAGTTTGGTAAGTAGCATGTAATTATTTGTAGTGAAGTTTAAACACCCCTTTTTTGAATGAAATTGTAATAGATCCCTCCAAAGACCCCAGTACTTGCAAGACCACGCTATCATGTAATATGCTTCCAAGGCACTCATTCATACTGCTTTACAGACACTCCTCAACACCCTGACACTCCAGATTTTTTTTTGATTTTTTTTTTTTTCAGGAGTAGAGAACATTATTTTAAAACAATGTTAATAACATTTCCCAGCTGACTTTTTGAGAGGGATTGCTCATTCCAAGCTTGTTCTCACTTAAGACATTAAGTATTACACAACAATGCTAGAGACTGTATTCAGGCAAAATTAAGCAACTATAGTATTAAGCAGCTGAGGGACAGTTTAATACACTGTAAAACCGTGCAGCAAATAAATTACATTGCTCAAATGTTTTGCCTGGTTTCTTTAAAGAAAATTGTTGGTGTCAGCTGGCTTGGGTATTTGTAATTGGTCTGTTTTGCATAGCCGTCAGTGGAAACTTTTATCAAACAGTCGATAGTGTCTTATGATTAATGTAAGTCTGCCTGCTTCCCACACGATGGGTTCTTCACAGGATGCAACAGTCTAAGGGAAATTGCCCCACGACTTTCATGATAAATACGCTAACCAAAACACATGAGATAGGTCTCTTCTTCCAACTAAGAACTGATTTCCCTCTTATCTTTTTGACTTCTGATATTCTCTTCTTCTTTTAGTGCAAGATGTGCTAAATTATGTACCTTTACAGAGAAAATAATGACATTTCATCATGCAGTAAGGTTACTTAATGCTTTGAGTGGTAGGATTTACACTCTTGGCACACTTTGCTGAAGCATTGGTAAAAGGCATTGGCAAAAATTCTTATAGAACACCAGAAGAAACATCTTATTTATTCCAAGCTATATTAGGTCATTAGGATTAACAAACCAAAAATACTATGAAAGAAAAACATGACGACATGGTGGGACTGTACAAGGGAACATCATGTGAATGATCATCATGTGAATGAATGATTGGAAAAGACCTTCAAGATCATCAAGTACAACTGCTAACAAAATAAAGCAACAAAATACAGAGACCTCAGGAACCTTACTTCAAAAAACTTCTAAGGCCTCTTCTTATAGTATGGCCTCTATAGCAGAGCCTGCATGGAAGTGGAACAGAGCAGATGTTAACCATTTATTTACCAGTTTAAAATCTTCTTAGTGCCTTCTAATCTATTTAAAATCAGCTGAAAATATACCTGCTGCTCATACAAGATACACTATATTAACTTTTCTGAAAATATATGATGTATATTATGTTGTGTTGTGTCTACTGTATTTATCTCTGGATTATCAACTACTTGGCACATAAGTTTAAAGTGCCTATTTTGATAACATTTTAAACCTTGGCTAATTATATTAATGGCTGGAACAGAACCAAGAAGGTCAGTATTAATTCAAAGAACTGAATGTATTTTGTCTCCTTTAGTGAATCTCAGAATAAGAAAAAGCTTGTCATGCAGATGTGGTTTTGTATTTGGCTCAAATGATCTAAAAATTCTGTCATTGCTGAAAGTGGACATTTCTCTGCCTCTTGTTACTGACAATGTTCCCATCCCTTTCATTGCACTGGTTAGAGCTTGCATGGGGCAATGTGATCAGTTAGATTAGGACTGATCTGGTTGATGATGCCTTTTTTTTTTTTTTCTGATTTAGTGAGCAGATTTAATACATAATACGGCCTCATAATTAAGAGACATTGTAAGGGAGACAGTAGACACATATAGCTGGGATGGGAAGAAAGCTCTGCTCTATTTGCTTCATGCAAATTTAGTCTTAATGGTTTGCCATATACCTCACAGCAAGACAGAACTAATAATAGAGCTAAGTAGTCCTTAATTCTGTAAACAAGCAAACAGGACCACTACAAATATGGAAAATGTTCTTGTTCACAGATCACACCATCCAGTCTGTTTTCTGCTGCTGCTGCTGCTGCACAGTGCAAAAAAGGTATGTGAAATTCTTCTGCTTTTCAGCAATTAGGATGATTGAAATGTCTATACATAATAGACTTTTAAAAGTCTATTTTCAGTAGAACTGTTAATTACACAAAAGTTTACAGAAACTTTACCCTACACATCCCTAATACGAATGAGGGCTTATATATCCATATTTTCAATATGACATATTCACAAAAATGCTTAATGTTCTTCAATATTAGAGCAATGAGAACAAAAATGAACCTGGACCCTGATACTGGCCTGGTGACCCAGTACTCAGCCTCACAACCAGAGGTTTCCTATGCATCTACTTGGAAGTGCAGGGTAAGTAACATTTTGTCAGGTTTAACACAAATTAACTGGATGGCACACGTGCCATCCAGTGACTCAGTACCAAAACAAGCAGAGGTGTAACCAACTCTTGAGCATGTAGGTTGCTTTGTTGCATTAAAATTATAAAGTAAAGGTATGCAAAGATTCATGCTGATGGAAATCCAGGGTCACACTGCGGTTTCCCAAGCTCGCTGGCATGGACAAGGGCGATTTCTTCTCCAACTTTAGGGTTTGGGTGATGGAGGTGGGAAGGGTGGGTCTGTTGGGCAGATGCAATCTCACCTTGCTCAGCTGCATGTGAAAAGTTCACCTTTGTTTTGCTAGATCTAAATTGAATGAATCTGAATTTTCAAAGCATAACTGAGTGCAAAGCTAAAATCTAGCCTGATGCATAAGAAAAAGACTGTTCCTGCTCACTTGCTGAGAATGTCTGCAGCACTCTCCATACTAATTCTTCAGATAAATGGCCAAATTGCCAGACAGAGTAACTCCACTGTTTGCAATGCTGCTCTACTAATTTGCACTGAGTTGTCCCAGCATTCATATCATGTAGAAGTCACCCAAAGAGTGGGGAGGGAGACTAGGAAGATGGCTTGTCTATTTACTTTACTTTCCAGTGTAATTTTGGCTTTGATACCAACTACTCAGATGTGAGTCTCACTGTTTTACAAATGACATGGTGATGGTGCTTTACAATGGGAGGTAATGACCATGATTAGTTCCTTTCAGTTATTGAGATGCTATAGCAGTAGGGGAATTAAACAAGAAGTAGTAGGGAAAAAAGACTAACTATGAAAGATACCTTTTTTCCACTAGCGTAAGAGGCAATTGCGTGTGAAGAACAAGCCGTTACCTCCTCTACCTGCTGAGGCCTTGGAAGACTACACAAAAAATGTCAAAGTTATTGCACTATATGACTTTTTTGCTAGAGGACCATCTGATTTAACACTCAAGAAGTCAGAAGAATACATTATCCTTGAACAGTACGATCCCCACTGGTGGAAGGCAAGAGACCAGCATGGGTAAGAGAGTGGGCATCTAATTTCATTCTCTCTTCCTACACAGAAAGAAGAACCTAAAACAACCCTTGTGGGGTTATCCTACAACCCTGTAGGCAGATAGAACAAGATACATGAACTTTAGGGGAGGTTTGAAAGTGTCCAGATATATACAAGGGGCATGGATTAATGGGGAAGAGTTTGGGCAGTGTCTGGTACTCCAAGAATTGGTATGGCATCTCCTGTCTAGTGGGAATGTAGAATTAAGTCCTAGACTTAGTAAGTTCCTGAGCAACATAAGGACATCTGAGGACCATATGAACCACTGGGGTCTTGAGCCATGCGAAAATCCAACTTTATGTGTTTTAAGTGCTTTACAATGTTGTGTGTTAACACCTCATAAAGACCACAGGTAATGGTAAGACACTTGCCTGAAACAAAACCCCTCATCCAAATTTCTTGGACATGTTACAGAGCTAGATAACTTCATTTAGTGATGTTTCCACATTTATGTTTGTTTTATGTTGTTCCCCTTTCTCCTTCACATTTTCTTCAGTGTATCCTGTAATCTGATGTTAGGAGTTGTTACAGGTTATATAAAACTCTCTCTTTTTCATTCAGAACCCTCCTTTAAATACTTTTTCTCAACTCAGATTTCCAGTGAGATTCCACTGGATTATTATTTTGTATATACATGCAAGCACACATTTTATATTTCTTCATATTAAAGGTACAGTTAGAAGGCTAGAAATAAAGCAAGTGGCTTCTGGTTTGGAAGAATTTCTAAATTTTGCTTTGATTTAACCTGAAAATTTTCCTTAATATGCTGTTCTTAGCACTCTGTAAGTACCTATCCCAGCTGACTTTCTCATTTCAGTTCCCCTCCAAAGTTGTGGGGCAGAAAGATTTTGCCTGGGATGAATGGACTTAAGACTTTTATTCAATTCCCACATTGGGATTCAGTATCTAAAGATATAGCCAATAATATAAATAACTTTTGTCATTCAATAAAAGTAAGATGCTTACCTTAATGCTGTTAATATTTTACATCTTACTATAACAATATCCTCAATGTGTTTTTTCAGGAATGAAGGCCTAATTCCCAGCAACTATGTTACCGAGAACAAGAAAAGTAATTTAGAAACATACGAGTAAGTACCCTTGAAAATGATGATTGTGCTTTCTTTTCTAAAAATGGTGTGATACATTTCAGTGCTTGACCCTTCAGTCTTTACTAGACATGAACAGGTGTTTTCTTTATTGAAAGCTCTCTCTCTCTCTTTTTTTTCTTTTTCTTTTTCTTTTCTTTTTTTTTTTTTTTTTTACAGAACTTTACTCTTAGAATGAATTAACCATTTTGATTTTGATTTATCTACTTGGAGTATATAATAGGGAGTTACAGACACCAACGACTTCAACAGCATAAACCATAAAGACAGAATCCAGATGTTTCCTATTTCTGTAGGCTCACTACATAATATGTCTATATTCTGATCTCTTCCTGTTGTGAATGTATAGTTAATTGACTGGAAGTTAGTTATAATCAAGTCAGTCTGGTTTCCTGGAGAGAAGAGTAAAATTCAGCAAAACTCTAGTGAAGTGAGGGCTGAAGCAGTAAGCCTGACTGTAAATTTCATCACGGTCTGGCGTAACTGCTTCCTGTTTTTTTCTTTTGTGTGACCTCATGCTTAATCACAGTGAATCAGTCAATGGGGAAAGTAGTTGTCGTATGTACAGTGGTCTAATGAAGTAATTCCATATTAAGAGACGCTTGATATACAACAATAGTTCTGTTCAGGTTTTTTGACAGGAAACCGTTCAACGATTAAGACTAAACCTTGCCTTCTGTGAAGCAGAGCAAACATATTTTACTGGCTGAAGTTAAAGGAAAACTTGTCTTGTTGTTGCAGGTGGTACTGCAAAAACATCAACAGAAGCCAGGCAGAACTGCTTTTGCAACAGAAGGTAACTTCGCTTATACATAGAATTAACGATATCTGCAAAGATTTATCAGTAGCGGCATCAGGAGCGTTTCAACAGTCAAATCCAAATCTGCTCGGCATGCAGTAAGAGCAGGTGATTTAAAACAAAGAGATGGCTTTATGGGGAGAATGTACAGTGCAGACTGTCCTGACTTCCCAAAATTTTAAGTAGTAGTCCCAGCAAATTCCGTGTAGATTTTCCATACTGGATAAATCGAGTTACACGGAGTTTACTGTACTTCTCTGTGGTATGAAACACTGATGACTGAAATCCACATAGTAAGTAAGTTAGTAAGGTGGCAGAGCTTAACAAAACTCCTGTGTTTTCCTTATGTACAGAGCCAGCAATCCATCCATCAGTTATGAAAATATCTATCTCAGTTAAATTCATTAAGCTCAAAGACTAACACAGGGCTTGGGCAAGACAAACCAGAGAAGAATATCTCAGAACTGTTTTACAACATATTTTTTTTCTGGTGATTTGCGTATATATATATTTAATAAATAAAAGAATTTTCACTACTTTACACTGAAGAGTATAATCCACCTAAAATATTTAGCTCCAAGAAATGGTCTGACATTTGGTGTTTTCGCTCGGTTGATTTTGCTCTGCTATGTAGCTGGCTGTCAATTCCTGTTCACCACTGCTTTATCACCCTCCCTGGTAGTCATAGGTATTCCACAGAATTTGGTGATCAGCTGCAAGTCCTATTTCAAAGGACTTTTATTCAAGCTCAAAGGCAGAAAATAACTCTACCTGGATTTATTTTCAGTCCAAAGAAGGTGCATTTGTTGTCAGAGATTCAAGCCAACAGGGACTCCTTACACTGTCGGTGTATTCACGGTCTAAAGGGTGAGTTGCTCCGAATGGTTACGGTTTGACTCAAAGTGTGAAGGAAGAGCTTCCCTGTAGCTACTCGGGATAGGTGGGCAGGCTGGGTATGTGGTGCACAGCAGCAGTGAAACACTGGGGGGCTGTTCAGAGGGCACTGCAGCGAATTGCAGCTCTCTGAGGTAATACCCCCCTGTATGCCGAAGTGCTGGTGGTGGGCAGTAGGTCTTGGGGGGCAGGGTGCCAATGCCTTGCTAAGATATGCACTCATAGAAACGTTCAAATAATCTGCTGTGAAGGCTGCTCATCCCACCCACATAACACAGGCAGTAAGACCTCACATTCCCATCTTGGCAATTTTTATGTCAAGTGCTGTGGCTGCCCCTCCATGCTACCACAGCCTTTGGCCACCGCATCAAACTGCTTTTCTTCTCAGCAGGCTCTGCTCAGCGTAAATTACTCCAAGGCTCCTCGGTGGTCCCAAAATATCTCCCATTTTTCTCCTAAAATCTCCTCACTGTACAGTCTTGCTCTTTCAGCTGGAGGACTGTTATTGGGCTCGCTTTCCCCTCACATCTGTAGCAGTCCCCTACGGCTATCCCTCAGCCGTCCTACATCTGTTCCATGCTACAGCTGCTTCTTATGGATGCAATGATACAGGGATAAACACTTGTACACTAAAACACACAACACACCTTGTGGTTTAACACAACAGGCAGCTAAGCCCCACACAGCCATCCGTTCACTCCCTCCTACCACCCACCAAAACGGAAGGGTAAAAGAATTGTGGGTTGAGATAAAGACAGTTTAATGGGACAGAAGATGAAGGGAAAATAATAATAGAAATGATAGTGCTGATAAAAGAATACACAAAACAAGAGATGCACAATGCAGCTGCTCACCACCCATGGACCAATGCCCAGCCTGTGCCTGAGCACTGGCAGCCTCTCCCCCGGCCAACCCCCCCAGTTTTATTGTTCAGCATGAGGCCATATGGTGTGGGACATACCTCTGGTCCCTTTGGGTCAGCTGTTCTCATCCTAAGTCCAAACACTTCACCACATCAGCTACTAGGAAGAAAATTAACTCTATCCCAGCCAAAAACAGGACAATGCTATCTCCCAAAGCTGGGAAAGAGACCTACTCAAGAAGCCATTTTTTTTTATTCCCTGAAACAGTATCCCAACTATGTGCAGTCATTTTAATTAGGGAACTGTATCCCAAGTTTTCAGATTTTTTGTGTGCATGCTTTTCAAGTAAAATTTAATTAGGTTTATAGTATCAATCATTTTTGCTGAAAATCATAATCTGTTGTTGATTTCAGAAGTCACAGTGGAGACATTCGGCATTATCAAATTAAGAAAAACCACCTGGAACAATATTATGTAGCAGAAAAATATCTCTTCTCATCTGTTCCTGAACTCATCCAATATCATCGACACAATGCTGCAGGTAATGGATATAACTGTCAAGGTATTACTGCTGATGCTTTGAAGCTCGTCAGGACTTTGAAAGATTGGAAGCGACTCTTCCACTAGTCATTTCCTTATGAAAAGAGACAGAAGTTTTTCTGTTGCTAACAAATTCAAGTATGCCGTGATCCTTTCTGCTGAAGTTGTAGCTGCAATGTGCATATGTCAGGGGAGGAATGAGTCTACTGAACTCATATACTTGAACGAAATTAATTTTACAAAGCTAGAAGCATTATGTACTTACCTACTCTGTATTCTGCTGGTTCGTATTTGGCTGAATGAGACTTGCATGAAGTGTGATCATAATTCTTTCCTTGCCTATAACCCAGTGACTTGCATGTATAGAATTTAAGAAAAACAGGAGCTATTCTATGCATCAGCAGGCAGCTTTTTATTGATTTTGGCACATATGCACACCCCCTCCAAAGAAAAGGCAGAAATGGGGAGCACAAGGATTCTCCAACACTAGCTTGCATCTTACCAGTGTCAGCCACCTTTAGTTGTTGGTTCATAGCAGCCATTTATAATTTCTAGCATTAAAAATTGCCCTTCATCTTGGTTCTGCCTATCATTTTAATATGGTATAAAACATTTTTAACCCTGAATGGCTGGAGATAGGAAAATGCAAAGAGCCCCTCACACTAGTGAGGCAGGAAGAGACGGGAATGGACAGAGCCTTTCTCCTGAGGGAAAGGGATGGTAGAAAATCCATGAAACAGAAAAGAATCTGAAAGTAGCATCGGGAAGAATGAGCGAATGCATTCAGGGCGTCCTTAGTGAGGACGCCCTCACCAAGGAAAAAAGCAAAGACACACTCTTCAGGTTGAAAAGTAGGAAAGTAGAAAGGGATGTGCTCACTGGTACCGTTGGCTAATAAATTGAGAGAAAAAGGAATGTCAGACACAAAAATATTTCTTGCAGTGGGAAAGAATCCTGAGAAACCGTACTTAAGAGACTGTTTAGGTTGGTGATGTAGTATTGTAGAGCTCATGTAGTATTACTTAGGATCACTAACACTGTACAAGCAAGCAAGAGTGTCACTTCTGGTTGTATTAAAATATAGATACTTTCGTAGTGGTCTGAAGTTTGAAGTAGAGTAACAGTGCATTTGCACAGGAGTGCAACATATTAATAGGCACATAATTTACTTAATTAAACAATAATTTTGAGTATCATTTCTTCAAGGTAGAAATTGTCTGATTATGTATGTTTGTACAAGCACTGGCTAGATCTCAGCTGGTATCCCAAGATGGTATTGTCATAGATCTAGTAATAAAACGTAAACAAACAAACAAACAAACAAACAAAAGCAATTACTTAGAATTTTGAAAAGAGTATTTGTCTTCTGAAACAGTAGCTTATTAGGCAGGCTGGAAGAAGGTAGTGTCCTCTTCTATTTCTTCACTATAGTGAGAAGTTGTAAGAAAAAGTAACTTCAAGAAATAAGGTATCTATATCAATTATTTTTTTATTTTTTATATTTTTTGAGAAAAGGTATGATGTAGCATACTTTAAAATGGTGCAATTGGCCAACAGAATATTGGTACTTTGTTTCCTGCAGGTCTTATCACTCGTCTCCGACATCCAGTTGGATCAATTGGATGTTCTTCACCAGCAACAGCTGGATTTAGTTACGGTAAATTTTTTATCTTGTTTCAGTGGAGATTTAGGTTTCTGTCTAGGCAAGAATTGAGATCACATTCATGCAGCTAATAATTGTGTCAGTGAAATTTCCCAGTCGTAAGTTAACACATAAACAGCTTCATAATCACGAGAATCAGACACGCATTTCCTCATAAGGTATCAGAACTAAATGAGACGTGACTCAATTCCTGCAATTTAATCAGTGTAGGGCTTCTTTTACAACCACTAGTGCATTTCAGAGCTATCTGGACTATTGTAAGCAGACCTAGATATACACTTAATAGATTTTCAAAGGGTATTTTATTTATTTAAATGTCAATGAAATTGAAATTAATATTATTTATAGGGAAATGAAATGAATGAAATCTTACACATTGCTAGGAAACAAGCAGTAAATACCAGTGCTGTGTACATAGATCAGGAAGCTAATATTAGCTGGTAGATATGTACATATAAACATATATATATGTATATATATAAAGGAATGTCCAAAAGCATATATATTTACTGTGAATGTTTCCATCAATATCAAGGCTTAATATTTCTGGAGGGCAGAACTATTTTGGTTAATGCAATGGAAGCAGCCAGTAACTATTTCTGTAGCTATACTATCCCCCGGAACTGGTTTAGAGTTAAAAACGTCACATATGATAACACTAAAAAAGTTCTCAGAGGTAGTCCAAACCTTGCCTTATCTTTAAGCCTCACGCATTCCAGCATTAAGCAATTTGCACAGCAGTCGCATCCTACAAGCTGCAAAATAACATTCACGTCTAAACACATATGTGTGGAAAATTCCAGATATTTAAAACCCATGCTAACGCTGATGAAGGGTTGTGAAGTTTCGCTGCATGCATTACCTGCAAATAGCAAGGCGTGTCTCCTAGACTACTGTAACATCAGATTGCTTTTATAGAGGAGTGGGAATTAAAACCATCAGAACTGACGTTTATGAAGGAGCTTGGGCGTGGGCAGTTTGGAGTCGTTCAGCTGGGTAAATGGAAAGCAACCATCAAAGTTGCCATCAAAACAATCAATGAAGGTGCAATGTCTGAGGACGATTTCATTGAGGAGGCCAAAGTGATGATGTAAGTACAAAAGTATTCTATCTGATAGTTGACATGAAGACGACCAAGAAAAAAATATAACCTAATTCCATTTACAACAAGCAACCAAAGCCACTGTGATGGGAATAGTGGATGTGCAGGACAGCAAGGTTGATGTAATGGCCTAAGCAGGTGCTTGCTACGCCCATCACCAGAGTCTTACTTTAGAGTGTGTGCTGCTTTGCACAGTGGAGGTTAGCAGGTGGTAAATGTGCTGGTAGTTGCTCCTACAGCTGTTCTTTCATCCATAGTTCAGTGCTTCTGGGAGTACAGGCAGAGTTCATGCCTAAGTAAAGCTTCTAAGAAACTGTATTGCCATTTCTGCTAATTTTGCAAATTACAGAAGTATCCAGACCTGCTCTTGGCATGGCCATAGAAGGAGGTGGAAGCTGAGGAGAACGCTTGCAGCAGCTTGTGTCCCTGCCTGAAAACCAAACATAGTTAGACCTCTCCATTTCATATTATCCATATCAAGGTTGCATTTGTCCACTATGTATTGGAGGGACTATGATGATCTTGCAGAACTTTTTGGAGGAAAATGCAGAAATGTGTTAGGTAGTGGGACAACTCCAAGGCCAGCTGAACTGAAGGATGTTTAGCAAGTACTGAAAGTGTTTTTCAGTATCATCATGAGAATGAAAAGTCTAGTCATCTGCCAAGAGCAGACGATCACCTGACTGAAATACCATCCTGAACAGGAAACTCTCCCACCCGAAGCTGGTCCAGCTTTACGGAGTGTGCACACGCCACAAGCCTCTCTATGTAGTGACTGAGTTCATGGAGAACGGCTGCCTGCTCAACTACCTGCGGCAGAGACGGGGGAAGCTCAGCAGAGACCTGCTGCTGAGCATATGCCAGGATGTGTGTGAAGGGATGGAGTATCTGGAAAGAAATAGGTTCATTCACCGTGATTTAGTAAGTACAATAGGTTTTCTGAGATCCTTGGTAAATATTGACGATATAGAACATGCCACTGAATTCTGTGGGACACTAATGTGTCCTGTAAGACTTCAACAGAATCTTTCTCCATCCACATTTCTTCTGCTCCCTGCTGCCTTACCTCGATGCTGGGATATATGGGTGGCTTGTCTGCCCTACCTCTCATACACAGGGAACAAAGAGGTCATAAAAACACTTTTAAAAATTGGTAGTGAGTGCCCAAATGCCTAGCATTCAGGAATATATCTGCTTGGATAACTAGACTCTGCATCTTAAAATTTCTTTTACCATACATGAAAATATTGCAGGCATTCAGGCTAGTATATGCTATGTATGTGTAATTACACAGCAGTGAAAGGCATTCACCTACCTGGAGACAGAACTTTACTTTTTCTTATGTTTTGAGCAAGACACTCATCTCCTTTTAGAATATAAACCATACGAGCTAAAACAATTAATCTGTTGTATTTTTCTTAAAAGTTTTTTTTTAGCCCAGATTTCAGATATGTTTCTCTCATTTTCCCCAGGCTGCAAGAAACTGTTTAGTCAATGCTGAGCACATTGTTAAAGTATCCGACTTCGGCATGGCAAGGTAGGAAGTACAAGTTTAGTGGGTGCCCTGTTCTCAGTCAATGGTAATGAGGACTTGGGCTAACTTCACTGCTTCCTTAGCTGATTTGGGGAATCCCACTGTGCTCAATTTCTGAATTTTGATTGAAGTGATAACACTGCTGTTTAACTCTTGTACCATAAATGGGATGTCACATTGTTCTCTTCTCATCAGTGACTTTAAGACAGGTGAACCAAGTGTCTAGTAAATGTCAGGAGTAGCTTATGGACAGAGCAGCAGCAGGCACAGGACTGCCAGAGGCTCAAAGAAGCAAGTACCCCGAATTTTCTGAGTGCCCAGGAGGACAGAAAGCCTGCAGGAAGAGGTGTAGGTCTTGGTACTGACCTTTAGAGACTTCAGTAGGTGAGGCAGGAGGCAGGGAGGATGCACGGGCAGGAAGCGTGATGTGTGCTTCTCTAGCAGGGAAGTGGTTTTTCTGCTTAATGAGAGGACCAGCCAAACATGAAGAAAGAGCAAAATGCACTTTGACTACCACAGGTCAGAGAAATGTAGCTCTGCCCTCCTGGACTTCCATGGAAGGGTGCACTATATTTTACAGCTGAGCTGAGTGAATGACCAGTGGCTAGCCAAACAATTGGTCTCACTCCTTCCATCTTGCCCCATCACCCCTTGCAAGCCCAGCACAAAGTCCTTTACTTCTTTGTCTTACTGGCTGATTTTGGATTGAATAGGCTTACCTTGGATGTGGGGATCTTGAAAGGCAGTGTGTGGCTCTGAGCAGGAGGTGGTGGTGATGGCCACCTTATGGCTGAAGTCATTAGATCAGCACAGCTGTGCTGCCCACTTTTCTGTTAAATTTTACCTCCTATTTCTAACCTAAGGATTACAACATCCCAGCAGTTCATAACTACATACTTGTTTTTTAAAAGGCTGTCCTATGCCATGGCAGTGCCTGCTAGTTTCATTGATTGCCAAAAAGGTAAAATTAGGCTCATAGGTCTGGACTCATCCAAGTGCCTTGTAAAACGCAGTAAGAGACCATGGGGCTGTCAGGGTCCAACATGAGAGTAATAGACCTGAATGGCTTCCCGTTAACAAAAAGAGGAGACCAATGGCATGGCTTTAGACAGGCATTTTCCCGGGGAGACCATGGAGAGATGATGGGAACACCCTCTAATTATTCATAGCTCACCAAACTGACTGGTTTTGTGCTCTTATTTTGTGCATTCGTTATCCAAATAACCTCTAATCTTTCTGTTCCTGCTCCAAAAATAATAAAGTGAGGCAAACAGGCAATTTCTCTCAATGTGACCTCCTTTGAAAGGTGCTTTAAGAAGTGCCTATGCATTATACCTTCTGTGACAAGTGTTGGGTAGTGTGTCTCTGTCATCTGCTCATGAAAGTAAATATGGGAAGAACATGCACAGAGTTTGTATAGATGTTGGGATCAGCCTTTTCAAATGTTGCCCTCTAAATGCCTGTATTAGGCACAAAAACTCCTCTTATCTGAGAGGTCTTAACACAGCTCCCATAAACTTGGGCAAAATTATACTTCAGTGCACCTGGTTGTTTCTTTGTATGTGACGAAAACTTTCTGTGCTTCTTCTGTAATAACAGTGTGCCAGAAATTTCATCTGTGAAGATGGGTAGCAGAGTCCAGCAGCTCCAGCTGTGTAAATAAGTGTAACTTTTTGCCAGTAGCTTTCAGGTGTGATAAATGTTTGAAAAGTTTGCTTTTAAAAAGAGACAACAGTTATTTATTGTTGCTCTTTTTCTTACCTGGGGTCTAACTACAACTATCCTGTGAGTCTCACAGATGGTATTAAAACAATTTACTCTGACATACTTCTCACAATCAAGTCACTCTTTTAAATAGAAATCTTTTAAACTGCATAGTGTGGGTGTCTGTTTGCATTTTTTATTATATTAGTGATAAAATTTCCTTGCTTATAAATTGAGACCGTATTTTTATGGAATTATAAACCACCTGTGGAAATGCTGCTAGAGCTGCTTGCGCTTTAAGTCTCATTAAAATACATGGCATTTGCTGATATTCTTTAGGTATGTCATTGATGATGAATATATCAGCTCTTCAGGTGCCAAGTTTCCAGTCAAGTGGTCATCTCCTGAAGTCTTTCATTTCAAAAAGTACAGCAGCAAATCCGATGTATGGTCATTTGGTGAGTGGATTAGATTAATGTGCAACGTATTGTTTCCTTAAAACTACTGATGTGATTGAGAAAACTACAACTTTTTATTGATGCTGCCTATCTTAGTCTTTAGTCTATCTTAGTTTTCAAATCTTGTCTATATTTTTGAAAGAGTATGATTTTTAATAGATTTTTAATCTAAAAATTGAATTTTGACGGATATGTGTGTTCTTGGGAAGTCTCCATTAACCAAATGCTTATTCATCTCATTTTCATGGACCACCATCTTAGCTGACTTAAATGGGAGAAGAATCGCATCAGTTGAAATTTTTTTTTTGTTTTCCTCTATTCATTCAGCTCAAGCTGTCCATGTTTTTCATGCATTAATCAATACATGGAAAAGGAAGAGTGATTTTGGGGCTTCTCACATTGTTAAATAGCTTGTGGGTTTGTGGGTCTTGTTTTGTCCTAAATATTTTGGTTCACATCCAGGTGTGCTGATGTGGGAAGTCTTCACAGAGGGCAAAATGCCTTTTGAAAGTAAATCAAATTGTGAAGTTGTCTGTGAGATTTCTGAGGGAAACCGACTTTATCGACCACATTTGGCATCGCATACCGTGTACAAAGTCATGTACAGCTGCTGGCATGAGGTTTGTTGCTCTTGCTTTCTTGTGATATTACATTACTCTATTCTCCATTGCTAATGTGTATCTGAAGGCAATCCTCAACCACTGGGGCAATAAAACCTTTACTTTGTGGCATGCTCAGTATTTATCACTATGCTTTTCACAAGTCGTGCCTAAGTTTACAAGCCTCTGTTTCTTTTGACTGTTGCATCCAATAAATACGAAGCACATAATCTATATGATAGGTCTACACCATCCCTAGTTTTGAATATTTGACTATAGTCTCACTTCTCTACTGCACCAAGTGTAATACCTTTTTCACACCTCTGTCATGCACAGCTCTCTAGCTTCCCTCTGAATGATAACCTTAACACTTTCATATACAAAATGAGTATGCCCACTACATGCGGATTTTCCTTCCCATTTTCCAGATGTACATCAGTATGTCTGTACAGTGCTCCAGCACCTCCCTTTCACCCTCTCCACTCTGGTACTGTGCTTGCATTCATGTTCTTTATCCATTTCTCCAGCAACTATTTATTTCTATATTGGTGTCAAAACATGGATTTAATCAACTTCTCCACCTGAGTAATCCCTTGAGGTCCCTCCTGCAGTGTCTATAGGAAATGAATCTTTAATTTTACATAAAAAGTACTTTCAGAAGAACTTTGTGTGTAATGATTTCCAGTAAATATGCAGGCATACACTAAGAGCAGTTGGGGGATCTCGTTGCTACCATTGCCTCCTTTATCCTACCTCTCCTCTCTTGCCCATCTTTTAAAGCTGTATAATTTGTTTAGCCCCTAAGTAAGTAAGTTCAAGAGACTGAAACCTAAACTGCACATAGCATGGTTGCTCACTGCAAACATCCATTGGGATGCCTGCCAGCAGAGGGAGGATGAGGAAGAAGCCCCCTCTTTTCCTGATGTCAGCCAGGAGTTTGTTGTTCCACACTGAGATGCAATTTATTAAATGATACTACAGTGAACATGCTTTTTTTCTAAAGCCCAGGAAATAAACCTGAGCATCAGGGTTTCCTGAGAGGTGAACCACTGCAGAGAATAAATCCACATACGGCTTCTGGCTAAAAGGAAACAAACAAACAAACAAAAAAGAAAGAAAGAAAAAACAAAAAAGTGTCTGTGCACATGCTGCTGCAGTTTTAGGAAGCATTCTATTAACTTCTGGCACACTGACATGCAGAACACAATTTATTTATTTATCTATTTATTTTCTCAAGTGATAAACTTGATCTTTTCTTCATCCTGTATTAATAAAATACAATTTAATATTTAAGGAGTAGCCTGTATGTACCTATAGCCATCTTCTGAAGCTGGATACTGTAATTGATCAATCTGCTAATTTAGATTTATCCTCTGCTTTTTTTTTTTCTCAGAAACCTGAAGGACGTCCTTCTTTTGAAGAATTAGTAGAGACACTCACAGATATAACAGAAATGGGATAATCAGTAAATTATCCTAAATTACACCTAAATACAGGTGTATTTACTGGAAAATCAGCATTAAGCCTGTCAATGTATTTGACACAGAAAACATCAGCCTTTTACAGCTGTCTCTACTTAAATTGTAGTAGCAGCATCTTACATAGTGAAGCAGCTGTTTGGGCTTGGTGTAACTTCTGCTCATTTGAGAAAGATATCTGAGGAGACTGGTTTGGGGCTCTCAAGCCTTTGTTTTCTTGATTAGGGAGAAAAATCTCCTGTCTGAAAAGAAGTAACCAAGCTTACTTGCCATGCAAGCCTTTTTTATTCTTTTTGTCAGAGCTACACTAATTCCCGTAATAATATTACTAAGAAATGGTTTGTTACTTAATATAGTTCATGCACTGGGCAATACTGATTAGCGGCACCAAAAATGATGGAAGAGACTTTGATAAAGTGCCAGAGAGGTCATATCTAAAGGCAACACCTTTTATACTGCAAAGCACTGAAGAAATGGAGCAGGGTTTCAGAGGAAACACAACTGCTGGAGCAGCACCCAGGTGATTGCTCAGGTACTGCACGATCACGGGATCAAGGGATCAAGGCATGTAGAGGGAGCAGTCATCCTTCAGTGCCTTCCAAGTGACATCTGAATAGCTGGAAGGACTGAGCATCCCTGAAGAACTCTAATCCTGCTCACAGGTAAAGGCACCTTCTCTGCTAATTCTGTGTAAAACAAGGAGAACAAGTAAGGACTGTTTTATTCAAACCTCTCCCTGAATTTTATTGTTGTCTCCCATTCCTGGCTTGCTGCTGCATACTTGAATGCCCACACCTCCTTACTGCTCCCCTCTAAGTGTCCAGAATGGTTAATAGACAAGTTAAAGCTGGAATCTGGCTGTAAAAAGAAGTGCTTTGAATTAGTCTGGCTCAAACAAATTCTGTGAGACCTCACACGCACAATGTCTGTAACCCTACTTGTAATGTTATTATTCTAATTTTAACTCTTAATTTTGGTCAATACAAATGTATTACAGAAAAGAAAATGCAAGTGAAGTAGGAGATTATTTGCAGTGATCTGATTGTTTTACATAAAACAAATTTTTTTTAAATGTGATTGCATTGTGAATTATTTATAGGTAAATATATTTCTTTTTATAGCACTTCATAGATAAAATACTTAAAACCCAGTAGATGAAGAACGATTGATATCTGAACAACTTAGTTTTTTCATTCACAAATTAAAAAAACAAAAAACTAACAATAAAATGAAGTACACTGATCATCCCAAGTATTGAATTTCGAGAAGATGATGGCATCTCTGGGTCAAATTCAGTCCTGGCATTAATAACTCCCCTTTACTGCAATAGTATTTTGATAGTTATCATCCCTTGGGAAAAGGACTTCTTAACCCTACTGCGTCAACATCTGGGAGTACCTTCACACAGTACCTTAAGGCGTTTCTCCTTCAAGTGACACGATATCCTTTTGTTTAATTGCTAAAAGAATTGCCACCAACTGATAGCACTGTTTACTTTTATAATTTGCTTATTTATGGGCGTTCAACTCCATATCAGAGCTATACACACAAACCTACACACTATAGTACTGTGCATTGAGCTCGCCTCTAGTCTGTGTGTTGCCAAAGTACAAAGCTTTTCAGCAGATGATGCTCTACAAAAAATTCAACCTGTATCTGCAATATAAATGTGCATGGGGACTTTGAATAATATATGAGGAATCCTTTATAAAAGCTCTTGTAAAACTGGTTTTACTACATTTATTACTGCAAGTTAATATGTAATACGCTACAGTACCCTGCAATAAAAAGAGAGTTTATGTACACAAAGCACCCTGCTCGTGCTTGTTTTGCTGGGTTGTCCCGTGGTGAGCATGCATCCGTCTTTGAAACATGGTGGTCTAACACAATGGGAAAAAAATGCTTGCCTACCAGGCCTTCAGCTTCAGAATATAGCCTGTCTGGAGGCTGGGCAAATTATCAGTAGACTGTTGTTAGCACTCTGACATGGATAAATGTAACAGCTGATATCATGAAGCTTACGGTAAATAAATTAAAAAGCACTGTAACACGCTTCAGTCAGTGGAATCAGTGCTTAATCAGCAGCAAGAACGGCCTAGCAGGACGAAGGTCAGGTGTGTACAGCTTGTTTGCTTACTTGAACAGCTACACCCATAAATAAAGACCAAGCAGGCCACCTCAGGCCTTGGGGTGGCCCTGAGCATAGCTCCAGCTCCAGCCATGTTCAAACAGGCAAAAAGGAAAGAAGTTATGTGGGCAGAAAGTGAGTGCCACCCATGTCACTGATAGTAGAGAGGCATATTGGTCTGCTGGCTGTGTTTTTTTGAATAAACATTTGGGTGTTTGCAAAAGAGAGACAGAAAATAAGACATCTAAGGAGTAGGTTGGGGTGGTTCAGCCTGAAGAAAAGGGGGCTGAGGGGAGACCTCATTGCTCTCTACAACTACCTGAAAGGAGCTTGAATTGAGGAGGGTGTTGGTCTCTTTTATCTGGTGACAAGTGATAGGACTCGGGGAAACAACCTCAAGGCGTGCCAGAGAGGTTTTGCATTGATATCAGGAGGAATTTCTTCACGGAGAGTGTGGCCAAGCATTGGAATAGGCTGCCCAGGGAAGCAGTGGAGTCCCTATCCCTGGAGGTATTTAAGAGACATGTGGATGTGGTGGTTAGGGGCATGGTTTAGTAGTGGACTTGTAGTGTTAGGTGATGGTCGGATGTGACGATCTTAAAGATCTTTTTAAAACCTGAATGGTTCTGTGATTCTGTGAAAAGAACGGTAAAGGTTGGAAGGAGGCACAGTGACACCCCTGTACAGAGGATTTCTGGCTAAAGACTGTAAGAGTACTTACCAATGGTGAAAATTCAGCTGATATTTCCTCTTCAAACATCAGAAAACAGATTTGCAGCCAGTTGGTAACATGCAGGGGGAGAGGGGGAAAGGCAGTAATCCCACCTTCTGTGCAGCAGCCACCTCTGATGTGTATCTTTCTATCTAAAGCTGACTTGTTGACAAACTGGAATGTATTTCCAGAACATGAAATGACTTCCTTCTTCAAAAGTGCTCCTGGCAAGTAATACAGATCAATCACTTGTGTGCACAAGTCTGGGCAAGTTTCTCTCCAGTGCCATTTGTTTTGTACCTCTCCACCCCCTGTCCAACTTTAAATAATGAATGTTTCACAAAACGGTAACGTATATGAAGATATATATATATAAAGATATATCACTCCTCATGTATCAGCCAGCCTGGCTTCTACCCGGCCCCCTCCTCCAGTTTAAAAATTGCCACTTTAAAAACCTAACAGTCTTGCTGGTTTTGTTTTGCAGGAATTTGAATAGCAAGAGGATGTTGTTTGCCACGAGTATATAATTCACAATAGAATTCACAATATAGCTCCAGGATGCAACCACAATGAGAAAAGAGGTTTCAGTTGTGGATGAGCACCCTTGGGGAAGAAACCTCTCTGTGGCATGGCTGTGTTAAGTGTGGCTGGGAAGGCAGGTTTCTATAGGAACTAACAACGTGTTTCCTTCTGAATTCCCTGCAGATTATTTAACCTATGCAAGTCTTCTTGCCTTACCTACACCTAATCAGCACAGCTATGTAATGAATTTAATTGCCCATTTGTCCTGACATGTATGTCCTGACATGTATGGTAGTAACGAGTAGCTGCCAAGATTGTTTTGTATCAGCATTTAAAAGCCATAATTTGGTTAGTGATGTATTGCCTCTGAGGTTTTCTTTGTTCTAGTTCTTAACCATTCCATCTACTTTCCAAAACGCTTTGAAGCAATTTAAATAAAAAGCAATTTAAATAAAATCCTTCATTTTGCTGCCTGGAAAAACTGAAAATTCACTGAAATACTCTCCCTTGAACATGACAAAGAGCTCTGTAACAATCAGCTTTGTTTTTATCTTCCCTAGTTTAGAAGGGAAAGCATTTTACTTGCCCACTAATTCTGTCCCTCAAAATTCATGCTTCCTGGCTGTTAATCTAATCCCCAGGATTAAATGCTCCTTGCTCATGCTTTCTGCAGAATACCAGGGCAAAAATAATACATCTAGACAAAGTGGGTCATTCTGTAAGAGAAGCCAAAACCTCTTAGTCTCCCCATACTCTTCCCTCCAGCTCCATCAGAACATTGCAGGCTTTTTAGCTAACGTTGCGTATCTGGTAGTTTCACAATTGACTTTTCTAGGGGAGTACAAAATTTTCTTTCCTATGAAAAAAAAAGTCAAAGCTACTAAAAGAAGGTCATGACCAGGCCAGATCCACATGAACTGCAAGGTTATCAGCCAGACCTCCTTCATCCAGAACCCACAGGTGTGCGTAGGACCAGCTATTAAAACCAAGACTATTTGCTTTGGATCTACCAGATAGCATTTAATTGCTGATCAGAAATATGAACGTGCTCATTATTTTTTCCCATATTTACAAAATACAGATCATTCAGTATATAATTGACAAGCAATTTAGTACAAGAAAATTATTAGTGTCATTTCATTAAAAAATTAAACCTCTCAAATTTACTATGATTATTTTCAAAAATAATACCTCATGGCAAATGTCTTTATACAAAAGATAATCAATACTTTACTCTGTAACATTATAGAGCTCTTGTACACCGTGACAATAAGCATTAACTTGATTTTTCTGACATGGTAAAAAAATGACATTTTTCTAGATGTTATGATGTTATTTATACATAAAAGTAAACATGCAGGTCCCGTAAGGAAATACACAGTTTTTGCTTCTTCTAAACAAGGATTTGGAAATAAGGTGCAGATGATTGATACAATTTCTACTTATTCCTGTACATACGCCAACTACAAACCTATACAAGTGAAAAAAAAGGTGCTTGCAGTTTAGAAATAACTTCAAGCTAATATCCCTGGTGCTACTTTTCAGGTTTTGATAGCTTCTAAATCCTCGTTAAAATAAAGGAAAAGTCTTTAACAAGTCAGATGTTTCATGAACATCTTTCAAAAGGGAAGTACATGACTTTCACATCAAGATTGAACTTTACACAACACAAACGTGAAATATAAGCAGCTCACTATTTACCTCTAAGAACAAAATGGTTGCTTTCTGTCTGCAGAACAATCCATTTTCCACACACAGTGTCAACTTTTACTCCACTCTTTGAATGTTAAAGAATAGACAGCCTGCCTTATGAAGAGGTTCTGCTTGGCATATAAATCTCAGCTGATTAAAATTCATTTTCAATGAATCCAGCTTTCTTGCTCAACTGCTAGCATCCCCTGGCAAGGGTTCTGAAAAACCCAAGACATGGAAATACTACATTTCCATTGAGTTCCTTGTGTCCCACACATCTGCTTGCTGAAGCTGCATTCTTGCTCACAAAGTGCCAAGAAAGGGGACTGTAATGAGTAAAACGTGGGCTGTACAAACTGCTTTTAATGAGATGATAAAGATCAGTGACCACAACTGAGGAAGATGAAGATCAGTATCTGTACTGCTTTAAGGCCTACGGAAGATTAATAGCTAAAACATACAGTAGAGATGAATACTCATCTTTAGAGAAGAATAAAAAGACAACACTTCAATGTTTTGATGTTTCTCATGCATTCTTTACAGACCTCCCTTTATCTAGTATTTTTAGAAACACCACACTGATTGGAAAACAGATTTTGCCTTTATAACTGAACATAGAATAACATGACTATTTTACTCTTAAACAACATCTTTAATAAACCAACCTTTCTGGAAACCAAACCTTTCTGGAAAATGAGACAATCTTTTAAAAAGCTTAACTGGGTTCTGATGAATAGGAAATTAGCAAAATTATGTATTAGGAAAAAAATGGAAATATGTTAATACCCGTCTTAATCCTCAAAATAGTATAAAACAGTGTGGAAACTCTTAACTGTCCGTTCTGGTTTGCTGCCTTTGAATAATTTATTCTTTCATCTTATGTAATTTTTTAAGCCAACAGCAACTGTTTTAATGGCTGTCATGAGCTTGATTTTTCTTAAAATGCATCTTGGTCATAGTTTTGAAATAAGAAGTACATGCACATTCACGATTAGGAATCTATTCAGGAGTCTTAAGGTAGAAAAGCTAAAACTTTGCTTTTTATACATGGCCTCTGAGGGAGGCTGGTTACCAAGAACCACATTTCCTTTTTTCTTTTTTTTGTCTATTCAAGATTCATTGGTAGGTGGTCAAAAGCTGCTACTAACATAATAAGAGTGCTTGTTACTTTAGCAAGGGTATTATCTTTAATCAAGATGGGAAGGTTGCATTTTGTAAACACGAAGATCATTCTTTCTCGCTAAAATTCTCCAACAGCAGATACCACATAAAAATGGACAAACGTATTCATTGCTTGACACCTAATAACCACCGTGTTTCTGACCGTCATGTTAATTATTGAACATTTTCATTCGTCACTACCAACAGCTGGCACACACAGAGAATCGTGTCCCCACATTTAACTCCCTTTACAGACATTTTTCCAGAGGATTGCAGCAAAGATGAATGTTCTGGTAGACACAGGTGGGCTGAGTCTGCAATCTGTGATACTGGAACGAGGAACCATCACTTAAGATTTCATTGACTAAATAAAATGTTGTCCTCCTCAAAAACCACAGCTGGGTCTTCCAAGCTCTCCAGTAAAGTATGAGAGGTTTCATATTCGTGGCGTGGCACTGATGGTTCTTTTGCAATGGTGGACATCAACTGACTCCAGGTGATATCAGTACTTTTGAAAGCATGTAGTAGAAAAATGCCGATGATTATAGTGCAGAATCCACTAAGGGTCCCGATGATATTATCCAGGTCCATACTGCTCCACTCCTTGAACAGGATGATGGAGCACACCACCACCGTCGTGGTGAAACACACGTAATAAACAGGTGTCACTAGAGACGTATTAAACACGTCCAATGCTTTGTTGAGATAGTTGATCTGAGTGCTGACTGAGAGCACAAGGATTCCCACCAAAACATAAACCAAGGGACGTCGATAAACCGGCTTCCGTTCCAGCATTTCCTTAATGGCAATGCCCAGGCCTTTGACAGATGAGACAGAGAAGGCACCAATGAATGAGCAAATTAAAACATAGATCAGTATATTTGTCTGACCTCTCCTTGGAGCCACAATAAAAATCAGTGTGAGGGCAACAGCTGTCAGGAGAACAGCAAAGGCAACAAACACTGTAGGACAGAAGAAAGATGAAATATCAGGCTGTATTCAAGTACATGCTAAAAGTTATTCAATTTCTCTAACACTTTAAGAACTGTAGCACAAGTTCATTGCAATTGCATCCACTGAAGAATTTCATTGAAATAAATCTAAAATACATGCTTTGTATTTAAAATGTTTATGCCAACTATGTTTACTAGACTATTTAAATGGATTCACCAGAAAATCATAAAAAAAAAAATACTCTGTGACACTCTCTCCAATCTCCAGACAAAAGAAAGTGTTCCCCTCCCCGCCCCCCATCAGCTTAAAGACTGTCTCTCATCTCCTTAAAACAGTAAGTAGAGTCTTTGAGGAAATGGTGCATGCACACATGGTTATAATAAAAAAATATTTAACAAAAGGTTCCAAGAGATCACCCTAGCTGAATTTTTGAATGTATGAGCTACCTTGAATTTAGCTTATTTTTGTCCTATGCTACACTTCTCCATGTGAAATTCTTCCATTTCTCAAACACATTCTCCTTGAAACATACCCTAGGGCTACCATCATTTGAATTAATATGAACATGTGTCTGCTTAAAGCAAGCAGTAATTAAGACTTAGAATTGGACAGCAATTCAAATGGAATAACTTAGGAACTGGTTGAAGGTGAAACTAACCAAAAGCTGTGATCTATTTAAAGTGTAGATAACTTCAGTTAGAGCCTTTGAACTCCTCAAAGGGCTGGAAGGCAGGAAGAAGCAGTACATCATTTCTTAGCCAAATAGTTTGCAAGAAGCTGTGTAAGATGTATTGCTCTTAAACCTGCATCCTTGGGAAATATGTTATGGTGTGTGCAGAAGCCCTCAGCGCACATACTGATATTGAGGGATTCTGGGCTCCTAGTACAGTCAGCCCAGTACAGCTCTGTAGCCAGGACCTTCCCATCACAGATCCTAATTCACTCACTCACCAACACACAGTTTGCCATGTAAATGCCTGCCATGAAACATGGCAGGTTAAGCCTACAGACCTGGATCTTGCAGCTTTATTTCCATCTCATCCAGTGAGGTGACCTCCTCCTCCTCAGGGGCATGAATAACCATGACCGTGGACCCCAAAATGCTCAGTACACAGCCCAGCTTGCCATGAATATTCAGCCTCTCATTTAAAAAATGGGATGACAATATAGCACTGTTTGGCAAAACAGAAATAGAAGGTTCAGCTCCACCAGCTTAAAAATAAGAGCTTTAGATTTAAAATACTGTAATTCAATTTTGCTAATAAGCTGTTTCCCAGAAGGTTTGTTGAAAGTTTAATCCATGCATTTTCTGCTTCTGTGATAGTCGTATTCATGTATTTGCTTCAGTACTGGGAAATTATTTATTTCTTCATACATTGGAAATAATGAGCGTTTGAAGGGCATTCATACTTAAAAAAAAACAAACATGAATTTTAACAGTGGATATTAAAAAAGCTAAAGTTTTCTTGGCTTTCTTTCCAGAAGGCCTTCAGCAAGACAAAACAACACTAAAAGGAAACTCAAAATGTAAACTAAGTGTATCTTAATATGAAGTTTTTCTCCTGTAACAAAAGTTGTTTTTGAAAATATTTTAAGGAATGCTGTATTTTCTTTTAAAGTTTTGTCATATGTGAAGAACAGGATATGACTTTTTATGAAAGCTTGATTTCTCTAGGAAGACATAAATTACAGCCACTGTGCATCAACAGTATGCGAGGTATATGCTGTTAAGAAATACCTTCTAGAATATGTGGAAGGTTGTTGGGAAAGCATGTATTAGTCTTTGAAGCAACACTTGATTCCCTCTACGCAGGAAATTCAGTTCTAAGTAAGCAAGGGATCTTTCCATTAAGGAACAAAAAGTACTTTTTTTGGGGGGGGGGGGGTGTCTGTATTTGCCCTTCAGTTTTCTTATTAAAGTTCTCTGCTTTTAGCCAAAGATTTTTTTTTTTTTTAAATCAGATGGTCAATGATTGGTTTGCTTCCAATTTGTACTAACCTTATGAGAACACTCAGTGCACCCAAAGGGGTAACTAAGGTTGCAGGAGCAAAGGCATAGGCAGCAAAGTTTGCAGCTTCTCCTAATCCCACTGTAGAAGAAAGAACATTTGGATCAGATGGGGGAGAAGGAACAGAAATAATGCTACAGTAAGTACTTTTTATGATAGATCTGACAGCTAATATAAAACAAAATATTTTTTCCACACAAAATATGCAAATTCTGATTTCAAAATTATCTGTATAACCTCTTCTGGACATAATGGAAATGAGGACTGAAGAAAGTTACATGTGTCCTCTAAGGACTGTATGCTCCAGTATGACCATCCAAAAAGCATGACAAAGCCAAAGGCAGGCGTTTACAGAACAATTCTGCACTGACTGCACCTTCCTGGAACGAGCAGTGACAACGCCACGAAGCTGGATAGGTTCAAACCCCTTGCTTTTGACCAGTTACAGAAAAAAAGGCTTTAATTCTGCAAAGAGCCCCAAAGAGCAGAAGAACTATTTGAGATGGGATTTTAGAATGGCTTCTGTCATAAAGAAGATTCTTTTTAAGAAATTAATTCCCTAATTTTTCACTCTCCTCAGTTAAAAGAAGTGTCTTTACAATCAGCTTTATATAGCATTTATTTGCAGTTGAAAGAAGAGGTGACTTACTTGATAGTAGCCCAGCCCACCAAAGCCCTTCCTTCAAATAAGAATGTCCACCCTGTCCTGGAAGCAGGGAAAAAAAAAATCTCATCTTAGAAGAAAGAAATCAGCTTATTACAACAACAACAACAACCCTGCAGCCACATGTTTGGATCAAGTCTTATAAAGTACTGAAACAGCAAGCTATCTGGATGTGATGTGAAGAATATTTTGCTCGATGTTGACCGATATTTTTTAATCAATCACTCTACTTCTTCACGACTTGTACTTGTGAGAAATATTTGACTGAATACACATGGGGGAAAAGTTCCAAGAAAACATAAAATGTCTGTGAAGAATAGCGATGAGCTTAAGAAACACTTTGAGGTGCCTTCCCAGGTCAGATCCAAAATATTCATACACAACCGCATTTTTGACTCCGCTTATAATTTAAATTCAGAGAAATTAAAAATGTCACTGCATGCATGATATTTTTCTTGCACAAAATACAAGTAAATTGTATATTCAGTAACAATTTTTTCAAATACTCAAGTTCTCTGGAATAGTAGATTTTGCAATAAATGCAACAAAAGAAAAACTGTGAATGCTGTACATTTAAATACCATACAAACAGAACTATCAGATTAGTCTGAGGGTTCTTAAAAGCTCTCCATAGTTTTTTTTAAACTCTGCATCTGCTGCCATCAACGGAAGATTAGCTACCTGCAGAACCTTTTGTGTTGAGAACTTTTTCTAAAGCTCATTGCACTTTTTGTTTTTAAAAAGGAACTAAATCTAGTGACCATCTCAAGCCTTTCCAGCTCAAAGAAGGAAGAAATATGAAGGAAAAAAAATAGAGGAAGGCTTTATGAAGGACAAGACAAAGGGAGAACTTCATTTGGTATCTAACTGCTGGCAGGGAGGAGATTATTACCAGATTACTGGCTTTAATAGCCACTGTCAGCCCCAAAGCCCAAAGATTTCTGACTACTCAGTCCCTGCAGACGCAGGCAGAGAAATAATGCTGGATTTCTGTCAGCAGCCAAGAGGGGATGTGTGACCACTGCTGAAGTTCAGCAGTGTTAAACACTGGCAGTTTTAATTGCGCAGGCTGTGAATTGAACCTCAGCTTTGCGGAGCTGTAAGAGAGGCTTTTGTGCTTTTCCCTTTTGGAAAGGACAAAAAGGCATCCTAAGTCATAAAGTCGACTTTACTGGTTTGTACCCTCTGAACAGATTAGAAATTAAGTGAAACTTGGCTTATTCCTGCTTTCCTTAGACAACTAGCTGGGTTGATGTAATTCACACGCAGCATATCAACTAACCCCCCTCTCTTGCAAGGATAGGTTCCTAAAATTGTCAGTGCAAGAATTAGGTGTAATTAAACTATTAAACCAAGTCCAACAGGAGTGCTGCTTACCAGCTCTGGGGACTCCTTTGGCAGCCAGTTTCAAGAGGCCCTTCTTCTTCAGGATGAAACTGGAGCCAATGAAGATGCTGGAACCTACTGCCAAAGCCAGGCCGAGGTAGAGCCGGTACTTGAGTCCAGCAGGCGTGGAAAGGCTCAGGCTTGTGTTGTTGGAAATCCCATCCATACAGGCGAGGGGAGAAGGGCAGGATTCGGCCCTTTGGTGGTCTGGCCCCATGCTGGGCAGGAGTCACGGCAAGGGCAGAGAGCACAACAGCACCTGGGAGGGGGAAAGAAAGCAGA
The DNA here is from genome assembly GCF_040182565.1 of Anser cygnoides. Lineage (NCBI taxonomy): Eukaryota > Metazoa > Chordata > Aves > Anseriformes > Anatidae > Anser > Anser cygnoides. The sequence goes on along the minus strand of NC_089876.1, from coordinate 27,411,248 downwards.
ACAAGTGATTTACCAGCCGGGCACAGCTCCAAGAGAGCCCCCACCTCGCTCCTTTCTGCATCTTCCCTAAGTACTCCTCTTTTCTGACCCCGCAGATAACTCCTGAAGCACCAACACAAAATCTGCACAATGCTCACAGTTCTGTTCCCAGTTCCGACAGGTGCCCCTGTCACCACTCAACCCTGCAAGTCACAGTGCGTACCTTATTTTGTATGTATTTTTGCACTACATTGCCTCTGTTAAGCAATTACGGCAATACCAAAGAATGCAGCAATTAAGTATTATCTGAAAGGGAAAAATCAACTTGAAATATTTAAAAGCTAACCTGAAACCTCACAAATTAAGTGTTCTGTGTTGCACAGAGACCGCATCCCCAAAATACAAACCTATAGCTAAATCCATGATTTCAGACTTTGTCTACCAGAATAAGCCTCCTGTTATTTCAGGCTTTTGCTTTTAAGTTTGTAATTAAGATTTGTGAACGACAAATAAACAACAGAAGGAAAAAAAAATCTACATAGCAAGCAAACCTTTGTGGCATATGGCCACTAGTATGTTGTACTAAAAATGTTCGTCAACTATTGCGTGAACCAGATCTTCTTTAACCACTTGTGAAATGTTTTGGTGGAGGCCTCGCTGCAGCTCGGAGAACTTCTCACCTAACCTTACTGACCCGCAGTTGGAGGAGGACCGCAGCCTGCAAGGTACAGCCACCAAGCACACAGCTCCTGGGCTGAGCCTGAAGCTTTGCAAGCTCAGTCGGCCAAGCCTGACCAGCACCACTCCAACGTGAGCCTGTGGGAATGATGCTGTTGTAATTAGCCTAGGCACGTTTATTGTTTTTAGACGAAGACGAGGTACTGCATTTCTAAGAACAGAAAGAGGAGTTATTTTGCATGGGGAAGCGCTGGACAGACAGCAATGCTGCAAGAGGGCATACAGCAGTTTAGGCAGAAGTTTAAGCTTTTCACTACTGAAGCACGCAAACAGCGAGGATCATACAATAAGGCTGAAATAGCTTTCCGTTTAGGAAAAAAAAGGTCTTATTGCTAAGATGTGTTAAATTCTAGAACTGCTGATACAGAAGTACAAAAGCTTAGTCCATTGTGATTCATATAAAGCATTGGAGGCAACAATTTTGCTTTCTGTGCCTCCCTTGTAATTAAATGACACATGAAGGATTCATGCTGCTGAGTGGCACCATCAGTAATACACCTTTTTTTTCCCCCAATTGAAAAAACATTTGGAGAGTTGGTAGAAAAGGATACACTGCTGTGTCTGTTCAGACCTAAGCTATGGAAATATTAATGTTGTGTCAGAAGTACTTCGTTGCACAATCAATAATAAGCAACCATGGGTAACTCATCTAATACTGTTTAGGAAGGAATATTTAAAGTATAAATATTAAAAATGGCATGAAGTTTGCCAGCATCTTTTCATTTGCAGCTGACAACGCTGACACTAACCCTGGGAGATACCACCAGAAACAACGAAGGAAGGAAGAATGCCTGCTCTCGGTTGTCCAGCACCACAGTGTGCCACAAACACACTGCAGTAAGCTACCGTTTGATTTTCAGGCTCTGCAATCCCATTTCCTTGTTTGCCAAGAAAGTTTCTGTCTAACAGGAGTTGTTTTGTATTGCTAAGCCAGATTTCATAAAGACAATCCCACAAGATGGGTACATCCATGACTGCTGCTCTCAACACTCCTTTTATGGATTTTTCCCCATTTTCTGTGGGATTTTGAAGCCTCAAGACCAAAAGTATTCAATTTGTTTTGTCACAGAGTGAACTGAATGTGCTTTAAAAGAGGCAGACACTTGTAGCTGAACATATATAACAAAAGAATGAAGCAAATCTGATATAAGGCACAGAACAATGGATGGTAGCAGCATATGATTTTAAACCACGTAACTTTTATCAGACTGGGTGAGCTGGTCTATTTAAGCAATAGAAACAAAAGTTTTACCTCCAGTTTGAATTTCTTCAATATCAGAAAACAAACACCTAACGATGGAATAGGGTTGCTATTTTGCCAGACAGGATTTTCCAGGCAGATGTTCACAGATGTGTTGTCTGCATTGCCCGCGGAGCAAACCCAACGTGACCTGGATATGTCACATGTCCACTGCACACAACCAGGTCACCGAAGATTTCCTAAGCACCCTGCAATGTGCTCAGAGCCACCTCTTCTGCTGGGTGCCCAGAAATCCCAGGAAGGTTTTGAAATTCTCAGCTGCCACCTGGCAAAAAAAACTGCACATCCAAGAAAATCTGGATATACGGCTAGCAGCCCTCATACACTCTCTATGGATTTTCCAAGAAATCCTCCAAGAAAAGAGAGCTCTCACAAATACGACAGCATTTTAGCAAAGTAACATGGATTTAGTTATGTTTCTTAGAGGTAGCTTGATCAAAGGAAAAGCTATGAAGTAAACCAACTGGCATAAAAAAATAGAGAGAGAATGAACAAAGCATTTAGTGCATTGCTTAACTTCTTACAATGATGCTAAACAGGCCCGGCAAAGGTTGTAACACTACTGGGCTACTACTACAGGCTTCGTGTGTGAAGCAGCAACAGCTCCTGCCTTTAATTAAAGGAAAGCACCAAGACAAAAACTCATCGAAGTATGGTCTTTCAGCTACCTGAGATTGTAAAGGCAGGTTTGTACCGGGGTTTTTACAGTGAAGAAAATAACCACTCCCCTCACTCTTGTGGTGAACGGAGAACTGGGGGTCAGCTGTAGAAGAACAGCAGGCTTAGTCCCTCCCATACAACATTACTGATTTTTCAATGTAAGTTTTCCATTCCCCAGCAGACTTTATGACACCCAATGATGAAAATTTAATCATGCCACCCATAAGCCAGTAAGTGACTGTCACGGGATGTTCCTCTCCGACCTGAAACACAACCTTTGCTCTCACCCTTACAAAGAGGCACTGGATCTTTACTACGTCCCACCTACCACTTGAGAAGAGCCCCTCTGAGCAGCGGTGACCTCTGTTTATCTCACTGACCATTTTCTACTTTTGAAAAACGTGCCGTTTGCTCCACTTGCGTATAAAGACTACTGACACCCCATGGCTCTGAGGAGGAGGGGACTGCCGGGGCATTACTACTACTTTACAACCCATTGTAAACGGCCTAATGACGACGGAGGGAAGTCATCAGCTAAGCCAGTTTCCCCTCCCCACGGACCCGTCCCCAGAGCCCCTCCGGGGCTGTCAGCACCCCGCGGGGAGCTAGCGCGTTGCCCTCCCGAGGGATTTTCCCCCCGGGAAGCCGAACCCGAGAGCACCACCGGCCACCCGTGTGCCGCCCCCCATCCAAACCGCAGCTCCCCAGCCAGCCCCAGGGACACCCCGCTCACAGCAACACACGGGGGGACCCCCCAGGGAGCGCCTCCCGCGCCCCGCACCGCTATTTCAGGCGGCTCAGGCTGCCCGCAGCAGGGGGACGAGGCCCCCCCCCCCCCCCCCCCCCCCACAACGTCACACCCCTCACCGAGCACCTGCGTGACGTCACGGCGGGGCGAAGCCCTTACGCAGGCAGCCGTCATCGCAGCGCTCCCACCCGCTGCCCCTCTGGCGGCTCCGCCCGGCCCGGCCCGGCCCGGCCCGGCCCGGCCCAGCGGCTGGGCGTGCTCCGTGTTGTTCTGTGTGTGCCGTTCCTCCCCGTTCACCCCGAGGCGCGGCCCCGCGGAGCGGCCCGGGGCTGGCCGTGCCCTCTCGAGTCCCCTCAGCCCCCCTCGGGTCCCCTCGCCCCCGGTGCGCAGAAGCGGGGCAGAGCCCGGCGACGCCTCCCCTGAGGTGACTCCCGCCGGTCCGACAGGCTTCGGGGTGTCCCGGGGAGCAATTATCTTTATTACCCAATCAATAGTTTCGAGGCAGAAGTCGAAGCCCTTTTTTTTTTTTTTTTTTCTTCAGTGAAACGCTTTTAGGCGATTTCTGGCTGAAGTTCTTCTAGGGGTTGCCCAGCAAACTTACCTGGGGTGGTCTGAGGACCTTCAGGAGGCAGAGAGATCCCCAAAGTGGAGCCAAACAGCTGTGAATTAGGCACACGTATCCAGAGCAGTGCGGGGACATGCTGCCCTCGGCCTGGCTTCGGAGCACAACGCCGACGACGGCGGTTGTTGATACTGCGAAGTTTATGGGCTCTGGAGCAGGCTGGTGAAACGCGGCTGCAGTGTCAGCAAAGCAACTCAGATTTCCCTGCCTTGGCTGTGCGGTCCTGGGGTTAGGCTGAGAGATCTTAGTCCGATTTTTGATTTCTGTATTTTTTTTAAAATATAAACGGCCCTGCATACGTTAGAAGAAAAGGAGCATTGCATTTCTTCAGGTGCATTTCATTACCTATCCGCTTTACGATGTCACTACTACTATAGGAACCTCTGTGGAAGGTGGCCTGAACCGCGTGTGGGCTGCCTCATCAAGAGATTTCGACTTCTCAGCTTTAAGGTTTCTAAACCACAGATTACTACTGCAAAGGAACAATAATTTTAGATATTCGTTGAAACGGTTATATTGAAATCTTAAAGCATAATCTGAAAAATTGAGAGCAGGCTTGTATCTTCTCATACACCATAAGCACGCCCGGAGGATAAAACCACGTGTGTGAATGGCCATTACTCTGCCCCCAGCTCCTATTTTTGCTCTGTGCCCTCTCGGATGTGTCAACTCCGTGGGTTCACACCTCTGTTTCTGTCAAAATATACCATTTCCCCCAGCTTCCTGCAATTTGACTGAAACATGCTAAGTGTTGAGCTTGCAAGCAACTCCGCTGGCAGATCTGCAGGGAAGAGGGGTGGTGGTGGCATCTGCACGGGCCTGGTGTGGCAGCAGATGGGCGAGCTGCCACAGACCACCCCTTCCCCTGGTGCAGCTCTTGCTCACCTGCTGGCTGGGGTGTTCCTTGTGGTACCCAGAACATGAATGCTGAGAAAATATGCGGTTAACACTTCTGCAGATTTGCTTCTCTATTGGCCAACTATTTCAGCAGATGATGGACATCAAAGTATTTTTAATTAAGGAGTAAAATATTTGAGATACACTTGTTACTTGACAAATATATATATACTTTGAAATATATGAAGTATATATATATATACTTCTTTATATAGCTCATGCTTCATGTTTTTAAATCTGCAATAAATAGTGAAGACACTGAAACTTTTTCTGAGAAAAAAAAAGTAAAAAAATTAGCTAACAATCAAAGACAATGGACTTGCAATCTATGATGTAATTACAGAAGCGAGTTGGTTCATGTGTGTATTTTTCATTGATGATTTATAGTATTTTGCATACTCAACTACTTTCAAAGAACTTTGAGACAAATATATCATTGTTGATAAATTAATTTTATGTACTTTCTTTCTTCCTGGCCTTGTCTCAAGGTTCTTTGAAAGTAGTTGAGTATCTATTATTTCATACACCAAAAGGACTAATCTTTGCTTTGGATGACATGTAAAGGTCAACTGGGTGAGAAAATAAAGTCTTGATATACAATCTTAACATGTGACGTGAAGAGGAAAAAGATGCTAGTTTAGCCTTTGAAATGGCACATGTGACTGATTTAGAGCAATGCCTGCCTCTTCAACTAATTCAAATAAATCAGTGCCACTCCTCTTTTGTCAGCGGAGCTCTGCCAGCTATTGCTAAGCAAAGATCAGTCCTTTTGGTGTATGAAATAATAGATATGTATGTATTAACAGTCAAAGCAGTCAAATTCTATGTCAGATTGCATTTTTCCAAAAGAACTGTAAGGGTAATGTTATGAAAACCTGCTATACCTTGCTGGGGTTTTATACTGTTTTCCATGAAATTTATGTAAAATGCAAAAGTAAAGTTGTACTAAAATTCTGTAACTTATGCAATGAGTGAACAATGCAATGAAACTGGCTGTTAAGCAAGCACTGATCTTAATTGTTGGTTTTCAATAAAAATGGAACCCCCTAAACCAATCTTATAAGTTCACATTTATAAATAAAATTGACATTGGAAACCTCATTTTTGTGCCTTAATAATAAAACCTTATTGCTGTGCTCACCCTGAATGGTTTAACTAAACAAAGTTTGTGTAGCTAGTAAAGGTGCAGTTGTGAAGCAAGTTCTATGTGCTTTTTTTTTTTTTTTCCTTTTTCCTTTTTATTTGTGTATGTATTTATTAGGAAAGCTGCCTATGGCATTTTGAAGTCCTGTCATTATTGCTCAGCTTCCTTGTTCTGCATTTCTGTCCTCTGTGTGCAGTTGCTGCCGCCCATCAGGGTCCAAACATGAGCTCCACTACATACGGCAGCTGCAGAGAGCCGTGTTACCTGTCCTGGCATGTGGCCATGGAGGAATGACCATGGGAACCCCGCCTGCCCCAAATACTGGTGATTAAGTATGGACCCATAGGAACAACAGATAAAGGACCTAACTTCAACTGGTACAAGAAACGCTGTCTCTAGATGGCAGTTCGATACGATTAAAATGCTGTAGTTGCTGTGTAATGATCACTCCTATACAAGTTGTCTGAAAAATACACAGATATTGTCTTCTGATCTATTATACTACAATGAATGAAGGACAATTGAGGCTATATATATATGAAACCTATTTTAACTACTGTGCATTTCCTACCACTTTTATCAGTGACAATATCATATATTGATGATTTTATTTGAAATAAAGAGAATTAATCTCAATGGAATCACCATTGTCCATGTTGTAGCATCATTATTGCATGTAATCAGCGCAGATTTCCAGTGTTACTTTAGCTTGAAATAAAATTCTGCTAAACAGAAAACTTGACTGCCCATTCAGAGCTACTGGCACTCCTGTAGGGTCACCTATTCTCCGATGATATTGTTGAACGAAGTTCTAGGTTGTTTGCTTGATTGTTTTTCCAGAGGGACAGCCCTTCTCTTCCTTGCAGGTTCCAGGTTTGGGGTAGAGACATTTTATTGCTACCCCAGCTGGGGTGGCACAAGGAGACCCTCATCACAGATTCTGCTCAGGGCACACCAATAGCTCTGCTGGGCATGGCCAGCCTCAGCCCTTGGATATTTCAGAAGCCCTAATCCATCCTCAGAGTAGTCATGCAAAAACTAGGATCTGGATCTGGAGGATACTGGTGAAAAGCTTTGACATAGGCTTTTAGCATGCTGTGTGGTACCTCTCAGCCCTCACGTTCACAGAAAGCTGGAAGTTTGTCCAGTGCTTTCAGGTTCCAACCTCATCTCTACATATGCATCTAACACACCGACACGTCTTAAAGTACTTCTTACTTCTTCGTCCTCCATCCAGCACCCATTTAACGCTAAAGTAAAAATACAGTACCACCTACTGGTGGAGAAATTGATTGCACTGGTGGTTTTTCAGTCACTAAGCCTCGTTGGGGCTGGCTGTGCTTCATGACACTGAATTCCCCATACCACAGGTCTGTGCAAAGCAGCATTAAATAAGCCAGAAGCCTTGGAGCTTTCTCATCTACAGCACTCCCGACATTGCATACATTAAGTGTGCTGAAATAGCATCAGCACTAGAAAAGACAGAATGGTATTTGCAGAAATTAAGCCTGCCAAAACTGTGGTCACAATGCAACCACCCGTCTGTTCACATAGCTACAACACAGTAAGCTGAAAGGCAATGCTGTTCCTTAAAACCTACTTATTTATAAGTAAATACATATGTATGATGTATCGAGTATTTTTGTTATGGGCGTTTGAAACTAGAGATAGTTTTAATAGGATTGAGAAGAATTAGAGATACACTGACAAAGCAAGATACAAAAATAGATTAAAGTTGGCCTACTAAAACGATAATCCAATAGTGTGGTCATCCTCCCATCAGTCAAGGGCACTTGCCGAAACATGGAATGATAGGAAAAATATCTCTGTGAAGAACTGTTGACGCTAAACTCATCTAGCTATCACTGAAGTCAATGACAAATGTCTAGATGACTTTTAAAGGAGGGCAGACTTGAGACCTTTGTGTTGAGCGTTGTGTTGATCTTTTCTACAGAGAGGGCACAATTAATTTGATGCTTGTGAGATGCACAGTCAAGGCATATGTCCCAGGTACTCGGTGCCACCACATATTCACAAAACAGCTGCTCAGCGTCAAATGCTGAGATCTTTCAGACTGCACACCAGGCAGAAGCCTGTGAGAATGACACGCAGAACTGATCCTGATTCATACCAGACCTCCAGAGATTCCTTTAGTGTCTATGATTTAGGATAGGAATTGGATTTCAGCCCTTCAAAGACAACTGTGATACAGTGGCTAGGACTTATAAGATTATTTGCACCTTATTCCATTTGCTAAGTTGGATACCTTAGTGTAGATTTCCATATCTGGGTTCTAGCGGGTATAATGTTATGTATTTCCTTGTTGTTTAGTAGTGTTTTATTTAAAACTTAAAAAAAACCCAACCTTTAAAACTTTATGTTTCAAGTATGTATTCTATTTCTTAAATAAAATGTACTCTCTATGTCTCAGTTGCAACTTGAGATAAAGATCCCACTTCAAATTTGAACATTCACTCCTTTTGCAGCATAAAAGATTTTCTCCCATGGATTTTGTGCTGAGTAGGGCTTTCCATCTGCTCCCAGTTTAATTTTACTCATTCCTATGGAAATCAGCAGTGAAACAAGAAAGCTGAGGTATGCAAGTACCTCAACATCTTCTCTTTCAAAGTACACTAGGATGCTCCTAGTATACTGTGGGCTTTCATGGTTGTGTAGCCACAGCAGCTGAACTCCTGCACCTTTCTAATACAGGAGGACTGCAAGGACATTTTTGATCTCATCATGGCATTTTCCACTAAGTATATATGCACAATTAGTGGTGGTTTTCTTTTGGTTATTATGTTTTTAAGAATTCAATAGGAATATAAAAGTTTTGTTAGATTAATGAAGAACTTTCAATAGTTAAAAATGATTTTTAATTATTCTTTTTTCATTTTTATATATTCTTTTATTGTTTATTATTACTAATAATTATTATATTTATTATCTTATTGTATGGAAAATTCATAAAAATAAACAGGAAATTTATATTTATGGTGCTTTCTCTATTCCAGTGAAGTCTTGTTATTACAGTAATAAAGTATCTGCAATATTAAGAAAATGGGACATCAGGGGATACTAAATATATAGTCATTTGCAGTATTTTTTTTTAGTTTCAAGACAGAGCTCTTGTGCGTGTTGAAACGGCTAGTAAGCTTCTGCTCAGGTGAGGGATAATAGTGACTGCCACTGTCACTTTCATCTCTCTCTAAATCTCAAAATCCATCACTAGGTCAAGGAAATCCTCCTCTAATATCCATGTCCTTCCCTGGGAATAATTCAGAGAACTGCACATGGGACTGGCTGTTTGAGAAATTGATCAATAAGGGATTTATGTATGAAATGCTGATGATATTTAGGTTTCCACGGTGGCTCCACTTATGTAGTAAGGAAACGTGGCTCATTTAAAGGACTGGAATTGCTATCAGAAGCAGCAGACTACATTAGCAAGGTAAGCATGCACACCGATGAAACCTCTTACTGCAGAACTACTAAGGACTCTTTTTGCATGTTATAAAAGAGATATTTTGCTAAAATAGACAGCATATTTCAAAGTTACTGATGATTTTTTGCTGTATTTTGTAATGAAGAAAGTAGATCTTCCATTATGGTAAATTCTGTTCTGGGTTATCCTTACTACAAACATTTTTTTTTCCTCTGAAAATAATCAGTAGAGAAGTGAATATAGTGGGCCAATAAGAAAGTAAGAAATTGGCAAAATAAAAAAGCAGAAGAGATGGAAACTAATCTTCCATTCACTACAGTCCTGTAGAAGGATAATACTGACTTCATTTTCTTGCAGCCCTGAAGATTTTGATGCACGGTAATTAATATAGTCAATTTTTAGGTGACGAGGTTTGAAAACTTAGTTGTTTGCTGTAGTAGTCACATTTCAAAATCCAATATAGGAAAAGAAAACTATTGGTGATGATACAGTAAACACAATTCAATAAAAATCTAAAATACTTGCAAAGCGTGCATTTATTTGTATTACCTTTCAAACTTAATATCTAAATACCATAATGTGACATTGAGCATTAGACTACTGGCATAAAATCGGTGTGACCAGTTGTGACAACATATCAGTTTAAGAAAAAATGTGTTTCAACAGAAGAGGAAACATGGTGGTGATACAACTTAGTGAAAATAGTCTGACATAATTTGTTTGAAAAATCTCATAATGCAATCAGATCAGAAATGCTTTAAGGGAAATTCTGGGCCCAGTGAGTTTAACAGGAAAATGTCTGCTGTTCATAGTGCCAGGGTTTTGTCACACAAATGCTGTAACGCAGTGACTGCGGTCCCCAGGATGGGAGTAATTATTGTGTCCGTACAATTTGCATTGGCCACATGCTGCATCATCATTTCTGTGTCTTAGACTCAAGAATCTCAAAACACCAAGCAACATGCTTTGTTGCTAATGGAATTTGAAGATATTTTTGTGCTATGTATCCTGACTGAATGACAAGAGAGACAACCTGGGGCAGCATACTTAATGCCCTCTTAGTGCTTCCAGTGCCTTGATAAGATGAAATCTGTCCTGCCCCAAATGGCAGCTCCACTTTCCCAGCAAGTCCTGTGCTTTGGCAGAATACAAAGCACCCCACGGTGCTTTTGTTTCAATTAGATACTAATGGAGCCAGAGGAATCTTTTTATTTGCAAAAATGTTCAGAAATTACTATTTATCTGAAGAACAGGGGAATGTACAGGATAGAGATTTCTGCCCAAACTCCAGGCTAAGTACTCTGGGTGGGGGTGGATTTTTCTACATGTCCTATTTTACCACACGTCCTATTTTACCACACTTCTTTTTGTCTTTAACCTCTAACTTGTAGACAAATCCGTATGTCTAGATAACATAAAGTCCTTTTTTTTCTTTTCTTTTTTTTTTTTTTCCCCTCTTTTGCGAAGATAAACATGAAAAACAAGTTTCTATGTAGAAAAGCTGGTACTAGGAGTGCTAATGTGGACTGATTTAGAGTTTGCTGATGGAGGCATGATTTGTCTTGAGATGAGTATTTTTGTATTTGTTTGGTGCTGAGTGACTGGAAGTGGTTGGGCATAGCTTTATTTTACACCGTTATTTGTGAGCTCTGTGGTCTCCGCTGTGGCCCTGTGGAGGATATAGGTCAAATCAGGGTGGGACTTTGTGTGCCAGCTTTAGCAGAGCTTTCAGAGCACCTGTAAGCAGATATAAAGCTGCTTAATTCAACGCGGTGTACTTTCGGTCTCCACACATTCAAATACAATTTATCCTTGGAGAAAAACCCTATTACAGCTTTTAGTGCAATGGTGAATCTAACCTAACATTTGCTATGTCTTTTTACGTGACATCTTAGACGTGATTCTTGCTATTAAGCATTTAAAGACTGAACAACAATGCTGGATGACATTTAGGACTATTCTTGAAAGAACACAACTTAACCTTCTATGTGCGTCTTTCTGTTTTGTAGAATAATGAATGTTGCTGTACTGTTGTTTGTACCAGGTACCATTCATGTCTTATGACTGCTGGAAGCATGGGTTTCCTCTCCTATTTCTTTTATAAGAATATTTTTTAGTTTCATTGACTAATAAAGAAAGGCAGGTAAATCTGTCAGTAATGTTGCAGCTGCATCATCCTACTTCTCCTTTGCATTGTGCTTGACTACAGATAGAAGTACTTTCTTTAAGACTGGTTCATGCTATGGCACTTGACTTCATACACCAGTGGAACAGATAATCTATACTCTAATTTCATATAGACAAGGATATTGTGGATAGCATCTATTTTTAAATCCTAGCTAAAAGGCCCTGTCAAAAACAGATCACTTCTATCCCACGACTGATGCCCAAACAGTTGGCAGTCTCATCGATATTGAGATATAACTGACAAAATTGTAAGAATAGTGGTGGAAAGGCAGAGCAGAAGTTAATTACTCCAATGCTGAAAAGTTTGTGCACTGAAGAATGTACTGTCTTAGTTATGTGCACTACGACATCTTCAATTTATTTTTTTAATATTGAGATGAACAAAGACATGAACAGGCCCTAGCATTTCTATTTAAGGTGTTTGTATCCTATCTTCTCTATATGAAAGGAGCCTCTAACTTCCTGGTTACGGTGGTTACTGCTGCTCTCTCTCATCAAAGCATAACTCCCTCAGACGTACTGAAATTTCTTTGGACATCCAAACAACGTTCCTCATGCCTGGTTTTCAGGATGTCACCTGTGCATGAATCTATTTGTCCATCCCCATGAAGCAACTTTTGAGCCTTTAGTTCAAAGGAAACAGTGACAGAGGCTTTGAACACAATTTCCTATTTTTTTTTCCAGTGTATGTGATCAGGAGAAAGACCTAAATTAATGCGTTCTCTAAGAGGAAGATGTGTTGAGTGTTCTCTTCATCAGCAGTTACCTGGTCACTCAGCGCACTGCAGCACCCACAGTGCCCTTTCTTGTCTGGTGGGAATGTCATGGGAATACTGTTGTTGGTTTTGGGGGAAGCAAGGAAGTAAAGGACTTCAGTGGGAAAAAGATGTGTTCTGCTAGTTTTGAAATGTCATGATTTTTTCTGAAATTAGTTTTCCTCTCTTACCCAAGCTCAGACAGATTTGACCATGAAGGTAGGAGTGATTGAGACCCATCACTCCCATACCATTATTCCCAGTGTGGTAGTGCAAGACACCAGTGAGGACCCTGGACTGATGGACAAAGGCGAAAACAGGTTATGTCGGATTTGTTTTATTCTATTCTATTTTATCATTATGCATCTCTTTGTATTTTTTTATTTTCTTTAATAATTTGCATGGGAAGCACAGATAACTTGCCTTCATCTAATTTTCTTCACCCTCTATTAATAAATTAATTTTATAAGATTGTGATATATTGTTTATTGTAAATATTTAAGGTATTTTAATCCTTTCCATTTATGTAGATAACTTAGCCCCTGATTAAAAGGGTGAGAAACAGTCTGTGACAATTTAGAAGAAATATTTTTTTTTGTATTTCAGCAGGTATCGTGTAACTGTGTTGTTTTGCTGTTCCCTAGGCAGCGACATCTACCTGGTGCATTTGCACACTACAACATTAACAACAATAGTAATAAAGATGAGTAAGTACCTTTGCAATTTCATAAAATTAGAGTACTGCAATGCTAGTTGCTTAAGCAGCAATGTAAAGGAACGATCTGCATCAAATCATTTCCTTATAAGTGGTTATGTCATGCAAGTAACTCCAAAGGAGATTGCACGTACATTTGTACTTACACACATCACATATGATGATCATTCCCAACACCAAAGCTGTTGCTAGTATATCTATTAATTGAAATGAAAAGTAGTTCTGTGTGAATAAGCAAAACAGTTTTTCAAGCCAAACAGCAAAGTATAATGTGTTATCCTTACTGAACTCAGATGATTCTAATAAATAAATGTGGAAAAAATAACTGCATCCCATGAGCCTACTGTATTTTCCTTTTCCATAGAGAGAAGAAAAAGAAAAAAGAAAAGAAGAGGTAAGACAACAACTACTACTACTAATACTACCTCTAAGGCATTTAATTTTTTTCCAAATATGCTGTAACTTAGCCTGTAACAACTGAAAATGTAAATCTATTTCGTAGCAAGTCAGAAAATAAAAAGGATGGAGAAACACAGAAGAACAAGGAAAAGAAGGAAAAAAACAAAAATAAAGATAAGTCCAAGAAGAAGGAAAAGAATGAAGAGTAAGTATTTTTCATTTATGTCCTGATACTTTAGTGTAATAAAATTACTTTTGATGTAAAACTGAATCCAGTCATGGACATTATGTAGACAAGATGCTTATTCTCTAGTGAATCAGTTACTGACTGCTGTTCTCCCTGGAGTAGAGTTGTTCTGATTTATCTTTATATGTAGAAAATAGAATAAGAACATGTATGCATGCATGGAATTGATCTAAAAAAATAAATCAAGAAAAATCTCCTGTGGATTCTGATTATCCAATATATTTTGGATAGTACTCTGCAGCAAAAAATGAGCCACTAACAGAAGCTCTTCTGCACATAAGGGCACCTACAAGCAAATAAACTCTTCTGTGATCTAAAAGCTCTTGCTTTACCTTTTGTGTTATGCTTAGAAGATTCATAATTATCTGTCCAATGAAGAGAAACTTAAAATAGTGAAGTAGTAACTTGTGTTGTTTGATTTCATGTTCTTTGGTTTCTGTATGTAAACTATGCTGATAAACTATGCTAGGTGTTGCTCAGACAGACATTACACATAGAGGAAGGCATGGTTTGTGTCACTTATTAAAGCATTCATATTTGCATAACCGTTTTATTTTTTGAGAGACAATCAAATCAGTTATCAGACGAGACAGTTTGGTAGAAAACAAATTAATTAAAGAAGGTTGAGACCACATGTGCCCCTATAAAGTAAAGTGGGACTGCTAAGTTGAGTTTTCTTAGCAAAATCTAGATCCTACACTTTGCAACTCAATGTCACGTGTCACATCCAACAATCAGCTTGCATTCAAGCAAGGAAGCTTTTTTTTTTTTTTTTACAATAATAATTTCTGGAATGCTTTGTTCCTCAAAATTTGTTATGTGTATTTTAAGACTCTACTTAAATCTCTTTTCTTCTTGCCTATCACTCAGGAAGAAGAAAGATATTTTCATTATTGATCCAGCAGGAAATATGTATTACAACTGGTTGTTTTGCATCACAATGCCCGTCATGTACAACTGGACGATGATTATTGCTAGGTGAGGTTCTCTTTTAATAAAACTTCTGACAAAATGTAATATACCTGATAGAAAAATTACTTCATTCACCAATGATTTCATGCAAGTATTTCATTTTCTTTTCATGGTACCTTACTTTTTCCATTCCTATTCAGAGCCTGTTTTGATGAGCTTCAGAATGACTACTTAGTGGTATGGTTTATTGTTGATTATATTTCTGACATCATCTATATTGCTGACATGTTTGTACGGACAAGAACAGGTAAGTATACTTATTGACTAATTATTCCTATTCATATATTTTTATCAGGTTGTTAAAAAAAAATCAGAAGAACAATACTTATTAGCTGGATACTCTCAATTATGTGCAATTTTGAAAAAAAAAAAAACCATCAAAATAAATCTCTGAGTTTATAGTCACAGAAAGACTACAGTGACCTGTAAAAACAAGAGAAAATCCTGAGTGTATTATTCCAGGATTACATAAAGATTGCAAGGTAAGCTAGGCATGTGGTAAGCTATATACAAGCTGTTCTGCCTGGAACTGCATGAACAAGACAAAATAAACACACAATGAGCCCAGGTCAGGATCAGGAGTTTGGAAAAATTAGTACCTAAATCTGGATTCTGTATCTAAGAAGCCTCAGATGTTTGCTTGATTTTCAAGACCATTGAACAAGTAAGACACCCAAGTAACTTCAGCTGCAACTATTTCTTTTAAAAGCTTATCCTACACCTAGAGCTAGATGCCTTCAATATAGTATTGAAAGTCCCATGCTCAAACTCTTTCCCTTCATTAACCACCCTTTCTGTAGCATATTTTATTTTATTTTATTTTATTTTATTTTATTTTATTTTATTTTATTTTATTTTATTTTATTTTATTTTATTTTATTTTATTTTATTTTATTTTATTTCTAGTTGTTCATCAGATAGTGGAACAGTGGAGGGACAAGAGTCAGAGTTAGAAATGTATAATTTTCAAAGCTGTATAGTTTAGCTAGAGTTGAACCACATGGCACTAAGTTGAATACTTGGATGTATGAAATTGCTTGAAAAAATATGAAAACCTATGTACTATCTGGAACTTGCACCAAATATATTGTTCAAAGTAAATTTGGATTGACATTAAACACAATATGGTTGAAATTGAAACATTTTTTAATACTTACAATTTGATTTTAGGTTACCTGGAGCAAGGTCTTCTGGTGAAAGAAGAACAAAAGCTTAGAGAGAAATATAAGAGTTCCTTACAATTCAAATTAGATTTTCTGTCAATCATACCAACTGACCTGTTATACTTTAAAGTAGGACTGAATTACCCAGAACTAAGAATAAATCGACTACTCAGAGTAGCTCGGATGTTTGAATTCTTCCAGAGAACAGAAACAAGGACAAACTACCCAAATATCTTCAGGATCTCTAACCTTGTCATGTACATCGTGATTATTATTCACTGGAATGCCTGTGTGTACTACTCGATCTCAAAGGCTATTGGATTTGGGGCTGACACGTGGGTCTACCCCAACACTTCCCATCCTGAATTTGCCCGTCTGGTTAGAAAGTACGTCTATAGTCTCTACTGGTCAACACTGACCCTGACTACTATTGGTGAAACGCCCCCTCCTGTAAGGGATTCTGAGTATTTCTTTGTGGTTGTTGACTTCTTGGTTGGAGTATTGATTTTTGCTACCATTGTTGGTAACGTCGGTTCTATGATCTCCAACATGAATGCTGCCAGGGCAGAGTTTCAAGCAAAGATTGATGCTATCAAGCAGTATATGCACTTTCGGAACGTAAGTAAAGACATGGAAAAAAGGGTTATAAAGTGGTTTGACTATCTGTGGACAAACAAAAAGGCTGTGGATGAAAGGGAAGTCTTGAAGTACCTGCCAGACAAACTAAGAGCAGAGATTGCAATCAACGTTCACCTTGAAACACTAAAAAAGGTTCGGATTTTTGCAGACTGTGAAGCTGGTCTGCTGGTTGAACTAGTTTTGAAACTCCAGCCACAAGTTTACAGTCCTGGGGATTATATTTGCAGAAAAGGAGATATCGGACGAGAAATGTACATTATCAAAGAAGGCAAACTTGCAGTAGTTGCTGATGATGGAGTTACACAATTTGTGGTCCTAAGTGACGGCAGCTATTTTGGAGAAATCAGCATTCTTAATATCAAAGGTAGCAAAGCTGGCAATCGAAGAACAGCCAATATTAGAAGTATTGGATACTCAGATTTGTTCTGTTTGTCGAAAGATGATCTCATGGAGGCTTTAACAGAGTATCCAGATGCAAAGGCAATGCTAGAAGAAAAAGGCAAGCAAATCCTAATGAAAGATGGTTTGCTGGACATTGAACTTGCAAATTTAGGAAGCGATCCTAAAGATCTGGAAGAGAAGGTTGCTTACATAGAAGGATCAATGGACAGATTACAAACAAAGTTTGCCAGGTTGTTGGCTGAGTACGATGCTGCACAACAGAAACTGAAGAAAAGACTTACACAAATCGAGAAAATATTGAAGCCAGTTATAGAGCAAGAATTTGCAGACTTGGAAGAACTAGATCCATCTGCAGATAAACCTGGAGCATCAAAAGCAGAATAAAAATCTAGAGGTTGCCTGTAAGACTTAGGGTCAATCTTGAATGGGGCTGAATACATTCATTTCTAATCTTGTAGGACCTGACTATTGCTTATGAAAAATGATTTGTTGAAGTAATGTCACTAATTCCCTACAAGCAACACATATGCGTCAGGTTTAGGAAAGAAAAAGAAGAAACAAGAATGGGGATGGAACATAACACCTTCCTCTTTACACAATACCACTGTACAGCAAATGCATTCTATCTGTGCATGAATAGGGAAGGTTTTGCTGACCATTTAAAAATAATTTCTTCATGTCCATTTATGCAAGGAAGGAGGGAAAAGTTTGGTAACAATTGTATTAATTATTTGAAGTAAATATAGGCATGAATCATGATAATACATTTGTGTATAAACAAACATTTAAATATTTATTGATTAACATAAGATAAATACAGAAGAATACATAAAAAAATAGGTATATCTACAAGGCAGATGCAAGTATTGAAGGTTGGAAAATATTACGACTTCACTGGGTCCACGTCAGCTGATTTCTTGAGATGTTAGTGGGCAGTTTTATAATGGTGCTTTTTTTGGGATATCACAGGTAAAGACTGGAGCACGGAGGGAAGGAAATTTGATCATTTTTATGTATCAATATGAGACAAAAGGATGGCAGGATATCTGGTGGTTCTTTTCCACAATAATAACGAATATATAATATTGAAGGCTGTTCTGCTCCATGTAATCACATGGCTGCTGAGCATGGACTACCATTTCTTTAAGATCTGTGCTTAAAAATTTTTGACTAATATAACAGTTGTGGATGCTGGCAGAGTGCAAGGGAAGAGATGACAGAAAGAGGTCAAACTCTCCCTACAGCGTCTTTTGTAGCTACTGTTAGGGGAAGAATACAGGGACTAAATAGGGTGTTTGTATTTCATTTACAATGATTTTCTTTCTTCTGTTCTTAATCACTACTAGAGATAGTAAAATCTATTGTTTCACAAGTCAGGTAAGTTTTCAACTGGTTTAAAAGGCATTTTCTTTTTTTTTTTTCTTTTTCTTTCTTTTCCTAATTTATGTCTCTTTTCATTTGCAAAATTGGTTATATTAGTTGTCATCTCAGACTTGGCTAGGTGTTTTCAGTAGATTTTGATCATAGCCATTTAATGCTGAATAAGTTTGATGACAGGGAGTGAAGAAAGGGAGTGCACAGAGAGAATACATAATTCTGTATTTAGAGCATTTAGATATCTTGGCCAATTGGATGGCAATTGGATTCCCAGTCTTAAAAAATACGTATGTAAAAATTACAGGTACTTGATAATACCTCTATATTTCCATTTTTGTCTCTAGCAAGATGGAGATACTATGAACTGGATCTTTTGTGAAAGTGTGGAAAATTTGTCTTTTGCAAAGTGCATTCATTTCTGATTTTTTTTTATAATGTTGATGAGTTTCTCAACGAGAGAGTTATATAACGGATTTCACAGATTAAATGTTATGAAGTAATTAATGCATAGAATATAAGGAACAACAAGGATAAATGTACATATGGGATGGCTGTTCATTCACTTTGAATGGCACATGGCACAATGTGCTGGTGAAGCGAATGGGTATGCATTTAATTAAAACTATCAGTACGTAAAAGAGCAAGAATTATGCTGGCATTTACTGCATTTTGTACATTGGACTTTGCAATCAGCATTCTTACAATTCAGGTCTTTAATATAACTCGCAATCTGTATGGCAGCAGCATCCTGTAGGGCTGTGTCATATTTTCCTAGGCACTTAAGAAGCACTTTTCACCTTTTAGGATTTTGTATTAGAGAAATGTTACTGAGTTAATTCTGTTATAATATACTGACTTTTAATGAATAAATACAGAGATCTGTTCACATTTTTTCTTCTATTTATCCTTCAGTCTGTGACATGAGTTGTAGTCACTAACTGCCACTTTCTTGAGAATAAAAATTCTTTTATTTAAAACAAATTTGAAATAAAACAGAAAAACAGGATTGACCTGACCTGCAGCACTTTACTTTGTATTTTCAGGCTCTTTATTATGTGAAATCCTGTATTGTTAAACTTGTAAGAATATGTATTTGCTGAAACAATAAATAAATAAAGGTAGAGTTTCCTCCTGGCAGAGTAAGACAAAATAAGTGCTATAGGGAACTGTCAATCAAATTAAAATTTTATTTCAATTTGCACATATTTGCCAGAACGTTTTTGGATGCATAGAGTTTATTCAGTAGGTATTTCTGTGCAGTAAAACCTTCTGGGTATTAACTTAAGTTTCAACATATGCTTAAAAGCTGATTTGTGAAGCTCATGTATTTTGAAAAAGAGCGTATGAAATGTGTATCACAGCCTCACACTACAGAGGAGGCTGCCAGAAGAGCCGAAGCCATTTTCTGTGGCCGGAGTGACAGCCAAGAAGAAATTCAACCACTAAAGAGCTAAGAAAGTGGGGCACTAGGGAGCAGCTTTCTGGTTATCAACAGTGTCGGACAGGCTCCCTGTGGACCTTCACAAGGAGCAGGCTTGGCTAGGGCAGGCCACCCTTCCACACCTCAGCTCCTCAGGAGGGTTTGCCCTAACGTCCTGGTTTTCACACCCCTTCCCCCTGGAAGCGCCACGAGGCACCAGCCTGGCGCCCGCCCCCTCAGCTGCCCGAGCGGGGCCGCGCCGCGGTGCACGCTGGGTGCTGTAGTCCTCCGCCCCGTCCGGACTCCCCCCGCCTCGCTGCTGCGCGGGGAGCGCTGGGAGTTGTAGGCGGGAGCAGCCCGGCCTCCCAGCCTCAGCCTCCACCGCCGCTTCCGGCCGGCGAGGCAGGAGGCAGCGGCGGGACGGGAGGCGGCCGTGAGGGAGCCCCGCGCTGCCCCGGCCGGCGGGGGGAGAGCGATGGAGGCGGCCTGGCGGCAGGGCGGCCGCGGCCGGGGCCGCGCCAGGCCCGGGGACGGGCTCTCCGGCCGCAGCGGGGCGGCTGCGAGGCCCCCGGCCCCCAAGGGCCGCGGCGGTGCCTGCGCTCCGGCTGCGGCGAGCGGCGGCGAGGGGGCCGGCGGTGAGTGGGTGCCCCCTGTAACTTCTGATGTTGGCAGATGAAGAAACGGGATGAGCCCGCTACTGCAGTAAAGACTTGTTGGGAGGGAGGACAACAGAAGTCTTAATTTAAAAAAAATACCAGATGCCGGGAAAGGTAGCTGTAGCAAATGGTAACAGTTACTACTGTGAAGAACTGCCTGATTTTATTTGTTTATTTTTGCCTTATGCCATAACAGTTGTGTTTGCCTTTTTTTTTTTGTTATTGTTGTGCTACTAATGTTTTTTAAGTATGCTTTTAGTAAAGCAGCTTTATAAATGGACTTAGTACTTTTGGTTGGATGTCAGAAGTAACTGACCGATGATAACAGCTGTTGTGGGCTTTATGGATCATGCCCAGTGAAGAAGAAAATGCAGTTGATATGTTCTTGTGTGGTACTGGAAGTGTATCAAAATAGTGCCCTTAAAAACATAAAATAAGGAAACTCTTTAAAGAAAAGAATGGTTGAAAGCATGTAGAACCAAACATGGTGTTGTGATTAACCGCCGTAATATTAATCATCATTAATCTATTCTTTTAAATAGAACTATCTTCGCAGAGGAAGTTTGATGAAATTAAGAAAGCTAATCAGGCTGCAGCAAAAAAGCTGGTTGAAGACCAGTTTAGTTCCTCATCGGAAGATGACGATGAAGATGCTGAAGTAAAACAAGGAAAGATTTTGGCAAAAACATTTACCATATACACTAATCAAACCGGTAAACTTTTTTCATATAATGACTTTTATTTGGGTACTAAAGCATAACCAAGGTTATTTTATTGGTAACATACTAGAGTTTTTCCATAATATGAGAGAAAGTACTTTGTTCTGATTTACTTCTTGTATTGAAAATATTTGTTCTGAGCAGTAAACGCTGGTTGTGCTTCTTGCCTTGGTCAGCAGAATCAATGGTATAGTTGTGAAACTGTCTTAAGCGCTTCTAATAATGCGGTTTTGTAGTAACATGTGACTGGCCTCAGTTCAGAGAAAAATAATTTTACAGTCTCAGCATGTAAAGAATAGCAGATCAAAGATTACTGATTGCTTTAAAAATCTTTTTCTGTTAAAGATGGAGATGCAAGTGAACTTGAACGTACAAGACAGTACGTGAACGAAGCATTTCAGTCAGGAGCTATGACATGTCTGATCTGCATTGCTTCCGTTAAAAGGAACCAAGCTGTAAGCATTTCACTGCAGTCTTTAAGAGGTTACAAAACAAACTATTAACATTTTTAGGTAACTGCTGAACCTTGAAAGGGGAAAATGTTTAGTACTTTCCCTATCTAGACGTCTAGGGACCTAGAGCATGTGACAGGGAGAGAGGCAGAGGGAGAGCTCGGGTTGTTTAGTCTGGCAGGGAGGAGGCTAAGGAATGATATGATTGCATCCTCTGTCTACTTGGGAGTTGTGAAGATGGCTAAAGCCAGTCTTTTATGTGGTGACAGAAGGTATAATAAGGGGGCAATGACACAATCTGAGGCTTGAGAGGTACAGATTGTAGACGAGGTATGACACACAGACAGGTTGCCTGTGGTGATTATGGAGTCCCCATCTGTAAAGGGCCTCCAGGTCCCTAAGTCAGACAATTGCTAAGTTGGCAGTAATCACACTTTGGGCAGGAGATTGCACTGGTGTGTTTAAATCAGCATTTCTATGATTATATGAATACTTTGGGTTCCATAAGCTTTGATGAAAACTTCCCATAGCAGCAGGAAGAAAGGAATGTGGATATGAGTCTGTAGCAGTAAAATGTCTGTATTAATCTGAAGTAACAATAGGTAGAATTTGTCTTTGGGAACCTGTTTTTTTTTTTTTAATGGGAAAATAGCAAGCTTGTATTTTTCTAGATGGTATAGATTTTTCAGCAATTGAAACAGGAAAAAAAAGCTAATGTAAAAAAAAATGGCACTTACATCTGCTCTTTAGGTCTGGAGCTGTTGTGGATGCTTTTGTATATTTCACCTGGTATGTATCCAGAAGTGGGCAAAGGACAGCCTTTTCCTGGTGTCATCTCCTTTGACAGATGATGATTTTGGGAAGAAAGATTATCCGTGGCCATGGTGAGCTCTTCATGGTATACTTACAAAAATACTTTTGTTGTGAAATGGGTGAACTGGAGTTACTTTAGAAAGGATTGGCACACGTAAATGACAGGCGCACACACACACACACACAGTTTAGAAGGTTTGCTTTTGCATAGCTTTTCTTAATTCTTTTCAAGTTTTTGCTAACATAATTTGGTAATATTTCACAGTGATGTTAAAAATATATTGCTGCATCAAATTTGCTTTAACCTGTGAAAAAGTAAATCTGTTGTGTGTCAGCCTCTCATTATTTTTAAATGGTTTTACATATTTATGTCATTTTAAAAATTGGCATTGGTGGCATGTGAAATTAAAAAAAAAGTTAAAGTAGTATGATTTATAGATTTGATTTTTTCAAAATTTCTGTGTAACTCAAACATTAAAGCCAGTCTTGTAGTTTTACATGACATTGTCGCTGCGTGAATAATGAATCTTGCTTTTTCAGTAAGTTTGTCTCTGAAAGACCAGTCAAGGTTTCTCCGTGCAGGTTTTTTGCACCATATTTGCCCACCTGCTTTTCTGTGGGTAGTTGTAGTACTGTCTTCGAGGTACAAGTCTCTGTCAAATTTGGTTGAAACTGCCTGGTGGATTCAAAAGCTCTATTAACATGGGATCTCAGACAAGCTGGTTTGCTTTGGAAACAATTTTAGTTTCCACTTTTTAGTTACAGTTTTAGTTATGCGTTGTTTTAATAACATTGACGAATCTTGTCTTATGTAGTTTAGAAGTCTCTACTGGTGAAAGCCTGTTTTCTCTCTCTCCTTTTAATTGGTTCTTTTTAAAGAGACTGCCGTTGTTGCATACCTTTCTTTGGTATTACTTAACATAGAAATTATTATATATGCCTGTTATACCAAATGTCTTTGCATATATTCTCAGAGAAAAAGATACTGCAGTAATAGGACAATTCCTTAGACATTCATTAGAATTGTAGTAACATGATTTTTTTTTTTTTAGTGTTGTAAAATCTGACATATAGCAAGACCTTTATTGGTTATTATAGATCAGTTGTAAAAATCTTAATTAGTAGCCTGGTAACAATCTTGGGAAACTGAAATAATAAAAACTAATGCTACTAATGCTTTTCTTTTTCCCTCCCTTTTTCCTTTCTTGTAGTCCAAAATGTAGGTTTGAATACAAACGATCTGAAACTCCCAGTAGGTATTACTGTTACTGTGGAAAAGTAGAGAATCCACCATTGGACCCATGGCTGGTACCTCATTCCTGTGGTCAAATATGTGAGAGGGAATTCAAACCTCCTTGTGGGCATAAATGTTTGCTGCTTTGTCATCCAGGTAAATCCATTGCGTCTCTTGATTGTGTCCTGTATTTATGTAGCTGTTGCACAACTTTACTTAAAATGGGATAGCTATGTTTAAAATTCTCAGAATAAAAAATTTTAGTTAAGGCTGAGTTTGCTGAAGAGCTGTTAATGATTCTTTTTTCTGTGCTTAGGACCCTGTCCACCTTGCCCAAAGATGGTTACAACAACCTGTCACTGTAAGAAGGCTAAGCCAGTGCCCCGAAGATGCAGTGCAAAGGAATGGTCGTGTCATCTGCCATGCGGACGATTGTTGCTGTGTGGACAGCACACTTGTGAGAATCCCTGTCACGCAGGTAGACCTGCCTTCGTAAACTTCAGAGGAGTAGTTGCTTTAATTCTTAAGACACACTGTTCCTTTCCAAGTTGAATATAAAAAAGAAAATAAATCTAATTCCTACTCTCAGTGTCACTTCACAATTTCATATAGGAAATTGTCAGCCCTGTCCGCGTGTCAGTAAACAACGGTGCATCTGTGGAAGACAGACAGCAGAAAGGCTTTGTGCAAGTCCTCAGTGGCAGTGTGATCAGGTATGTTGCATGATCATGCCTTTTTTTTTAGCATGTGTTGCATCTATGTAGGCAGTGGTGTCTGAGGATGAATCTGCTTGGTAGTCCAGTTCATTTCTGACAGTAGTTAAAATAACACTGTCAGGAATTTGCTAGCTCTCAGCTAGCAGTGAATTTGACCTCTATATTCTTTTTTTTTGTTGTTTTTTGTACTCGAGGTTGAAATTTCATAAACATAAAATCACAGCTTAATAAACAAGTTTCATGCTTGTTTACTTCTAGCAGTGGTGACAGAGTGAAAGTTGTGTGATTTGTTTTCTGAAATATATTTGCAGCTCATTCTTAGGGACCGAGGCTATAGTTTGACATACTGGGAAAAATAAAAATAATAGACAAAATTTAACAGGTAACATGGAGGTTGTACCAGGAGGTGCTGGTAACTGTGATCCTAATAAGAAAGGCACTAGACTCTGTAAAGTATCAGTTAAAATGCTGTTTATTTGAGCTAACGCTATAGAGAACGAGAGAATAGTGTAAATGATACTGTGAACCTTTAGATGGTGGGAACCCTAAGCTGCGGGCATTGAGTGGGCCTCCAGTCCATGTGCAGCTTGCTGTGCAGACCCTGTCTGTAGCAAGTGTTACTGTGTTTTGGTCTTTCAAGCTGTTACAGGATTTTGTTACAAGAAAACAACTCGATTAATCATTTCTAATGCCAGAGAGGATGTTCACGTGAGAAATTCTTGCTGTGTTTCCAGATAAAGGCAAGGACACGCACCTGGCATAATCACAGGCACCGAGTGGGAGCTGTCTGCAGGCTCCTCTGTTACTGCAAGCTGGATAAGTTTATCCTGTGGCGAAGGGATATGTGCAGCACAACACAGGCCTGAAGGCCATGCTGTACGTGCAGTATAGCACAGCAAAGGGCCCCTGCTCAGGCTAACTGTTTTGTGAATTGCTAACCCTTTGATGTACAGTGGTCTTCAAGTCAGGATCACTGCAGGGATCATCCGTTTTGCAAACAAAAATATTGTTACAATTAACTTCATTGCTCAGAAAAAGTTTAATTCCATCCAGACATCTCCCATCTCATTTTTTTTTTTTGTCTTGTGTTGCTTTGTCTTACCATGCCGTTTTGTTACATTACATTCACTTGGTTTCTCTGAGCTTTCCAGGTGTGTGGGAAAGCTTTGCCTTGCGGTAATCACACTTGTGAACAAGTTTGTCATGCTGGTCCCTGTGGAGACTGTCCTCGTTCTGGGAAAAGGTCCTGTCCATGTGGAAAATCAAGTAAGTTTATTTATTTATTTATTTTTTACGAATAAAGTAAAGAAATGTCATCCAGCATTTGTCTGTCAGTAGTTTTTGGTTACTACTGCAGCGCAGGGTCCATAAAAAGTTCTTACAAACAGTGAACTGTGAAAGGTAAAACGAACCTTTTTTGCTTAATTTGCTTTCAAAGCTTTATTTAGTAGCAGGGGGTTAATCGTCTGTGTGAATAATTCTAGGGAAGATTATTCCAGAAAATGAGAGATAATTAGCATTTGGTATATCACAGTATATATTGTTTCCTAAATTTTTTTTCGGTATGTCTGCTTGTACTTCTCTCTCTTTTAATCTAGAGTTTACATTGCCGTGTACAGAAGATGTGCCCACTTGTGGTGATAGTTGTGACAAAGTCCTAGAATGTGGCATCCATAAATGTTCGCAGCGCTGTCATCGAGGTCCCTGTGAAATATGCAGACAGGTCAGTCCAGCTGTAGAAGGTTCACATTATGTTAGGATTTTCAAACACTGCATGTTTGGAACACTGCAGGTTTTCTGAGGAAAACGAAATCCTATCTGTCACAAAATCTATGGCTCTTCTGGGATGAAGGCTTAATTTTTTTTAAATTAAATATGCCCTAAAAACCACTTAATTTTCCTTAGCTCTTTTAGCTTTCTTGTTGTTCTGTCTTACTATATTTCTTCATTAGTGGAACAGAATATGCTGTTACATAATGTTATTTTCTTGTTAATAAGAAAATAATGTTTTGCTCAGTTCTATATATCTGTGTAGCTTTTGTGGTCTGGCCTATAATGCTGTTGCTCTGTTTGTTGTTGTTGTCTCTTCTGGACCACCCTTGGCTGTAAAGTTTTTGGTGAAAACAGTGAGCACATAGCTGGGATGTAGGTCAGGTAAACCCACTCACCTGTTTCTTAAATTGTCTGTGTACGTGATGGATGGATTTACTGTGCAGGAGAAGTACTTTTTGTATGAATTAATTTTGCACTTGCACTTGATGTCTTGCACTACACACTCAAGTGATTCTCTTGAAGCGTCTTTCCTCTTGGTGAGTCCAAGGCTAAAGCCTTGCCACGAGGTGCTGTCTAAAGCACAGTGTTTCCAGTACTGACACAAGGTCCCCCAGTAGTTACAGAATGGATAGGTAACCTGCTGTTAGAGCAGGTAATACTCTATCTGTTATGATAGGCCATTGTGAAGTTATTCTGCCATGAGCTTAGCTTTTCAGCTAGTAGTAGAACACTTTATTTACTACTTCTATTGCTTTATTTTTTATTTATTTTTATTTTTTTTTGCTTTCCTTGGGGGGGCAGGGGTGTACGTGGTGTGTATTAAAAATACCTTGGTTTTTTTTCCCCTACCTTGCTGCCCAGGAAGTTGAAAAACAGTGTCGCTGTGGAAAGCACACTAAACGCATGCCATGCCATAAGCCGTATCTGTGTGAGACAAAGTGTACTAAAATTCGTGATTGCCAAAAGCACCAGTGTAGGAGAAAGGTAAGTGTCCAGACATGATCTTTCTCAAATGGTTCGCTTAGATAATTAAATATATATCAAATAAAATAAAAAAAAAACCAATTTGTAGTTCCACCTCATGTTATTATAGAAAGAAGTTCTCTTCCTTGTCATTCAAATTGGTTTGCAGTGTACCGGAGTTCTCTGAACAGCGTATCACCAAAAAAAAACAACAGTTCCCTTGAAAGCTGGGAGTGGATTTTGACAACTTCCCAGCTTCAGAAGACAGTTTTGCTTTCAGCTACTTGCGTATTTACTAATGCCTTACGCATTCTGGGGTGGCTAAATCCATTCATATCTTTCCTTTGCAGGAAGAACTGGGGTTCTCCAATAGCTTTGTAAGGGACATATTCTGGTTTTTGTCAATGCAGCAGTCCACGCCTGTCTCTAATATGCATCACTGCAAACAGCAGTGGTCTGACAATTGGGAATGAAGAGTTTTTGTTCTCATTTGAGGCTGATGACTCAGACCTCGCTTTTCAGCTTGTTGATTCATGAAGGCCAAGCATGTTAATCCTACATTTCTATGTTTTTTTCTAACTTAAAAAAATGAATATTTTTGCATGTTATATAGGAAATGAAAAAATCTGAAATATGGATGTTGCCTTTTTTGTGTAAATGGATTTAGATATCTATTCTAAAGCAACTATTACTAACATGTATTTTCCCATTTAGAAATACTTTGAGTATCTTTTCAAGGGTATTGATATTGAAGGCTTTGGGAGAGGTGTTTTTTTATCTCTTGACTGTCTTGTTATGTCCCTGCCTCTAGCATTCCTGCCTCCTGCCTGCCCTCCCTGTCCTCCCACCTCAGCAAGGAAAATTAAAAGGAAAGGGTGCTAGCAGGTGTTGCAGGCTGCTGAAGTTTCAAATGTCTGCTTTCTAGGCAGGACACATTTTTACTTTCAGTATGAGCTTGGTGTATGATAGCCAACTGAAAGGTTAATTAAATCATTTTCACAATGCACGTTTCAACATTCTTGCAAGTTTGTAACATTGAAGTTCACTGGGATGTTTCCTCATTTCACTTCATGAAAGAACAAAAATCTTTTATGCTGTCTCACAGTTGTTCTCTTTGGTTACAGGAGGTGAGAATCATGTTGAATTATACTCTGTGATCCAGGTTTAGTAGGTTTTTGATGTGTACTTAATTACATGTGTAACTACGAGTTACTTAACCTGATTTTATAAAATACTTAAACTGGAGTAGAGGGATAAATGCCACTGTCTGAGATCCACAAGACCAAATAAAACAAGCATAGTCATAAAGGTTGTGTCTAGAGTTTAATAAGCAATTTACTAGTAAACCAAGTAGCTGAAAGTGGAGTTTTTGCTTGAAATTAGGTATTTTTGACTTTTTGATTCAGTTTTCAAAATAGAGTGGACAAAGGAATAGTGAAACTATTTTAGTGAGTAATCTTGAAATTGTGTTGGTTTCAAGCAAGAACAAACTACTGAGTTAATATAGAAGTCCCTCAATGAAGTTAATACAGCATCTGGGTTGACTTACTAGGGCTTTCTTTGGGCCTTTCCTGTACTTCTGAGGAGATGGTCACTAAATATTACAATACAGAGTATCCTTGGATTTTCATATCTGAATATATGTGCATCATGTTTTACCACAGAAACCAACCACATATGAAACACAGCTCTAGCCACCATATAATTCTAAAGTATATTCAAAAGTTGCCTGCTGTGTGTGAATTAAACCATTAGGAAAGGTGGACTTTTTCCCATGGAGGCATGAAGAATACAGTTTTCTTATTTTTGAGTGTCACTATGACGGTGAATTTACAAGTAAATGCAAACTTGGCATCTTTAATTTGTGTTAAAAAAAATCCATGTTTCTCTTCCTAATTGCCATGCTTTCTTATATTAGCTTGGAAGGAGGGTACCTCTCCAGTTAATAGAAAATGTGGGGTTCCATTCTGACCTGGGATCCACCGGTCTGTTGTGACGTGTTCTGAACGGAATGGGTTTTCTTCCACATTATTGCTTTATATTTGATCTGAGCACAGATCACTAATCCTAAAGTTATCTGACATTTGCTACACAGGTTAAGCGTTTAAAAAAAAAAAGTTAGCAACATTTATGTGCCACAGACCCTGTAAGTATAAAAGTGGAAAAAAATGCAGAGTAACAGGGCAGATGGATGGATATTTTATGTGTAATCTTCTGAAATGATTTCAGATTAAAATGTGGTAAGAATTTGAACTTTTAAGATGATATTCAGTTTTTTGGAAGCCCTCTGCCTGTTTAATGTATTGAAATGATGATCAGTTGTGTGTTTTCTAATTATTTAAACAGTGATTTTTTTAAACAACTTTACACATATCTTCATTTCTATTCCTGGCATGCCTTTGATAAAATTTCACTAAATTGGATGAATAAAGTTCTACAAAGCACTGGGAGGGGGGGAGATAGTGGAAGAGGGTGAATTTCTACCAGAAATGTCAAAGTTTGCAGTTACATAGAGTATTTTGTTCCAACAGTGCTGTTCTGGAAACTGTCCACCTTGTGATCAAGTCTGCGGGCGGACCTTAGGCTGCAGAAACCACAAATGTCCTTCAGGCTGCCACAGAGGTAAGAACAGGTGAAGGATCCCCATAGCACTAAGCAATAACAATAAGCAAAATAGTGTGGATTTTTGCCAAACATAGTGCTTGTATAACTGCGTAGTGCTCAACAAATTTTCTCCCTTTGTTGCATGTGGGCTTTTTGTGGGGGTAGTGTGTTTGAAAGTTATTTGGTGCTGGTTAGAGCCTGAGGGCTTACATAATGATAGCCAGAGTGTTTGCCCGCTAATTTTACTTAGCAGTGATCTTCTGAAAACACTCTGTGGCCTTTCCAAGTGCTTAATTCAAAATGCATTGTATGACATTTCCCTAAATAATTCTGGTCACTGAATACGCATAACAAAATCCAACTACATACAGAAATGACTGTGCTGGTTGAGTCTGGATGGCTTTAAAAAATCCTAGAATGTAATGTGTGGTATTAGTGGGCTAAAAAAGAAGTTGGTGGAGCTTGAATATATATTGGTATCTTACAGATGTGAAAATAAGAACTTGTTACTGATGATATGGAAGATAACAAAAAAGGTTTACCTCTCCATCCAGTGACCTTGGTTAAAAAGAACCTGAAATTGACCAAAATTACCTGGTAGCTTTTATCCTGTCTGATTGTTTTGACATTCATTTTGTAGGGGATTAGATTGCAGTGACTGAGAAGGGGCTGTTTTCTCAGCAATTTTCCTTCTGGAACCTGTTGCCCTGCTGAAATAGCAGCTGAGTGGAGTCTATGTAATTTACCCGAGCGTTCTGAACTATAAATTGCAGCACCTCAGGAAACAATTCATAGCTTGTTCAGCCAATCTTGCTTTTGAGGCAGTGAGTCTTAAGAGAGTAGGGACAAGTAAATATGGCAGTTGTCCCAGTTAACGTTCTATTAAATCTGTCACTACAAACTAGTGGTATGTTTTACATGTCCCTTCTCTTCCTTTCCTTTTCTCTCCCTGCCCTTCCCCTCTAAATCCTGGAAATACTTTCATTTGTATTGTCAGAAGAAAACTAGGTGACACTGTTTTTCTGCATTAGTTTGAACTGGAGAATCATAGAACCATAGAATAGTTTGGGTTGGAAGGGACCTTAAAGATCATGTAATTCCAATCCCCCTGCTATGTGCAGGGACACCTCCCACCAGCCCAGGTTGCCCAAAGCCCCATCCAGCCTGGCCCTGAACACCTCCAGGGATGGGGCATCCACAGCTTCTCTGGGCAACCTGTGCCAGTGCCTCAGCACCGTCTGGGTGAAGAAATTGTAACTAAATCATAGAATAATATCCTGGTTGGAAAACTTAAATGAGCTAATGCTGCTTAATATGCTATACTTAAATTCAGTAGTTGGCTTACATTTGTTCCTAGATGTATCCTACAACTTGGCTAGAAGTGACATTAATGATTGTTAATAACAAACTTAGTTATTAGAAGAAATTATGAAGAAGTAATAAATATTTTAAAATATTTTAACACTAATAAATAGTGTTAAATCTTGCTGGAAGTTGCATCCAGTGAATCAAATAACTATAGTATCAGATGTAGAGAAGACTAACTTCTGTGTGCTCCAAACAATTGTAACCTATTACAATTTGTGATACCTTATTGTCGGGATGTTAAAAAATATGTCTAATGAAGATGATGATCTTGTTTTTAAAAATATAGTCACGTTTTTCGTCCTACACCCCAATACTTCTCTTTGTTCTAAAACTTATGATTACTTATTTTATTGTCAGCATCTAAGGCCAGGTCAGGCTAGTTTTGCAGTGAGCTGACAGATCTTAGTGACTGCTGATTTTAAAGGAAATAGCATGCCTCCAGAAGTAACTTGCCAGATTAGATTCTTTAAAAAGTAGCTGTTCTCACAATTGTTAGAGATTGCTGCTGATTAAAAGTAACCTCATCTATTCTGTTTGTGATTTGCTTTTATGTGTCTTTTAAGTGTTTAATCATGCTTGCTGAAATTTAGAATGTGTGGTCAGGGAATTGAAATGCTTTGTTTCCTACTGTAGTACATTATAACACTCGATTTGAGAACAGCGTGCTCTGACCCTAACTTCAGGTTATACGTGATCTCTGCCCTTCCATCTTGTTCAACATGTAAGCAGTTGTCATCTTTAATAGAATAATGTGCACACTGTGAGTGTATTGTAAGTAAATTGTAGACATGTTTAACACTCAAGGTGGCACAGCTTTAGACTCCCAATTTCTTTTATAAAAGTACC
Organism: Anser cygnoides; assembly: GCF_040182565.1. Classification (NCBI taxonomy): domain Eukaryota; kingdom Metazoa; phylum Chordata; class Aves; order Anseriformes; family Anatidae; genus Anser; species Anser cygnoides. Next base: position 27,379,334 of record NC_089876.1, on the reverse strand, counting down.
TGTTTATATGTGCTGATAATATATTAAAATCAATCTACTTTGCAGTGTAAATATTGTATACTTCCATCCTTTTCTCTTCAGCAGCTTTTTGTCGCTGGCTGCTTTTTGAGGTGTTGCTTTTCAGATCCTGTTAACAAGTCAGAATTGCTTAAAAAGTTGTGCTGTCAATGATAATTTCAAAGAATTGCTTTCATTAAAATTTGAGAATGCAACATGATTAGTAAGCCAAAATCCCACATCTTCTCTTTTAAGATGCATATCCGTACTGTAATTACTCAGTAATAAAACTTAACAGTTGGCACTTGAAGAAATAGTGTGGGAGAGCTATACATTAAAAAAAAGAAAAAAGTTTTAGTTTTTTATAAATATATTGGTTTAACAGTAACTTTATAAAGGAGGAGGATCTTTTCATAAAAGCATTAATTATATATAAAGGATGAACATTTCTTAATATTGTCCAAAACAGTATCTTATCAGTTTTTCAATGTCTCTTTTTATCTTTTATATAGTGATGAAAGATGATATGTCTTCATACATATGTAAGAGAGAAACATAAATGGCAATGTTTAAGTGTTGTGTTGTCCAAATGGCTGGGCTATAATGATGCTGGCTTCTTTTTAAAATGGGTGGGTGGAATTATTTTACACTTGATACCAGGTAACAGCTGTAGTATAATCAACATTATTATTACTGTTCTTTTAGAATGTTGAAATTCTCTTTCCCAAGAGGGATTTGAAACTAAGCAGAAGTAAATTAACAACCATTCGTTATTTAGATCAAACAGAATAGGGTGTTTATACCATGTGCATATTCAGAGTTACGTTTGTTACCGTTGTTTGTACTCAGTAGCTTATTCAGATGATCATGTTGTTAATGTATTTATTTTAGGTAGTTGTAATCCATGTCCAGAGACTGTAGATGTGAAATGCAATTGTGGAAAAACTGTCATTAAAGTGCCCTGTGGCAGAGAGCGCACCATCAAGCCTCCCAAATGCAAACAGCTGTGCAGGTTAGTATAGACAGTGAGTGTGTTCTAGTTCTTTAGTGGAGTTTAAGGTGTCTTTAAAGAAAGTAGTAAAATATAACTGTGTAAACAGCAGAAATGATGCTGTTTCTCACTTCTCTGGATGCTTGACTATGCAGTGCAGATTAGTAATAAGCCTTCATACTGTAATTCTTTACTGTGGTTTCATGAGCAGCTTGCTACTGTCATGGGGAAGTTCTGCCCCACTGAGTACTTCTAACTCTTTAGTCCTGCTCCCTTCTTCACATCCTTCTTGGTACCTCCACGAGACTGCTTACCTAGAAATCTTGACTAGAAGAACGAAAATGTAGAGTATTTTCTGCTGAGGTGGAGCAAGATTGCTTAGCCCATAGTAGAGTTGGAATTGGAATACCTGTTTGTAATATGCAAACCCAGCTTTTACTTTAATTTCTCTTAGATCTCATGTAATTTCACTGTAATATTAATCACTGAAGAAGGTGGTAATTAAACTTCTTTTTAAAAACAAGCTTTTCTCAATATGTGTATTTCAAGCATAATTGTCTAGTGACTATAACTTCATTATTTCTTGCTGTCATATTGATTTCTTCTTGGATTTTACTTTAGTCGCCCACCTACATGTCACCACCCTACCCAGGAGAAACACTACTGTCACTTCGGTCGGTGTCCTCCGTGTCGTCAGCCCTGCCAGAAAACATTAGCGTGTGGTCATTTGTGCCCAGTTTCCTGCCATGATGAGGCACTTGTGAAGCAAACTGGCTTAGTAAGTAACTACTGAAAGACAGTGTATTATTTTTGTTCTGAAGAATAACAAACAGTTATTTGACCTTTAATCTTATGTTGAAGGTTTTTGTAGATCAGAGTAAATAATTGAGCACAGAGGTATGCATACTGCTTAACTGAGAAATTAAGTGGTTCTAGTTCCTTTGTTACCATCTAATTTTGTAATATATACTTGTGCAATTTTTATCAGATACAGTTGTTCAAGAAATAAGCTATCTTTGCTGGCTAGAGTTTTATTACAAATGTTTAATTTCAAATGTAAGCGGTTACTTTTAACATGGAAGCAAAAACTGAAGTTTGGTATTTACTAAATCATCAAAGTGTGCAAAAATTAGAAGTGAGAAATTGCTTGACATCTTTAAATATGCATATGTGCATTTCATGATGATAATTTCACTTTTTTACTAAGAAAAATATTTTTATGTTTCTACCTCTGTTAAATACTTAGAATTATTTTGCGTTTTTTTCGGTTGTTTGTTTGTGTTTGATTTTACCAGTAGGGCTGCAGGCCTTCCTTTTCTTATGTATAGTCATGCTAAAGATGAAATTGAAATTCTGATTGGGGAGGTGGTGTTAGGATTTCCATTAGTTTAAAAAAAAAAATTACTAGAAAGTGTATTTGTTACAAGTGGGATCTCTTTAGATGATGTTTATCTGAAGTCAAGCAGATGGTTCCAGTTGTGTTTTGTATTCAATTGGTGGTGTACTTTGCTCTCAGCATCAGTCTGCAGGTCCTTGGGAGCAGCCGTCTGAACCCGCCTTTATTCAAACTGCATTACCGTGCCCACCCTGTCAGGTTCCTGTACCAGTGTAAGTATTAAAAACAGAGAACAAAGTTTTGGAATAGAGTGTTTATTTTTTTTAGTGTTCTTGTAGGGATGAACATGAAAATCTTCTGTGAACAATATTCTCATATTGGACATGCTTTTTTAGCTGCATGTGATGCCTTCACTAGCCTGAATTGCACTTATTTTTATAAATTGCCTTATTTTCCTGTGAAAAGCGCTATTACTGTTTTAAGTCCTTTATTTACTTAAAGAAATACACGTTTTCGAAATCTTTCATTTTTTTCTCCTTTACAGGGAGTGTCTCGGGCAGCATGAGGTGAGTCTGGACACTGGCTTTTTAAATGAAATATGAAGTATATCTCCCTTTTTCAGTCTGCAAAAAAAATATTGAAGACAAATATTACCTGGCTTTCTTACATTTTAAAACCAATGAAATATCACAAAAGCTTACATATCAGAGTTATTTTAGTCTGTTTTTAAAGAATGCATAAATGTTTTTTTAGAATTCTTGGTTAGAAATTAAACTTATGATTTATGAAGCTATTTGTGTATTCTTGCGTAGCTGATCAGATACTGTTTAAATTGATTTTTGTCTGTCTTCATTAAATTCCCCCACCCCCTTTCATTTTATAGTTATTCTTCTCTCCCTGTTCCACACTTTCCTCAGTTTTCCAGCAACTGCTGTCCTTTGTTTAAAAGGATAGGGAACATAATGTAGTACAGGAAAATTAGTGGACTAAAAGATCATCTTTTTGATGTGCAGCCTTCTCCAATCTCAGATGAAGTCATTATTTATTCTGGTTTATAAGAAAATCTAACTGACCTTGAATGGGCATCAGTATTTATAGTCACTTCTAAAAGTTAAGAAATCAAAGTGCAGCTAACATAACTATAACAAATTTAGTTTCACTTTAAGCAAGTGAAAAATTCTAGAAAACAGTGAACTTAAAAATATTTAAAGATACCACCTCCTTTTTTTTTTCCTTTGACCTTTAATAATCTTTTCCTATCTGTTGTAATGGCAACCCAATATGTGGTAGCAACATCCACGACTGTGTTTAACAACTTCATACATCAGCAGTCTATTCATGCAATGCATTTATTGATCTGAGCAGGCTGTGAATACAGCTTCCATTGAGCTTCCATTGAACACTGCAGCTAAATCAAAATGTGCTTTTAGAGTTTTAAAATGACTAAAGAATAACTGTGCATTTTTGTTTGTTGTTGGAACAGTTGATTTTTGGTTTTGTTTTCCACAGTAAAACTTTGAACAATATTTCACTTTGGGTCAATGACATCTCTTGTGTTACGGTGACGTTTGATAAAACCTATCTTTCATGAATTTACACTTAAAATATAAGCTCTGTGCAATTGGCCCAACGTAACTTGCTGTAGTTAACGTAAGCAGTTTTGGCACTATTCAGATTTGCATGGATGTAAACTCCCCATAAGAGAGGACAGTGTAGCTCTTCTTAGACAAGGTGGTTCCAGTAACCACGTTTGTAACTGCTTATTTCAGAATAACTAAAGAAATCCCTTCTCTGTTGTGTATTAGTCTTAGGAGAGCCAGTCAATGGCTTTGAGTCATGTTTTTGTTACAGGTTAGTACAGAAAATAGGGAGGAATCTCAGGGAACGTGTACTTAAGGGATTTATGTTTACTGATGCTAGTTTAAACTTTCCTTCTCTGAGCCAACAGGGTGCAGTGCTTCCTTCCTGCTGCACTTAAGCAGCTTCTGGAGTGGAATTAAGTGTCCTAATCTTTAAGACTTTGATAGCGGTAGAAGCAAAGAATGTCTTGTTTGTTAATGTGCGTGTGAAGGGGGTGTTTAACCATGTGGTCTAGGTACATTTTTATGTACCTAAGGTACTCTCACCTTTAAACTAATTTACTTTTGTTAGCAAGAGAAAACATTTGTATATTTCTGAATACATGCTCTCTTGTAGTAGTTCCCAGCCCCTGAGGGGATTTTCACTGGGAAATCTAAGTTTCACAGGTAACAATTTTCTCAAGCAAAGTTTTGCTTTGAAGAGGATCTCATTGCTGTACTATATTATTACTTATGTTGGGCTGTTTTTATACCTGATACAATGCGGGAGGTACAAAAGAAAGAAGCTGGAATGAAACAAGTTACAAGGACTTGTGCTTTACCAAGATGCCTGCAGACAACAACTAGAAGAGCGAATGAACGCAAGGGTTTAGGAACTGTACGCTATTAAAGACATGTTTGCTGTCTTTACATTTTCACTTGGACAATAATTTTAATTTGTGTAAATGTTTGATTTTAAATATTGCTGAACGTTTTTGTTTTATTTCGGTGGCATTTAATTTAAAGTATTTGAAGGGATTGATTTAGTTCAACTTCTTACAAGTCTGTGTCCTTAGAGCAAGTGATTTATCGCTTGAGACAACAGGCTTAAAACTACTTTTCAGAAAATATAATTGTATCAAATCTGTGTTCACTGGAATATGATGTTTAACCTAAAATTAGATTTCTTGTGCCTATGGTGTGCGGCTTCCCTTTAAATAATTTCACTGTGTCAATTCCAAGTGTTTTTACATACATTTAGAAAAGTTAGTAGATCTTCATTAGATTTGGAAATTGAGCAGTACTCAATTCTGATTCAGATTGTAGGTCAGAAAATCACCTGTCATCACAGTTGCTGCCACCCCAAAATGAAAACTTGATATTTTACATTTTTTGGACCACTGTAAGCTTTGGCCGTTCATAGCAGTAGCATACATGTGCTCTTTTAAAATCAAATTTGGAGATCTAATGGCTATATTCAAAATCTGATTTTATGGAAAAGCATTAATTAAAGCCTGTAGAAGGTAAATGAGAACAAAAAAGTCTTAACTGGAGAGGGTATTTACGTATCTACTGTATTTAATTATTTTGTAGTTGTTTAATTTCATTAAGTGCTATAGAGGAAGGAAAACGTTCTGATTTTGTTTGTGAGGAGTAGTTAGAATATCCTGTGAAATCAGTCTCATTCTCAGGCAGACAAAAGTCTATATTCATGTTTTTGTGTGTGGGGAGAGTGGGGTGGCATTCTTTGGTAGAAATCTAATGCTGTGTTGTATTATTCTGTAAGATTATTTTTATTTTTAATATTGTGGTTCATTTATAGGAGGAAGACTATTACTCTGCCTCTAGTAAAACTTGTTGAGATTAATCTTTATGGCTAAATAGCTTATGGATACTTTCAAAACTTCCTGCCCTATTGTACTTGATTTTATTTTCATATTCCAGCTGATGCATCTGTTGCTTTTAGTCATTTGGAAAATGTCCTGGAAATAGAGGCACAAGAAAAGGTAGAGAAGTGTGCAGTGGCAGATCTCAATGTCCAGTATACATTTTCTTTCATTCTTTTGCCTTCCAGCATCCTTAGACTATTTACATTGCTGCTGAAATGAAGTTGTGACTCTGAGAGAGGGAGGAGGAAGGGAAGGGGCAGGATAGTAGCAATGATAAAAGCTTTTCTAGTCAGCATATGTTTGTTGGGTATAGCACTATTCTGGCTGCTTCAGGCTCTTTTATTAGGATTATCACTGCCTTTTGCTCATATGATCAACGTAAGCAAAAGCCATCGGAGACTGAGCTGTGGGATGTTTGCAGAGGGAGCAGGAGCCAGGTGTTCAGACTATGCACTACAGCTGTATTAGCGCTTTAGCCAGCATAATGAGCTTCAGTTCTGGTGCAGGGATGTGAGAGAAGCTGGACACGATAGCCTCGTGCTTTTTTGTCTGAAGTTCAGCCTGCCAAGCAGACTCTTCCTGTTCCCGGTTTCTGGGGTCAGGATGAGAAGAGTTCAGAAGTTTTGTGAATGAATTGCGTTTTGCAGTGACTGGGTGTGGAATGCGGACTTTATTTCGGGTGGGATTGAGAAAACACTTCTGTGGGCAAGTGGACTCTAATCCTGCTTTGTTTATTTTTGCTTTCTGATTGAGGGAGATCAACACACACACACTGCTGAAGGGAGGACGTTCCTCACTCTAACCTGTGTGGTTCCATCTTCTACCTTGTTTCAGTTCCAGTGCTCTCCTGGTTGTGCAGTCAAACAACTTGCAAGCCTAGCAAGAGAAAAGGAGCTTGTTTTTGTGTGAATTCCTCTTCTTCTCTTAGGTGAATTGTCTTGCTCTGAAGACAGATGTGTAGTAGAGCTCGTTCAAAGTAAGTGGTAGGAGTGGTAGGACTGTAGAGTTGAAAGAGAGAAAAAGAAGGGGTGCAGGGCCAAGCTGTTCAGTCTGCTAAGGCCATAACATAAAATCACAGCCTTAGTTGAGTCAAAGCGAGTTACGTCAGATTACTCTGTTGTGTAATAACATCAGAAATAGTTTCTCTTTTTCCTCTGTGAAATGGTCATAACAAAAAAAATCATTTTTTGACAGCATGACAGAAACTATTTTTTCTCGTGAATATTATGTAATGTTAGGAAAATGGGAGCACTGAGTTTCCTCTACTGTTTTTTGATATGGAGAGTACTTATACCCTTCAGCTTTAGGAAAGTAACCTAGTTAACAAAGTTAGGAGCTTACATTCCGTTTCAGTGCCACTGGAATTTAAAACCTCCTAAATCGATGCTCTGAATTGTACTAAAAAGCTCTGTTAACTGGAGTGTCAACCTCAAAAAAGAATGTAAGAATATATCCTTCGTAAGAAATTAAAACCCTGAGCCTGTCATAGAGCATCTTCTTCTTCCCCTTTCCACTTCTGTGAGTTATATTTGATATGGTGACTGTGCTTTTTAAAATGTCTGGCTTGCAGGTTGTTTTCTGTTTGTAGAATTGTAAGAATGTTTTGGGTTTGTGATGACCATAACACAATTAACCCAGTGAAAACAAGCTGTAGCCAACTTCTGTAATAGTTGTAGAGCAGTTTGGGAACCTTTAATGGAAGGCACAAGTGTAATTAAGAAAGGGGGACTAAATAACACCAAATGATTTGAGTCTGCAATAGTGTTTAAAGAAAAAGAAGGAAAAAAAAGGAAGATATGTTGTCAAAGTTAGGTAGCTTGTTTAATTAATAAAGCAAGCTTTTCTACCAGGTGTAATCACTGTAAAACAAATGTGATTTTAGGGATAGGGACCTGAAGTCTCTATGTATTTAAAAAAAAAAAAAAAGTCAAATACTTTCCACTGGTTTTGTTCTTTAGCAAAAGGTACGTTAGAACAAAAATTTCTCTGTAATGATACTGTGTTTGTGTGCATCTATCTATATATGTGCACACTCAACTCTCAGTACACGTGCAATATTTATATACACACAGTCTGCCTGTATATATTTATATATGTATATATCTCTTATTTGTTTGTCACTTTCAGGTGAGTCCCTTACCGTGCCACTCTGCAGGTCCCTACTCATGTAAAAGATCTTGTGGGCGGCTTCTCGGTTGTCAGAATCACACCTGCATGAAAGAATGTCACCATGTTACTAAAATCAACGGTAATGCAGATGGAAAGAAGGTAGGCTGATTTTCTTTCGCTTTTGTTTTATTGTATTTTATATATTGTCTTCAGTTTTAATTGGAAAATAAAGAATATGCTGCTGGAAGGCACAGGATCTATTTGAGATTCTGCTGGGAGGCTTGCATGTGATCTGTTCCCACTGATGCTGTGACATTTAGCTAGTCTGTACTGCTCAGACAATAAAACTGAGACAGCGTTATGTGTTTTATAAATGTGTACCTTTTTGTTTTATATTAACATACTAATATATTGCTTTGTAGTCGTCAAAACCTCTTGTGACATGGATGTTTCTCTTCGAAAGTCAGTTTTCAGAACGGTTGGGGTTGAGAAACCCGTTGATAATGCCTCTAAACAAATGCACTTGCAATCTACTGGGGAAACTACTGAGACGAGTGATATATGGATGGGTTGAGGAGGCTAGCATATATGTGTAAGCACTGCAAATGTTGAAGAACAGGCAAAGACTTAAATCACTGGGGTGATACATTCATGTTTATCAGTGTCTACTAGAAACTGTCATGAGACTGAGTTGCTGAAAATAATATGAAACAAAATGAAAAATGCAAAGGTGACTAGGTTTGAACAATCAAGAGCATGTAGCTTGTGCTTTGAGGGAGTCATGCTTTGGAGCAAAAGAGCTTTATAAGATTTTAAAGCATTACTTTAGAAAAAGATTGCAATATAGTCTCTGGCCATTTAGAACACTAAGCAAGCATTCAATTGGATATAAAACATAACTGTTATATTTTAGTTTACCATTATATTTTAACTTAAATAGGATAATTTACATGCGAGTTCCAATCCTAGAAGAAGTGTCATCATCTATGAACTGTATATGTTGCAGTTACTATATTAATTTATTAATGATTGTAGAACTTCTGTATGAAGAGTGTGAGCTGTTAGGGCAACTTGTGGACCAGTAAATTGCAGCAGCAGAGTGACATCAGTAAATCCTGAGTGACAACTCTTTAAATATCTCAAGCTATGACTGTAAGAGAGTGCTTACTCCTTCAGTTAAACCCATTGAAATGCGTATTAATCAGGATTATGCCTGGCTCCATTTTGAAGGAAACAATACATTCTCAAAAAAAGGGATGCTTTGTACTTGGGAAGTATGGGTAGATATCATTGTTCAATTTTGTTTACATTTTTGTAAACTCCATTTGGTTTTGACATTTTAGAGCTTTTGTTCTGTTGTTGTGATAAACTAAATTGCAGATGTAGTCAGAAAATGGCTGATTAAATTTCTTGCCTGTGTCTGTAATGATTTTTCTGTCTGGAATTAAGATTTGTTCTGCCTGTTGTGTTAGAAAATATAGTAGAAAGGCCAGCAGTTTGCATTTACTCACTGTTTGTTAAATTTTGTCACAGTTTTCAAAATGCTTTGAGTTGCTGTGATCTTTCCTAGGTGTTAATTCTGGGGGGGGCTGTGTTTTGTAAATGATGTTTGTACAAAGGTTTGTTTTTAAAATTCTTCCGCAAAAGTTGTTCAAATGTAAGCAGAAGAAAATAGGGGGAAAGCTGTATTAAAACTTAAATCCTTATGCCCTTATATTGAACAGCAAAAAAATGAAACACTGGCATGGAATTAGTCCTTTTGGAGAAGCATTGTGTAGCCTCATTCTTGGGTAAATTGGCTTTACTTTGACTGGCTTTTGTGAGACTGAGCATTTGAATGTGGTGATGTGCCTTAAAGAGTGTGCTGGATAGGTTCAGTTGTTAGATCATGGCGATTTTTTTCTGTATTTGCAGACTGGGGTTGTGGATAAGTTGTTAAGAATATGAATAGAAATGGAACTTAATTTACCTTGCTGATGTTCATTTCATACTTTTTAGAAGATTATACAGGCTATCATACATGTATGGAAATGGAATGACCTAGTTTGCTTTTTAAACTTCCACGCCCCTGTATTGCATGTGTCATGACTAAAGCATTAAAATATTGTGTTGGGTGGGAAGAGATGTATGAATATGAAATTATTTTTCTGAGAGTTTTCCATAGAGTATTAACAGACTTAACAACAATTTTCCAAAGCACTAATACTGAGAGGTTCTTTTATGTCTAGGAGGCAAAATAGAACTTTGTTTTTGACCTACTAACACTGGCATTTCTGCTTTTCTTTTTAAAACACATTTTAATAAAAACACATTTTAATATTTTGCTTGAGGGATATCCAACTGAATAGCTGAATTCTTTTGGCAAAAATACCCCAACACTTTATTCTATCTAAAGGCTTGTTAGTGATGTCTAACAAACAAATGGTTGGCGTTTTCTTTAGTGCTTTGTTTTTATTTTGTTAGGCAGGTCCAGAATGTTTGCAGTGTGAAGAGGAGTGTACCAAGCCACGGCCACCTGGCTGTTCTCACCGCTGTGTTTTACCCTGTCATCCTGGGGATTGCCCATCATGTCTCCAGATGCTTAAAATAAAGTGTCACTGCAAACTGTCAGTTCTGTACATCGAATGCTTGTAAGTGTCAGAATCGAGCTTTTCATTTGAATGCTACTAATTGGAAACCATTTGACATGTATGGGGATGGGAGCTACCCCTATGCCAAGTTATAAAACTTCTTTTAAAGGTTTTCATTTTTGTATAATGCATTGTTTTAATATTTAAAATTTGCCAGTGTTTTTATTTGGTGTTACTGTACTAATATAGCAAAAATAACTGTACTTTTACAAAGTCCCATGAGCAAAACCGATTTATAATGCTTTTATAATTCAGCAATATTTTGAGTTATGCAAATGTATAGTAATCTACATAATGTTTAATCTATATATGGGTCTTTTACAGCGTATAAAGAATTCTGTAAAAAGAATTAGAATTAATGTAGCTAGTATAAAAGATCCTTACAGCTAAAACTTAGAAAAATGTGGACTTGTAAAAAAAAAAAAAAAAAAAAAAAAAAAAAAAAAAGTCCTTCACACTCTATCTGTTTTTATTGGAAAACATATTAATAATAATTTGTGCTTCTTTTTAATTATTTGTAAGTGTGTGGGTAGAGGGGAAGATAGGCTTTACTAAATATAAGGTGGACTTGTAGATTTAAGCATTTTCCTCTGTATGAATATTGCTCTGAAAACACTCATCCTACTCGTATCCTTTTTCTGTGTGTGTGTGTTCCCTTTAAAGTACTGTAAATCCTCTTGGTTTATGTGTTCTTGTCTGATAGAGATGTAGTGTAGTTTATATAGTCCCACAGGATGTGGACAAATTACCTTTTCTTTACAACGAGATACACTTAAAATACGTCACTAACTGTATTGACTCCTCTTTTTTAAACTTTGGAATTGACCCCAAATACATCTTTTCCTTTATAGAAAACTAACGTCTGCTGATTTACAAGAAAAGGATCTTCTAACTTCCTGCAAAAATCAGTGTCCAAAAGAGGTAAGCCATATTAACAAAGAAGTACTTGATTTGATGAACTTGCGAATTTTACTTTTTTAAGGTTTTTGATACAGTTTCATAGGCTAAGCAAATTGAAGAATCTTAGTCTAAAGAAATACACTAAACGGTAGATGCACAGGTGGTTTGTGAACTGTATCTGGAGGACAGTTACTAATGTCTTGCTGTCAAAGTTATACTGAATGATTTGGGATCTATCTCCAGGGCAGTACTAGTGAGTACTTTCTGTTCATGGCTTGAAAGGTTAAGCATACAGATGAGGTTGAATGTGGAAGAGTATGTTCTTTAACATGGTTGAAAACTGATATTGAAAATATATATCCCCAAAATAATGGGGTGTGGTTTGGTTAAGACAAATACAAAAAATTGTGCACTTGATTTTTCTTGTGCAGGGCTGTTAATCACTGTCTGTGCAACAATTCTGGGAAGGGGTTAAAAGAAGGGTAGGAAGGGGTGGGATTGACAAGTGAGATGAAGTTGTTAATGCCTGGCTGTGATAGTGAAATGCTTAGCAGTATGAAGTTTAAGACAAGCCAGTTAATCTCTTTACTGTATTTGGTTATATAAAGGGTTGCTGTAAAGAAGAGAAGAATAATATCCTTTGTATGTGATGTACAGGCTATGAGTTAGTGACTGTAAGTGTGAGGAAGGTTCCTGTTAAATACTGCTTTTTTGAGAAGTAAAGCTTGTAGAGCACAGGAAAAATTGGTTGGAGAAGCTACAGAATTTTTGTCAGTAGCAGCTTAGACATGTATCAGGATTAGTCCAGTTGTGGATATTATTGCTGTAAGACATGAGGCACAGGCCAAATGACTTCTTCCTGGACCCTCCCAGCACTGTGACTCTGTTCTGCTTGTGTGTTTTCAGAAATCCATGTATTACTTGTTGTATCTTTGTTCTTTAGTTGTCATTCGTTGTGGTGATGGTAACAGTCCTTTCTTCGCTCTGTTCCCCATTAGAAAACTAAAAAGTGGAAAAACATGAATAGTCATGGATATTTTGGAAAGTGCTTCAATGCTAAGCTCTTCAGGATTTCTGAGAAATTCTGCTTCCCTGCAATAAAGAAAATGCTCGTACATATTTTGAAGTATTGAAAATACTTAATCACATAATTATTATTATTTTGTTATTCTGTTTTGGCCTTTTACTGTGTAGCTAAGTCTTTGTCTCCAGCAATGTTTAGCTGGCACTCAGAAGTAGTTTGATTCAGCCGCTCATTCTCCACTGATTCCACTCAGCTCCTTTATGCTGGTTTGTCTTTGACATCCTCTAGTCTCAGACTTACCATTTTACCTAATCTTCTGGATTCTGCCTCAACCAAATAAACGTAGGTTCAAAACTCTTCTTTTGTTGCATTATTTTCTAGTGCTGAAGACGTCAAATTTGAATCCTTGCCATACACTTCTGGTTTTTGAGTAAATGCAAAAATTGACAGTATTCCTGCTTGTTTCCCAACAGTCTCTGTTCCTCTGTTTTTCAGACAAGATTGTTAACTCATCGATGAAACCCCAACAGAAAGTCTGTGTGAGCTCTGTGCCTACTGACATCTTCTGCTTTTTGCCCTTGTAGATGTCTTTGTGATGTCTTCTCTCTTCTGTTCATCCTCCTTATTTGTCTGTCTTGCACAAGTAAATGAATGTGCCTGTCACCATTTTCTCATCTGGATGTCTGAAAGTTCTCTTCCTGGCAGGGGAGCGCTTTAGGATATTATTTCATTGTCCATTTACTTCTTAATTTTGTCCTTTCATTTCCTGCTCTTTCTTTGGTTTTATTTGCTGCAACACTTCCTCCTCTTTATTTTCAAGAGTACTTATAATTTCTTAACATGAACTGTGTGTTCCTGTACTTCAGCTTCTCTTCAAAGATTTTTTCTGTATCTCATCTTTGACTTTGATTAATGTAGCTGTTGTGATTTTTCTGGATGTATTCCCAAAACACAGTCTGTGGTTTAAAATCCATCCAGTGGCAGTACTGAATTCTATCTTGCAGTTAAGAATTACCCTGTTCCACAGATGCCTTTTTTTAAACTGTTTTCAGTGGGATTTGGACAGAAAGCTCGGAACAACAGAATAGGATGTTGGATAAAGCTTTTGTTTAACTTTTAAAATTATTCCAATAGATGCCTTAAAAATAAGGATTTATGCAGCTTCTGCTAACTGCAAAATCTTTTAGTGTAATTGATGATGTAAAAATGCATACTCTTCTCTTCCTGTGTCTCTAGCTCTATTTCTAGTTTTCTTGAAACAAAAAAGTATTAGTGCAGTCCTGCTTCAGGTAGTTTGTATCTTTGTTTTATCGTTTGTTTTTTTCGTCCTACTTTTCCTGATCCTGTTTTGATAACTTCAGAAGTACTGCATGTTCTCCTGAACTGTTGTCTAAAAAACTTGTTCCCTTTTTGTGGATATTGAACAGTGCTAGGAATACTGTATCTGTGTTATGAGTATATCGTATCGGTAGGAACTTTGGGAAAGCTGGCAGTCTTATAACACAAATGGTACTAATAGCCTCTCTTAATGCTATCAGTGATATTATAAATATCATTTGAAGGAGAAGTCTTAACAGATATCCCTTTGCCACAATCCCTCTTCTCCTACTCCTGCAAATACAGTTCAAGCTTGTTGAAGAGTCCTTATGACAAGAACTTAGAAGCAACTTGGCTAAAAGATAAGGTGGAGAAAAGTACAGAATTTAGAACTTTTAAAGTTCACAATCAAATATTTCTGCTCAAAACCAAATTGGAAATGTTTTTGTGTTGTCCTCAGAGACTCAAATTGTAGATACGGTTTTATGAGAATTTCCTTCTTCAGTGTCAGAAGCTGACCTTGGTTTACTGAGCTAGAAGAACTCGGTGAAACTGCTGTTTGTTAAAAATCAGCACGTACTGTAACTCCACCAAGTTTAGCAAAATGCAGTTTAGGTTCAATAACATTCAGTATTCTGCTGAAGTCTTAGTTTTGAGATGTTTGTCTACTTGGTTAATGGAAATTTTTTTAGACAGTATACTACCATATTTGAATTACAGGTAGCATGCTACTTTCAGGGATTATGAAAATCGGTTATTGTCTGGTGCCTTGAAAAAATACAACAGGAACTTAAAAGCCTCACCAGGTTTCATGCTTTTGTTTTGGCTGTGGTAGTATAATGCTATAAAGACTAAAGTATTATATAGTACAGCTCATATTTCCTTTCTGCTTTAGGGAGCAGCAAAGTCTTTGATATTGCTACAGCTGTTAAATGGGAAGCTTTAATTAAAAAGTTCTTTGCCTTGTTTGGTAGCAATAACTAAATATCCTGTTGAAGGAAATTTAACTGTTTTTAATCAGTAGTGATTAAGTTCTTATGATCATGTTAGCAGATGTTTTGGGACAAATCTTAAATTCAAGTTTTAACAGTCTATCAGCTTTCATTGTTTATATATTCATATTAATATTTGTGAATCTGTTTAACGCATTTTCCTCTATTTTATGTAATTATTATTTTCTTGATAAAATAACAGTATTTTGTACTTTTACTGTGCACTCTGATACTGTCTTAATGTGAAGCATGGGACCACATTGTGACACATCTATTTTAACCTGTTAGTGCTACAGAGGCAAAGTGTTAAGTTTTGAAAGTATGAGTATCCTATATTTCTATAAATGAAATAAATGTTATTTCTAGATTGCTAATCATATTCTGTAAACACAGCTTGAAAATATCTGTGGCTTGCAAAAACTTCATTTTGCAAGATGCACAGCTTTGCTTCCATCATGAGGGGATTTTCCTCCATGTCTGGTTTAAGCAGTGGAGTTTTTCATAGAGCTCTGGAAGCAGAGCTACGCTTTAAACTGAAGAGTTTGCCCCATGGGTTGGAAGTGATAAATTCAGCTTTTGTACTCTTGCTGCTCAAGAGTGATGATTTCCTTGTATGTGCATTAACAGGTTGTGTTTATTACCTGCTGGTGGAAATCAGTTAAATGTCCATAAATGTTGACTGTTTTTGTCATCATCAGGCATGTTGTGATTTAAATGCATTGCCAAAGTGGCAAACACTCATAAGATTTTTGTTTGTTTGTGTTCAGAGCTGTGGATTAAATGGCTTTCTTTGTAAGAGCTTGCCATGACAAATATACAGCCTGCTCATTTTAGCTTTTAGCTCACTAGCTGTTGACAAGAAGACACGTTTACCATGAAAAAGATCTGAAGGGGCACACTTTACATTTTAGCACCTAGAAACTTAGCATGTATACTCAAAAACAAGCAAAAAACTTTCTTCCTTCCCACTGCACTGTTTTTCCAGCAGAAGTGGTAGAATTGCTTTTGTTTTCTGAGCTCATGGGGACAATGTTGTTTTCTCACTCTTTTAACTGCCCCTCTTGATTTTATATGTTGGTTTTGCAGTGGAGGGAGTAAGAAGCAACTTACACTGCCAGCTTCATTCTTGCCCTGTATCCTGCTGGGTGTGAACAGTGTAGTTCCATGCACTAAATGGGTAAATACAGATGTCAGGGTTGGATTAAATATACTTCTGTGCTGTGCTCTGGCGGTATGTAACGTAAAAATTTCTGTTGCAGTAGGACCTGGAGGCTCACGTGAGGGCTGCTGCCCAGAATTTGCAGTTTTGATATTTTTGACACGTCAGTTCTAAAACTGTTTGGGCTTTGACATTATTACTGCAAATGTGCCTAATTCCTATGGAAGAGTTAGCTTTAAGTAGTAGTTCTAGCCACAGATCTTTCTTGCCAGTGTGGGACATCTTGCAGGTGAGACTGGGTTGCTGTTACTGTGCATGATGCTCTTGGGTAGGGAGCCAGGAGGAGGTTGATTCTCTTAATGTGCTCAGATTGTGCAGTAGCAACCTGATTTTGCAAGGTTTGTGGTCACTGTTATGCAGACTCTGTTCCTGGCTGGAACTCTGAGCACGAAAGGCTTAAAGACAAGCTTCTCCCTCATCTTTTCAAAATAAGGCAAAATGCAAGATAGATTTGCTGATGATAAATTGTGCCAGAGAATATCAAGTTCCTTCTTTGATAGGATGATCAATTTTTTTTCCTTCAGAGAAAGGGAAGATTATTAGATCTGCCACATCATGTTCCAACAGAAGCATTGCCATATACTGAATATCTGATTCACTTAAAGAAGAGGATTAAGGTGGACTAAAGGAAACAACTTGTAGGTTTTTTTCTTATAAAACCAACCTTTCTCTTCCCCCCCAACTATAAACAACACCAAAAAATCCCTAAATGGGGATTTGGAGCAAGAGACGTTAGCAGTAAGGAAATTTTCCCAAGGACCGGCTTGAGGACTGATCTTGCATTGTTTTCAGTAAAACTGAAAACACGTTGGGATTTTCAGATGAAAATTTGTGGGGTGTTGTTGGTACATGACAACTGAAGAAATACATGTGCAGAACATGCATGTGGAGCATGTTGTTAGCTACAGGAAAAAAAAAACAACACAGTAAGACCATGCATGTCAAGGCTAATAATAAGTTCTTGGGAGACAGCAGAAATTCTTGTTGTCACAGCACAATTAGCTGGAAAGAAAAGCAAATGAGAGCTGAAGATGTTAAGGGGAAGATATTCTATTAAGAATAAGTTTCAATTAAGGCATTGTACAAAGTCCTTCCTGCCGAGATGTCATTTGGAATATTACATGTACTTCTGCCTACTGTATTCAAGAAACATTGATTTAAGCTGGTTGAAATTCAAAGAAGGGAATAAAGAGCCTTTTATGAAAGGGCAGTAGAGAATTGTTTCAATATGAGGATGAGAACTAATGGATTTAGGCTGGCTAAAAAAAAAAAGCTCTTGCCTCTTAAAGTGAGGCCATGTGTCCATTGTTTCCCCTCACCATGCCACTGTTTTCATGGTAAGGCATCGTGTGGTCACAGGGACCGTATGAGATGGCAGCCCGTGGTAGGGGACTGGGCTTGATGTCTTAGAGGTTCCTTCTAGTCCTGTGTGAAATGGGATGGGACTAACTGAAAAAACAATGCCCAAACCACCAAATATCTATCAGCGTAACAAGTTTGTGACTTGACATGAAAACACGTGCACCTATTGCATAATTTTAAAATGGAAAATTTTATGTTCTGTTTTAGGTGCGATTTCATGATTCTAGTTTTGAGGTTAACTAAATCCCACTGTACTTCTAAGGACCAAATTTACTAATGTAATTTTGTAATTGTGTTATGTAGTGTTCTCATTCTTGTGGATAATGTGAGGTAGTACGTATACCTTTTCAGTTGTTAATAAATGAAAAATACGTATTTTAAAGTTTCCAGAATCACAGAATCATCTAGGTTGGAAGAGACCACCAAGATCACCGAGTCCAACCTCTGACCTAACACTAACAAGTCCTCCACTAAACCATATCTCTAAGCTCTACATCTAAACGTCTTTTAAAGACCTCCAGGGACGGTGACTCAAGGGTATCTTAATCCCTTGATGGCAGTTAACAGTTGAAATTTCACTTTTGATAAACACCCTCCAAAATAATTTTAACAATTTTCAATAGTTTTGTGATTTAAAACTACCTTTACAAATAAACCAAACGGATATTTCATCTGTCACCTTCAGTTATCAACAGTATTGGGTTATGTATTTAAAAATGATAAATCAATGTTGTGAAGATTTTTTTGGGGTGTGTGTATGAGCAAGGTCAGTCAAGTTCCTAACAGTAAGTGAAAAAAATTATTTGAACTCTTGTCATTTTTTTTTATCTAATATAATGCCGGGAACAGTTACATTCCTAAAAGGTAGCATATTTAAATTATGTTATATATAATTTGTGATAATATTTTGTGTGTTAATATTTGAGTGATAATATTTTCATTCTAAGTGTTAAAATTTGCCATGGCAGTTTAAAAACTTCTTTATCAGATGTCAAAAACAGGATCATTTACCAAATGCAGAAATTTAGGATTTTGTGAAATTAATTTGGACATAAGAATGTTGATGACTGTATTTGACTTCTGCTTAGTTCAAAACTAAGTTTTATCTGCAAGAATTTCTTGTAGTATTTTGACTTCTAATTTTTCTCTTCTGTTGGTTCTGTCTGATCTAAAATTTGCTATAGTATGTTTAATTTCAATTTTCTTGATTTTTTTCTTGTTTCTTGTTTTTTTTTCTTGTTTCTTCTTACCTTATCTACTTGTATTTCCCCAACATACAGGTAGCTAGGGTAGTTGTATAAATTACTGTGGAGAGGACTGTTTGTGTATCATTTGAAAGAAAAATTGTCTTTTGATCAAGCTGTGCAAATAAAAGATAAATAATTCTACAGAAGCTGAAAAACTGCGATTAACAAGCAAGCAGGAAAAAAAACTTATTTCAAAGGGAAAAAAAGTCAACTTATTTCACAAGTGGGGAAAAAACTGATAAGCTGAATGAGTTTTCTGTTTAGCAGCTGTGTCTGAAATAAAACTAGTTCATAGATTCCTTGTAATTTTACGGTAACTTAATGTGTGGGGATTTTTTTTCCCCTGTTTGTAGTTGCCCTGTGGTCACCGGTGTAAAGAGATTTGCCATTCAGGTTGCTGTCCTCTGAACTGCAGCCAGAAGGTTAAACTCCGATGTCCTTGTAAGAGACTGAAAAAGGTAAATTTTTACATTACTGCTTTAAGAGTGATGCATTTCCTTTGCATGTTCCTAGGTTTGTGTGGATGGATTGTCTTTGGTGCAGATTGGAATAGTATCAGTTACTGAAGTAGAGCTATAACAGTTCACATCAGCTGAAGGTCTGGGTGGCACAATCAAAAGATTCTACGGAAAATATAAAATCCTGTTAGCTCTAAAATATGTTAGCTGCCAGACTTATAATACTTCTGTCTTCAAGCACGCTTGAATTTTTGTAGCTCCACTGAGAGAACAGTCAGATGATCTGGAGTGATTTAAGAAGAAAAAGCACATTTTCCTGAAGGTATCAGGAAAGCTTATAATTACAAAAGTTGGAACAAGCACAGATGTTATGAATCCCTAACTGATGTAATCACTTATGGTTCTCTGCAACACTAAAAGCAAATAGAGGCATCGGTGTCCTTAGCTTTTAACAGAGGTAAGGGGCAAAGCAATGTAACAAGTTCATTATAGCTATATGGCGTTATGAGGGGAAGAGCAGAGGCTGTTGTGAACTCTTGGCAAATACTAATGACTTCATGAAAACTAAAATGACTTAGTGACTTAACTAAATGACTTAATTAAGCATGGTTAAATTATTTTTCTACACACAGTAGTATACCTGTGTATTTAGTCTTTAGTATCTGCAGCCTTCCATGTGACCTTGAAGATGAGGAGAAACAGAATTTAGTATCTAATAATTACAATTGAATTCTCCTCTACAGAAATATTGGTCTTCTGCCCACATATGCTACTGTTAATTGTTTATAGGACACTTATTCCAAGCTGCCCTCCACATATACCTTATCTTGATGGTGAATAGATGATCCAGGTTTACCAGAGGAACCTCAGTGGTTCTGTTCTGCTGCCATCACCTGAATTTCCTTTCAAAACACCCGTTGCTATTAAGACAGGCCTGTCACCAACACTCTCCTAAAAATAACTGTTCTTTGCTTTGAATGGGCTAGTTCTAGCCTTTTCCTGTACTTGTGCTTGGTCCCACTTTTCTGTCCTTGGAGCTTGCTACAAGAATTAAGTATTGGATTTTCTAAGCTTTGGAGATCAATATCAGCCTTTCTTAGCTGATTTCTTATCAGAGGAGTCATTGAACCAGCATGACCAATATCTGATGTATGAGTTCATGGTTTGAGTGTAAAACAGGAGGATTTTTTTCTTCCTCTTCTGGTGTTGAAATTAATGTGGCGGCATGACACTGTGCATGTGGAAATACAAGGACATATAAACCACTTGAATTTGTAACCCTGACAACTTATAGCAGGCCGTATTCTTAACCATCTCTTCAAGTGTTTTTTTCTTTTACATGCTTGAATTGGTCTGAAGGATAGTTAGGTTTCAAAAAAATATTGTCAAACTGTATCCATACCCTTAAAAAAAGTTTAAAAAAGTGTCTTATTCGTAAGTTGCATTCTTATTTTTTTGTTTAACATCACATAAGTAAACTTCTGGGGATTTTTTGTATGCATTATGAAAATCGAAAACTTGTTCTGCTTATCGTCAAAATTATGAAAACCAGTATAGCTTCTTTTATGTTAGCATGCTTTCCTGCAAAGTCCTTCATAGGCTAGTAATACGGATAATAACAGTTCTGTCTTCTTTCTGTGTTTTTTTTTTTTTTTGTCTTCACTATTAGGAAGGGGGAAGGGGAGGAAGTGAGGGAGATCTTCCCATGACCAGACCTTGCCCTGTAGTCTCAGCCAGTTAAGAGAATGCATATGAAGTTACTGAGACTCTGAATGGTAACTCTTTATACCAGAGTTCACAAGGTTATATTACTTTGTCTTAAATAAACAAGCAGGAAAAAAAAAAGAAGAGAGGAAAAATTAAACTGAACTGTTTAAGGAAGACAGAAAAGGACACTTCAGTACAAAGTTGCAGGTTCAAATGATATTTATTCATTAGCTTTATTCTCTGTGTAACAACAGTTTTAACAAATAAGAATGTTTTACAGTTATTTTCATAACAAAATGAACATTATAATTCCAATTTTATATAGGGAAATGGGTTATAAACTACTGAATTTATACTTAACAGGAAGTACAGTGCAGCAAGATACAAGAAGGCCAAGTTTCACTGGAATGTGATGCATTATGCAAGGAAATGAAACGGAAGGCATCTGAGGTAATGTATCCGTTGTAGTTCTAATTTATCCTAATTGCTTTGAGGAAAGTTGGAAAAAATGAATGCGGAATTATTTTTTCAAGACAATACCGGCAAGCGATACAATGTAATTCAATGTGTGGTTTAATAGCAGCTACCTTTTCAGACTATTAAATTTGGCTTAGTGGAGAGAATTGCACTACTTGTAGACAGTGCTAATTAACTCAGTGAACTCCTGTGTTAAAATAATACTTTTTTTTTTTTAACATACTTTATTAGAACTGGAGCTTTCCTGTTCTGCTGAGATCAAGTGCAAGTCGTCACTGCTGCTGATCAGAGCTGTAGGATAGGGCCAGCCACTTCACAGGACATTTAGACCTGCTTTTTCCATTTGAAAGTTGGTCAGATTGAGCACTCATGAAGTATGTGATCTTGTCACACACTATTATCCTGTACTAGAAGTATGGAGAGATTTCAGCAATTGCAGCATGCTTTTCAGCCTGTTATAAGCAGGGCTACTCTCCAGTTCTTCTGTTTTATGGAGTAAAGAAACTGCTGCATAATCTCACTTAGAGGGACAGAATATCGACATTGCTTTTATTGGCCTTTTATGGAAACATAAAGAATTGGTGCATAAATTGCTTGGACTTCATCAGCTAAGCATTAGATGTGATAAACATACAATCAAAAAAACTCAGTCTGTTGAGCAAGTCAGAAGTCAAACTGACTTCTGTCTGCTTCTGCTCAGAATTTTGGGATTAACAAGCAAATTCTAACATACCATATAGACCAAATCCTACAACTTTGAAAGCAGCTTGAATGCTAAGACTCTAGAAATCTCAGCAATAACAAGTCATTCCAGTAAGAATGTGGAAGTGAGTTCATAAGACGTGGAGTGCACTAAAGCTGGGTGAATTTATAAAACCCTACATGAACCAGAACACAGGAGCACATTTCAGTGTGGTGCAGCACACTGTCAGCTGCTGTCTTGCATTAGCGGATATTATTTCCTATTTCTTGCTCATGCTATTGCATCCTACTAGGAGGAATGTTCTAATGCAACAAATTCAATTTCAAATGTACAAATTTCTACTATAAGCAATGCCACAGATGCATTGTGTGGTGTACCTTCTTCACAGAAGAATATGAATTTCTTTGTTTTGGGTTTTTATATGAAGTTTGATTAAAATCCTTACTAGGCACCTTTTTGCAGCCTGAGTGGACTTGCAAATGACATGCTAGAATGATCTCCTATGATACGCACTTGACAAAATCAGTTTATTATGTCAATTACTATTTCATGTGTCAAGACTGTTAAAATTGCAGACGTTTACAAAAATAATGTAGTTTGCACCATTGCAAAGCGACCATCAGTTTCCAAAAATGAAGTGTATTAACTCTTAATAAATTAACTCTTAATGTATGGCACACACTGAGTATACGCACTTCTGAGGAATTCAAAGCATCTCTTACTGTACATTTTTTTAAAGAAATAGTTCTAGATTTTTTTTTCCTGCACTGGTTATAGTGGATAATCTTCCCATTACCTATGTATCTTACACAAATATAACCACACCAGTACAAAAGAAGCTCTTTTGTTGCTTTATTCTACTTTGTGGGTCACTTTTTTCTTTTGGAGCTGATGTTCTGCCATTAGATGGCAGTGAAATACCAGGAGCATAGTTGTGCATTTTTTCCCCACACCAAACTCTCCTGTTTCAGATACACATGGCTGTAAAGATCTTTTATATGCTTTTGTAGAGAGATTGTCATAGTCTAGTTTAATGGAATTCTTAATAATATTTGATATGTGGTTTAACAATCTATAAAATTGTCTGAAAACCTGCAAATATGACTGTTTCATTGACCCTATCCTTAGTACGCACTCTTTGAGCTACAGTGTTCTAAAGCGTGAGCTACTGTGCCTTCTGCTTAGCCTTCAGGAGTTCTTGAATTGCAAATTGATTGGAACAAATTCCATCTGCAAATCACATTGGGTCAATTGTCACTGTTAGTATGCATATGTTAATCACCTACTTTTCACCTGATGAATCTGTTATGTGTGTTGTCTTTAGATGAAGGTACTCCATCCTGTTGTCCTTTAAACGTGTTCAGACTACACATCTTTTTGTTATTGCAGGACCAAAACTGAATGCAGGAGCTAAGAGTCAAGTGCATCATGTGTTCGTATTTTAATGTGTTTTCTGTACCATTTTTTTCCTCATAATTTGTGGCGTTTAATTTGCTTTCTTGAACAGTTCAAAACACTCATATAGAAATATCAATTTTAAGTCCAAGATTTCTTTTTATATGAATTTCTGATGGTGGAACACATTTAATTACATTCACAGTTTGCGTTGCACCGAGGGCATTAAAGCAGTTTGAGTATGCATTATTCAATATATGTCATTCAGTACAAATGTAGAGGCTTCCTTCTGCTCTGTTAGTCAGGAAGTGTTTGAACTACTTGGAATGAAATTATATATAAGAATTATCTGTATGTGTACAGTGTACTGAATTGAGGATTAAGTTCCTGAAAACTTACAGTGACTTTCTTAGGGAATTTCTCCTGGCTGTTTGTGAATAAACTTTTTTTTTTTTCTTCCCAGGTTTTATATTTGTCAGTTGAGCTTGTCGAGTTAGTTAGAAGTTCACTTTATAGCCTGCTAGCATCCATTATATGTGTTGTGGTTTTCAAACGTGAGTTGATATAGCTTCTTCTTGGAATATTTTGTAATCTGAATAAGTTCAGAGCTCACTTGATTGATGTTTTGCTTCTTTTTCCTGAGAGCTGTTCTCTAAAGTGTAATTATGAGAAAATAGGTTTAGCTGCTTTTTTAACAGTTGCTTATCACTTTGTATGTTTGAACAGATAAAAGAGGCAGAAGCTAAAGCTGCTGTTGAAGAAGAGAAACGAAGACAGCAGGTATCAGCCTTTTTTCTTCCTCCTTTACTAACCTTGCACTGTTAGTACATCTGTACCCATCGTGAGAGAATCAAGAAACCTAAATTGGTCTTTGTCCTTTAAGGTCTGGCAGGATGCAGGGTGTATTTACTGCAACTGCTATCGCTGGTCAGTGTATGTTGTCATCGTTGTAATCCAAGAAGCTTCTGTGCCAGCTACCTGGAGACTCTAATACTAATCTTATTTCTGAAATTAACTCTCAACTCAGTTAGTGGTGACAGGTCAGGTTTATCATCTAGAGGCTACAGCCTTAATGCACTCCTTCCAACAGGCGTATATGCCTGTGCCAGAGCATTTGACATAAAGTCATGTTCTAAGAGCAGTGTGTGGTGTCTGACTCTCCTTTTACTCGTTTATCAAAACAGTTTTATGTGTTACTTGTGTTTTCACCTGGATTTCACATTCCGTTCTTATCACAGAGCAGCAGCTCATCCTCTGCTTGAAGGGGGTGTGGAAGACTTACTCACAGGAGCGATCATTTTGTACCATTCTCCCAATCTCATTAGGACATTCCTGGGTAGAGGTTCTCTGTGGGTCACAACTTCAGTGATGCATACTTTGATTAATTGCCCAGAGGAATTACTGAAGTGTTATGGCTCTTTACCAATGCTCTAGCAAGGCCTACTTTTGTTTTTCTTACAGGAGTTTCTCTGCCTCCCATACTGGAAAAGCATGCAGTTATGTGCCTAGTGTCCAGGGGACCAGGCATTGCTTTGTGATCGTCTTGTAGTGTTTATTGTTACATTCATGCCTCAACTGTCTACAGTGTTGATCCCGTGTTCCTTCATACAACTCATAGACAGTTCATCTAATTCTTTTGTTCTCTAAGTTGGGTTTGGAAATGTTACTTCCTGAGCTTTGTTCTGGAACTATAGCATGCATACAAAATGTTTGAAGCATTTTGTTTAGGTGGAGATAATCCTTAAATGACAGAGCTGCAAGCTGAATACTGAAATGTACAAATGGACTTTTACAGAGAACATTTGTTGGGCGAGAAATTCAAAGTTGCTGGTTCTTGTATTGTCCTGATTGCATTTTCATGCATTCCAGAAGTCATCTTTCCATTCACTAATGATTTTTGCGTCAAAAACACTTAACTTAAGGTCCCTCTAGTGTAGCAGACTTACTCCACCAGCAGTGCGTGCAACATCATTTTTGTCTTGATTGTTCAGCAGGAATTGTTTCCCTGCAGTCACTCCCCCATTTGTTTTCGTCTTGTACATTCACTGAATAGTTACAGTCCAGCAGTACCATATATGACAAACACTTCTGCATACGTGTTTTGTGATGGACTGTGACTTCAGGGATAGAAGACTTCACCTATATGTAATCAAGCCTATTAACAGGTTAATTAATAATGTCCAGCTGTATAGCACAATGGCAAAGAGTATTCTAGGACAAAAGTAACTAATAAATAGGCTTCAGAACTGCACACAAGTAATACCAGCTACTGCTGCCTTTTATCTAACATTGATTCCTTTCCAACTTGATCTCATAATCCACCATCTGGTGATGCATGTTGGAGCACACCACTGTCATGGGATGCTGGGTCACATTATACTGAATAAATGCTCTTACTCCCTTCTGAAAAAAAGTGTGCACCTTGTATCATCTTCCTGATCTCATTAGCACCTTTTTGTACAGCCAGTTCATCTGTTAGTCACAGCTTCTTGAGACCTCTTTTGATTAATACTACAAACTCATTAGTGCTCTGGTAAGTCTGCAAACTTCCATTTTGGTGTTTGCTATATTTGGAGGCAGTTTCTGCTTATATCACTTACAGATGGAATCACTTGTTTCTTACTGGAAGGGGAGGTGGCTTGGATAGTCTTCTCGTCATGGCCCTAGCAGCCAAACTTTCCTTCTGCTTCCAATTCAGAAGCACTGCTTGAAGTCAGTTTTCACAGTTGCTAGAGGTAGAAAAAAGCTCAGTGCTTTGATTATTTAGCTACTCAGACCAAGCTCTCTGTCCCACTCCAATGTAAAAGATTTGGATAAATTCTTGAGCTAATTTGTAATAGTCAAGCATTTCAGTTCTGAAAGTTGGGGTCTCAAACCTGAATTATGATGTAATGAATTGTATAAAAGTTTTTCTCCTCTTTTCTTAAAGAAAAATGTTTTAACATCTCCTTAAAAGTTAAAAAAGTCAACCAACCCACTATGTAAAATAATAATTAAAAATAATGCAACTTCACGATATATTCCTTTTGTCTCAATAGTCCCTGTTGTTTGCATTCATTTAGCTACATTTTCCCATGGGGCTGCTGCTCCTTTCAGTGCAGGGAGAATGTAAAGGTTAATGCATGAAGGAGCAAAATGCAGCACCTGAGCTACACTAAACTGCATGGTATCTGTCAACAAATTAGTTTGAGTATATAGCTCAAATAAATACATTTCATTTTACTTTTAATGCATCTGTACACACAAAAAAAAAGTTCACACTAAATAAAAAGCTAGAGCTTGTTCAGTTTGGAAAAAAATAAGGTAGTCTGAAGGCTGGGCACAAGTATTACTTTATTGTTCAGAGATCACTGAGGTGACACTTTGGGAACGATGAAAATTATATAAAATCTGTAGGTAGCTTCAAGGATAGTGATTGCATCTTTCTCATTCTGTACCCACGAACCTTTGTTCGTTCTGTGTTTTGTTTTTTATAGTGTATTTATTTTTAGCTGGGTTTTTATAAAGATCACTAGGAAAGCAATTCAATACCTGTTATATAATTGTTCAAGCTCTGTATTTTAGTTCAGATTACTGTAATTCATGAAGCACTTCATGATCAGAAATACATAATAACTGCAGAAGCCCAAAATTTTATTTAGCATCTGTGCAAAATGAAATATTGCCAAATTATATATAAATCTTAAGAACTCTGCACTTGCCTCCAGATTTTGGATTTTGAAAAACTGTTTCATTAAAATGCTTCACTTCTCTGAAGGAGGATTAGCTACTTGCAAGTAATCTCGTTTCAAATAACAGGCCGTAGAACTTTGTCTGAACTTTTCTCCCATCTCATCAGAGAAATGCCAGTTTCTGCCTTTATTAGGTACAAAGTAATAGGCATTAAAATGGGTCCCTTCCTCCTGCTAATAGTGGTATCTGTCACAAGAAAGGAAGTAAGATGCACTTTGTGAAGCTCTGACAAATGTTTGCTGTCAGTAGAGGAAGACCAGACAATCTTGAGCTCCAAAGGGAAATTATATTTACTCGAGTACTTCTCTGCCCATTTCCCAAAACAGACCTATTCTTGTTTCTTTAATGCACCTATCTTATTGTCTAGGTTCCATTCTTCCTGGCAGCATGGCTGTAGCCATCATGTAGATTTATTTCGTTTCATAGACAGACTTTGCCTGTTTGCTGTCCACATTTCCTCTGCTTAAACTTTGCACCTTTTGCCCAGCCAGTCCTGGCTTGCAGTGTTCTGCTTCTCTGATGTCTCTTCTCTCTTTCAGTGCATCTAGCATCTCTGCCTCATGTCTCCTTCAACTCTACTAAAAATCTGGATAATTGTCAGAGCTTTTCTGTTTCTAGTCTGTCTCAGCTCTCCCAAAGAGCCTCTTTTGTGGTCTTCCTAGCAACCAGATGGCTCCAGTGGTCCTTGTTTCTCCTCACTGGAGTCCAGTCCCAGTCTTAAACTTTGTTCCGCATTGTATAATTCCAGTTTTTCAACTTCATACTCGAAAAAGTTTTGCCTTGAGTTGATATCCTTTTAAGAGGAAGTGTATTCCTAGAGCTTGAAGAGGGGAGGAAGAAGGACCAGAGGGTCCTGCTGGGTCCTTTCCAGGAATGACACTGGAACTGCTGTTTTGGGTAGAAGCTTGGCATTGTTCTTTTTTCCAGTTGCTTTGCTTCTTTCCTGGGCATAAAGGCATGTGTCTTATTTTGCAGGGTGCTATAGGCCTATTATAATATTTTTATGCTTTGGTTTAGCAGAGTAGATCCTTATTACAGGAGGGAGATCTTTTAAGATTTCGGCCTATGCTTTTACATATGTTACTTTAATAGCTTAAATACTTACAAGTGCTTTTCAGTAATGGGGAAATAATGTATTTTTAGCCAATGCTATGGAAATAGCAATCTCATCTTGGCTTAATATATTCAGCTTGAGACAGAAATCTCATGTGAAACTTCATTTGGTTGCATTTTTGCAACGCTTTATAGGGAACTAAACAGTGGTGTAACACTTGGAAGCAAAGTGCTTTGTTACCATGGGATATGGTGCTACTATCTCGTCTGTAGGAGATGTGTAACTTCATTGGCTGCTAGTTATTTTTATAAATGGATTTGGGGAATGTTATTTAAAATCTGCACGTTTCCTTGTTTTTAATCCTGACGCAATGCCAACTACTTTTGGTTTTCTCATCTAGGCTGAACTGGAAGCTTTTGAAAACAGATTAAAAGGGCGAAGAAAGAATAAGCGGAGAAAGGATGAAGTAGAAATTGAACAGTCATCATGGCAAAAATATAAAAACCTCATTATGCTGCCAGTGTTCGGAGTTGCTGTTGTGATGATTGCATGGCTCATGGTCTACAATGACTGAAACAACTCAATATTTAATATACCTCAGTCAGGTAGCTATTATTCCTAGAACGTTAGTCTGTGTGTAGCAGAACCTAATATGCGTAGATTATGTATGTATACTATTTGCCAAGAAAAGTGCAGAGGAGGGAAGAAATGTCACCTTTTGTGTCATTACATTCGCAGCACAAAACTGAATTCAGACACTGAAAGTAATGAAATAGTAAATCTTAGTCTACACTGAAGTGCTGATGTAATTTGTCTGAGATCCATTAACATCTGTTCTATTAATATATTGAGTTACTTTTCCATGTCTCCATTTCACAATATTAAAAATAGCTTAGTATAAAATGCTTTCTTGAATATTTGTTTCCCATAAAATCAATTCAGTGTTTTGTTAAAAATCAGCGTTCTTAAGCTAGACCTTCTGTTCTATCACACAGTTTCTGTGCTTCATGCCAGTTTTAATGGTAACAACGAATGGGGAGCTTTGGATCACTTGTTTGAGTATTTTGTGGCCTCGTGTCAAAACTTTGTTTAGCGAAGGGAAATGTGAATGGTCTTTCAAGTCAACTATTACAAACAATAAATTGGGCCCCCTTGCAGACTGAGTGACTTTGTTTGTTTTTCCATACCTGGTTCTCCTCAAAATCAAATCAACTGAAAACTTAATTCAGTGGACAGATGCATATCCTGAACATGTGTTTGAAGTACTTTCAGGGTACGGAGATATGTTCTTACCCCTGCTTCTGTAGCCAAGAGCAGAAAAGCAAATTGAAATTAAACATAGAGCATCACTGGAATATTTGTACAGATAAATATCACATTTGAACATTTGCATAGATGTACAAAAATGTAAAGTGGTTAAACAGTGTAACAATACAGTTATGTTTTCCATCTGGGTGGCTAGCCATCTAGCTAACCTTTAAAATATTTAAATATTTTATTACTGACAGTATAGAATGCCTTGCTGTAGAATATTGGTTGGTAGAACTGCAAGGTTTACATGGCTTCAAGTTAAAAGAGAAGCTACATCATCTCAGCAGAGGGGCTGCAAGTTAAATCTGAGGTGTAGGGGGAGAAAACTGAATTTTTAAATCTGTGTTGGAAATCTCATAGTGATACTTGAGCAACCTGGGTAACTGGAAAGTGTTTACGAGATCCTTCAAAAGATGAGGTACAAAGCTGGCAGCTTGTGGAGTTCTGTTTGTGGGATATGTTCCCCCCACAGCACTTTTAACTTATTAAAAAACATTGCAAAAGCAGTGGGACCATTTGTGTAAAGTAGCAGAGAAGATTGCAGTTTGTTTGAAAGCTCTTTCAGTTAGTTTTGGCCCACATGTGAAAGGACTCAGTACCAGTCTGAGCTGAAATCTGAATGTAATTAAGGTTCAGCAGCAGAAAAAGAAAAGCTGCAAAAGACAGTAGCTTTCAGATTGCATAGACTGACAAAATGAGGGAAATGGTTTCTTTTGAATTTTTCACCTAAGTTGGTGAAGGATAAGAGACATGAAGAAAAATTGGCAATATTTAGCATGAATTGGTGCTACTTGGTAGATTTTTTTTTCTATTGACTTAAAAAATGTATACTAATTCTGTCAGGCTATTAGTATGTAAAGCTGTAGAATTAAAATTGCTGTAGAACTGAATTTACAGCAGGCAATCACAGTTGTGCGTCTACTGAATTCTTGTTTCCTTGTGTAAGGAATAAACTATTTTCTGTATTGTTGCTTTAACTCTCTTCTAAAATAATGACACCTGCGAGATAATTCCACGTTGTAAGTGTTGTTTCTTTAACCAAGTGAGGTGATGCTATTATGGGACAGCTTAGGCCTGTAATTCTCGTGCCACTGAAAGAAAAAGAAAGGAGGTTTTTATTCAGGTGAAGTAAAATGTGATCTATTGTCCAAAAATACAAAAAGATACCTTTGTAGTTGGAATATTTAGGTCAACGTGAATGAGGCCATTGTGGAAACAGCTTTTATCTTACGTGAATATAACGCATTTTTCTATTTACTGTAAGATATTTCTTTAAAACAAGTACAATGTAAAGTTTCTTCCTGCCTCTCTGGCAAAGAGAAGAAATCTCTCTACAGAGCTTTAAAAATGATCTGCACTTGAGTTGCATGTTTCAAGTAGTTGTGTTCTTTTCCGAATATTTTGCAATGTTTGTGTGACATATTGGAAAGGAAAAGACTTGCTTCTGATTGATTGTCTTGATTATAATAAAGCATACAACTCCTTAAAATTCATTCCGTTCATACATGTGAGTGTGCGTGCAAGGATATTCTCTTTCTTAAAAGATGTGTATCTCTCCTGAACCTCACATATGTGAGGCATACCTATTTTTGAAATGTTATTCAAAATAGTTCTGGATATCTTATCCAACCATCTGAGTCATTTGCACTCTGTTGGTCTGCCTGCTGAACCAGATATTTGTTTCTTGGCATTAAAAAAAAAAGTGTGGGGGTTCAAGCAATCTGCGGTTTAATAAATCACTGGCTTCTATTTGTTGTTTTTAAAAAAATTATTTCTACAGTTCATTTTTTGCCTTTGTTTTTGGTTGGAGCTCCACGTGTTGCAAGCATGACAACTTTGAAGAAAAAGGTATGGATGAAATCATCTGTTATTCAGGATACAGGAAATATTTTGAATATTTCAGGTATTTTGAATGTTAACAATTTACCAAAAAAGTGTATTGATAAATATACATTAGAATAAATGATATAATCTGACCTGATGTTGAAGGGAAATTATAGAGACAAGTCTGATGATGAGCATACTGTGCATTCAGAATATTTAGTTGCATGTAAAATGAAAAAATAACAAAACTTCCAAGGGTTTTTCCTGATTCTGAATGCATTCTAGTAAGCATTCATCTTTTTGCTGAATTAAGGTGCTTACAAGTTGTCAATATTTTGGATTGGAAACTCCTTGGACAGGTTTGTTCCCTGTAAGAGTAACATGGCCCTTGTGTATGTTCATTGAATGTAAAAAACAAGTCATACAATAAACACATCCAAAACAACTTGAAAATTTGTTTCTTTCTGCCTAGTATCATAAAGCAGCAAACTTTTCCTGGGTAGTAATGGCTGATGTGCTGAAATGGAAGTTTTAGGCATGCTCTCTGTTCCCCTCTTTGGCAGGGGTAGGTTTTACTACTCAGATGAACGCTGAAATTACTTAATCATGTTCCTCCATGGTGGTACTCTGATAATTGTGAGAATGGGTCGGTGAAGCTGATTAAGATAAAACGAATGGGAGTGGATGTAGCAGATGATATTTTTTGGCCTCACAAAGGGACATACAGCTGATTTATTAGATGCTTGTCCTGACTGTAACTACTAGAGTGAGAAATGTTACTATGCAGATAACACCAAAATTTGTTCATAAAAGCTTCCATGTGTGAGCGTGCCTTTAAAGCACTGAACTCTGAGCACTTGCCATCTCAGTAGTTCTGGCTCCAGAGTCTATCTTAGCTGCTCTGAGCGGGATGTGTCTGTGCTGCAGTTTGCTCAGAAGGACGTGCTGGGGCCGGGCAGCAGAAGCTTGAGGTGTGTGGTGGCTGCTCTGGTGCAGGGCTTAGGGCAGAGTGTGCTCGCGTGGGCAGCCCCTGCATTGCCCTGGCTGTGGTTTCATTTGCTTCAGATATCCCTCTTCTGCGTTGGTTTCATCCCAGCTGTCATGTATGGACATTTAAGTCGCTCCCTTTTCTTGCTTCGTGAGTTTATTTTTGTGTCTGCCCTTCTAATTAAATCAATCACTGTAAAGAAGGGTAAAATGAAGATACTGTAGCCGTCTGTATTTACTAGGAAGGGAAATGCGAGATTAAAAATAGAGAAAAAACAGATGAGGTCAAATTAGCTATAAGATAGTTAGGCATACTTGCTTCTTTCCACTAATGGTAACATGTTAACTGAATTAACTAAATTTATACTCTGCATTAAAATATTTATAGGCTGTTCTACCAGAAGACAGATTTCTGCTAGGGCTAATGTATCAGTAGGGACCATATGCTGGGGGAGCTGTGGCTTAATTCAACCAAGTATTATTTAATCTAACTAATTGTTCTTTGGGCAATGATTTCCATAAAACCACCAACAGCCACTGAACTCAGTTCAGGCTTTTTTCTGGGTGCTGTGCATGGGCTGAATGTTGTGGCTACAAACCAGCTGTTTGACTTGCTCCCCAGCTTGAGGGAATGGGGATGGGATGAGGAGGAAAGGTCGGGTTAGGGTTTGCAAGTTGTTACTGCTGAGGAGAACACAGCCTCAGTCCGAAACCAAGCTGGCCATGGATTGCACCTTTTAGTTCTCAGTCTTCATTTGTTCTTATTGTGATTTTTGACAGGGCTAATGCTGTAATTATGAATTATGGCTCGATTCCCCCCCTTTTTTTTAATCAGAATTACAGCCCAAAGTGTTCTGCACAATGTCCAAGCTGCGTAATGTATAAATACTCTCGCTTCTATGTCTTCTTCCATACTTCTTTTATTTGTGCAATTGTTTAAAAAGAGGAGGGGAAGCACAAAGCCAAACCAAACCCCATTGTACTCCCTCCTGAGGTGACTTTGGTTGGGTAATGCAGGACCGAATTATCACGAGCAGCAGTCAGTTATGCACGGTGGCACCCCAGAAGCACGAAATGCCCCCTTTAAACTTCACACACGAATGCAAAGTGACGTGACCTAAATCCAAAGGTAAAGCAGTAGGCAGCTGGAAAAGAAGCTGGCGAAGAGCTAGGGGGAAGCGTTTGCCTTGAAGTGCGTGTCTCTGTGTGTGTATGAGCGGTACAGGTGCAGCTCCCGGGGGGAAGGAGCGGGCTGCGGGTTCCTCGTTTTGGGACGGGAGGGCTGGGGAAGGGACATTTTGTCCCTTTTGTTTATTGAGGGCCCGGCTCGGGCTGCCCTCACCACCTGAAGGTTGTCCCGAGTGGGGCCGGGGGGGGCACACACCGTGCCCACAGCCCCCCGGGGAGGGCTCGTAGGGGCGATGCGTGCCCCGCGGGCTGTCCCCCGGCTTGTCCCCAAGGGATAGAGCCTTTGTGTGGGAAAGGGGTGGGGATGCGGCGGCTTTCTCGCCGAGGTTTGTTATTATTGGGCGGAGGAGGCGGGAGGGGGCAGGGGGCCGAGCAGACAAAATGCGGAGCCCCCCCACCCCGAGCCCGGCAAGTGTGTGTGTGTTGTGTGCGGCTGAGGAAGGGAAGCGCAGGGGGCAGGAGAAAGTGGAGAAGCCCCAGCAGCAGCAGCAGCAGCAGCAGGAGCCCCGGCATGCTCTCCATGCAACAGTTCCCTGCCCTGCCGGCGGAGGAGGAGCGCTACCGGCAGGTCCTCGCCGGCAGCCGGGTAAGGCGAGCCCCCGGGGGCGCTCCCCTCCGCGGGGACCGGGGGAGGGCAGGAGGGGAAGCCGGGGGGCTCGGGGCGCTGAGGAGAGCGGGGAAGGGGCGAGCCCCGCTGCCAGCGCAGCGCTGTGCCGCAGCGAGGGGAAGGGGCAGCGCTGGGAGCCAGGCACGGTGCCGGTGGCGGTGCCGCCCCGCAGGACAGCCGGCGACAGGTGACAGCCTGCTGCTGCCCGCCCCGGTGCAGGGGTGCAGGGGCCGTGCGAGAGGAGAGCTGGGGGCTGGCGGGGTCGCCAGCTCCGTGCCATCCCCTCAGCGGAGCCCTCTCGCAAAGGCCGGCGGCGCTGATGCTCCCCTTCGTCCCCTCGGAGCCGGGAGGAGCAGCGCCCAGCCCGGCGGCAACAGGTCCGTTTGGGATCTGCGGCAGCGAAGTTTGGGATCCACATCCGTAAGGACACCCCCCCGACACGCACACACACACCCGCCCGCCGCCACCCACGGGTGCGCGGAGAGCTGCGTGAGAGCCGGCACCGGCCGGCCCTCCC
The DNA here is from genome assembly GCF_040182565.1 of Anser cygnoides. Classification (NCBI taxonomy): domain Eukaryota; kingdom Metazoa; phylum Chordata; class Aves; order Anseriformes; family Anatidae; genus Anser; species Anser cygnoides. The sequence goes on along the minus strand of NC_089876.1, from coordinate 27,344,802 downwards.
GTCCTCCTGCCCCCCAGCAGGTGCCTGCCCCGGCGGGGGTCGTGCTGCCGGAGGTAAGGGGGGGGCGGCTGGTGCCCCCCGGGACGGGACGGGACGGGACGGGCTCGGTCCCGCTCCCCGTCCGCCCCCGGCTCCGGAGCCGGCTGCGCTGCGACCCAGGCGGTGCGGCAGCGGTGTTTAAAAGTTTCTGCATGCGGCAGTGGAGCTCAGCGGTAGCGTTTCTCCGCTTGATTCAGAGTCCTTGAATGCATTTCGTGGCAGACGATTAATTAATTAACTTTTTTTTTTTTTTTTAATAAATATATTAGCAGCCTGGCTGAGGTGGTGAAACTCGTGAAATCGTGTATCCAGAGCTTTTAATGCGCTCGTGGGGTCTCTCGGGAAGGCTTAACTTTCAGCAGTAAAAATATGGGAATGGATTTTTCCATATGGCTGCTTACATCCTTCCCGTGTTCCTAAATGATGGACCATTAATGTACAATCAATTGTCATTCTTAGTTTGTTTTTTGTAACGTTTGCCTTAGTTCGAGGTCCCGTTGTACACCTCTCAGGTACTGTGACTTTTGGGGTATAGGCACCACTGAAGGAATATATCAGGGAGGTCACCTAAACACCTGTAAAGTTATTTAGGCTACAAAGAGTCATGGACCCATTGTGCTTAATTTGTGGCTGGAAAAGTTGGTGGCATTGCCTGGATGTCTAGACAAGTAAGTTCTGTAGGAAGGTGTATGCTCCTCTGGTGGACAGGAGAGTCCCAAACACTGTCCAAAACTTAGAAAGAAAATGCTTGCGATTGTTTTCCCCTTCCCCTGCAGCCATTAATGGGGGTACCCCCACAGCCTGGCTCTCCTGCCTGGAGGGAAGTGATGAAGCTGAGCCCTTCAGCCTCACTCATCATCTTCACTCCACACGCATTTTTAGTGAAGCCAACTCTAGGTTGGCTTCACTACCCCAACTCTTGGTTGGCTTCACCACCCCAGCTCTTGATGATGGGGTGGTGAGCCAGGCTGCACAGCTCAGTCTTGTAGATTAGAGGAATCTTCTTGTGCTCTATTGGTATCTGATCGGCCCATCAGGGCAAAACATGGTTTTCCTTAGTCTTTTGGAGCCTGGAACTATAAAGTGTTAAAGAAAGCATTTACTTCCCCTCCAAACGTCTTTGTTGGCACTCTGCTGTGTGCCTGTGGTAGATAACTTGAGCATGTAGTGAATCAAAAGCATAAAATAGTTTCAAATGCGTCACAATTGGAGGCGTTCTATAAAACATGCAATGCATACTGGGCAGTTTAATACATCTGTATTGTTTAGCTGTTACTTATATATGATTTCTGCAGATACAAATGAAAGCCAGGACTGTAAACTGTGCCAGTAATTATTTAAAAATGCAGACTTACTTGAATGTAGGAGCTTTTTATTTTTTTGCTAAGCTGATATAGATGTTTAGGTCTTAGCACCCTGCTCCCTTGAGGAACATTAGTGTCCTGCCGTTATACTGTGTCCACGTATTGCCAGACACATAATTTCTTCTCATTTGCGTGGCCAAGAGAGGGGTGCTTTTAGGAGCTGAGGTGGATAAACACCCTGACAACTCATTTACCAGCTGGGGAAGGGGCCTTTGCAGAGAAGGAGGGATAGGCAAGGTAATGTGAGGGGCATTAGACCTGCTAAGGAGTCCCAGCAACTCCTGCTCCCCCCACCCCTCAGACAGGCTAACCAACAAATGCTGAGCTCTAAACAAGCCCTTTGTACCCAAGCAGAAGCCCGTGCTGCCATCGGTGTGGCTGTGGCCTGGGGGGCTCTGAGTTGCCACGCTGAGGCCCAGCTGCAGCAGGGTCAGGCCATCCCAGTACAGCAGGCACAATACAGGCACCGAGGCACTTCCTTAAGGGATGGAGCTGTGACCCCGACCAGAATCAGGAGACCATAGACATCAGATCTTCTGCTTTCAGGCTGAACAACATGACCTGTGAGGCACTTACACACAATGGCTCTAAAAGATGGCAACCACTGTGACATTGTGTGGGAAGAGTTGAATCCTGTCAGCGTGTCAGGTATCGCTGGCAAACGTTTACAGGGCCAGAGGAACGCCTTGATTCTGAATGTCAGCCGGGGTTTGGCAGGGGTGGGTGTCAGGCCCCTTGCAGCAGGGCAGTCCTACTCATGCACTTGCATACAGCCTAGGCCCTTCTAGTGTAACAGCTGGCCACCTCCTGATTTTTAACTGCCTTCAGGACAAGGCAGGGGCAGTCTGATTGCAATTTGCAATACTCATGTTTCTACTCTGTTCCAGTTTCTTCCCCTACCAAAAAGAAATGGACCTCATAAGTGACAGGCTGTGTAAGTACAATTCTCCAGCACCATGGAAAAAAGGCTGATTATATCCCCTTGTGAAGTGACTGGTTGTCAGAATAAGACACAGAAAGCTTAAATCTTCCTCAAAAAGGTCTTCACACACAGAACAGAAGTGGGGGGGAGCAGGAGTTTCTCTAAAGGCTGTGTCCAGACAGGCTCCAGCTTGACTACACTCATTCCCTACGTATTTTTAATTCCTAGTTAGGGTCATTTTTTTGTCACGCGAGGCTATGTAGTTCTGCCTGGAACTCCCCAGAGTCCAGGTCTGAATGCCAGGGCACAGCAGTCCTCCTCCACTCGCCAGTGTCTCTAACTGAGGGAATGAGTAAGGGTGAGCTGAGTCCTCACCTCCCCATGGGCTGCCTGAGGAAAAGCAGGGAGAAGGGGGAAGGAAGAACACCTGGGCCTTACCTAGGTTCTCTGCACCCTTGGTGCTTTGGCCGGCCTGGGCTGCGACCTTGTCCCAGGCTGTGTAGGGCGCTGGGACCAGGCCATGTAGAGTGCTGGGTGACACACCACACCATACCACGGTGCTCGGGGTTTCCCCTCGCCTGGCCGTGCCTCTCCTGGCTCGCAGCCCTGGGATGATTCCGATTGCATCCCTTCCCTCTGTCCCCCGCCCCTCTATAAATAACTCCTGCTGGGCTGACCTGCCAGATTACCCTGGCAGAGTGGATCCCCTGACCCGGGCCGCCTGCAGTGGAAAGTCTGAATGCAAAAAATACCAAAATAAAAATAGTGCAGCTGGACAGCCCCGCCGGCAGGTCCTAGCGCCGGGGCCCAGTGACTCCCAGTGCCGCACTGACCCTCAGGCACCCTGCCTCGGCCCTGTGGGACACGGAGAACTTTCCCCACCTGCTTTAATACCCTCATCTCTTTTATTTTTTTAATTATTTTTATTTTTTTTCTGTCTCTTTTTTAACTGTCAGAGAGAAACATATTTAATTTCTGCTATTCTGTTGTGGAACAGCTAGTTCCCTTCCCAGCGATGCTTTTAATTTCAGCTTGTCTTTCTGATCAGCAAATGTGAAAGAAATAGAGATAATGATTTAATATCCTAAATGTAAAAATAGTAATGAGACAACAATCAAGCAAGGACTCGCTGTTTCAGAAAGAGGCGAGAATCTCGCTGCCTCTGAAGTACTGCATTTGGTTGCAGCTCATGTCTACCATGAGCAGAAGACTTTCCCTGAAGGGACAGATTCTCCTCAGTTGTGCTTTGAAGCCACTGTAATTTAAAGAGATGCTTGTCATTATTTATTTACGCATATAATTGATATGGTTTTATTTCTGGTAGTTCTACATGCAAAGTCTGAATATTTGGTGGATAAAAGCAGCAGTAGATACCAGGATGAGTTATTTGACCATTGCTGTGCCTTCTGCTTTGGAGTGTCCGTGTTTCAATCTCCTGGCCTATAGTGCCCATGGGAGCACAGCCTCCTTGGGATATTGTGCTGGGGTGGCCTGGGCTCACAGCCAGACACCCAAAAAGCCACTTGCCTGCTGCCTCCATCAGCCAGTGAGAAGGGGGAGAAAGGAGGAAGAACAAGAGTGAGAAAGCTCATGGTCAAGATAAAGACTGGGAGATCACTCACCAATTACCATCATGGGCAAAACAGACTTGTGGAAATTAATTTATTATCAGTTTATATAAATACTTAATTACTGGTTCAGATACCGGGAAACAGAAATGAACAAACAAAAAGATGCAAACGTTAAAACACTTAGAGAAAACACCTCTCCTCCTCTGTTCCCCATCTCACCTTCCCTCCAGACTCCTTTCCCACCTTGTTACTGCTGCAGGTTTCACTCAGTCCATTCAGTGAGGCTGTAAGAAGTGCATGGGAGGTTTGTGGTCATAACATAGTGGTTTCTCACTGCTGCTCTGCTCCTTCCTTCCTACTCTTTCCCTTAGCTCCAGCACATCTTCCACAGGCTGCAGGCCCTTCAGGAATATCTGCTCTGCCATGGAGCACCTCAGCCTCCTCTGACCTTGGTATTCGCACTGCTGTTTCTCTCTTTTTGATGAGGTGGTGGTCACCTCATCTATAACATCAGCTTGGGAAAGTATGTTCACTCAAAGCTGACCACAGTGGCAGCATTATTCCATGGATGTCTCCTCCCCTGCCCATCTTCCTTGATCCTCAAATTAAGAAGGGATGAACTGAATCCAGCTGTCCATCAGTTCCTTTTCACCATCTGTGTCATTGCAGTGGAACCATTGCAGCATCTGCTGCTTTGTGTATCGTGCAGTTTATAATTTTCTCTTTATTAGTGTTAGTGTTGTTGCCAGCATAAGGTAGTTTTCAGCTTGTTGTCCTGTAATGAAAGGAGGCTGAAAAACAGATACTGCCAGAGCTACACTGGAGCGATGATGTTTATCTTTTGATGATTCAAGCCCTGCCCCTCTTCACAAATAAAATGTTTCCCACAACAGTAAGCATTCTGTGGGATCCCAGTTTTTGCCTATGTTCTAAATATATGCTTATTGCCTTTTTATTTTTTATTTTTTTTAAGAGAAGACACAAATTGAGGAAATTTTCAAATCTTTTCCTCATAGAATGGTGCACAGCTCCTATAAACTTGTGGGAAAGAAGACTGTCAGGTTGCATCATTGCAGGTGCTCCTGCAAGCTACTGCTCTTTCTGAATTTCAAGGCTCACCTTTTCTCAGAAAAGAATAATTTTTTATATTGAACATTTAAGTCATCTTCGCCCAATCTTCAGAGGAAAGGAAGTGAGGGTAGATACAAGTATCTTTCTTCAGGAATGCATCAGACTGCATTTATTCCAATTCGTGTTTCATAGCTAAGAGAGAGTTCAAGCTTGATTCTCAGTGGGTGGTGCTCGTGCTTTGGGACTGGCTGGTCAGTCATTGTCAACGTGTTTTTCCCTTCCTCTGTTCCTCAAAGCTGCAACACTTGGTTCTGCAATATATAGGACCTAGGGTTTTAAAAGCTAATGTCCTAATCTTTTTGATACCAAAGAGATTTAACTTATCAGTCATTTAATAGTAGTAGCAATTGCCCAGATTGGCATTGCTCTTCAGCTCAGATTGCTCCTAGTTTCAAGCCAGCCTACTGTAACTCCAATAGTACTGAAAGTTACTTGGAAGCATCTCAGACTCAGGCAGCATTTCTAGGAAGCAAGACTTTCATTTTTTTTTCCCTTTCTGCCTCTGAATTAAGCAGTAAAAAGATGAATCACTTGCTCCTTGCATTGTTCTTCTCCTTAGGCTTCAGAAAACAGTCAGGGCATTCTCTCGGAAATAAGCCCACTGAGGAGCTTTGTATCCCAGGTCTCTCAGACCTGCAGCACTGTATTCATGTAACACACAGTGTGTATGTGTAAAGTACAGTGATATCTTCTCTGGAATTCCCTAGTCCAATGGCGTGACATGGACAGTTGTCCATTGCTCCTGCTTCCAGTGCCACCCTTTTTGCTGGGTGGATTATTTCTTCTCTGTTAGAGTGGTCACAGAACCAGAACCAGTAGGATGTAGAGATTATAGGTGCAGAACATCCTAGCAGTTGACAGACTTTCCGCAGCATTTTCCCATTTTCAGGAAGAAATACGGGCAGCTGAGCCCACCTTGCCTTAGTAGCCTGTGCATTCTTCGTGTCACACAGTGCCAAGAGACAGACACTGCTGAGATACAGGTTACTGTTCGGAAGATGTTAGTTCTGTGCATGTATGAATACTGTATGAATGGATAATATATCTGAAAGAGTATTGGAAACAGTAGAGTGTGTAGCTATCTTTCTTTTTTTTTTTTTTTTCCTTGCTAGTTGTTTTGTGGCAACTGTGTAACAAAAGAATTCAGTAGTAAATGCCTTTTTTCAAGCATAGGTGTGTTCCTGCTCAGCCATTTTAAAGGTTTAAGTTTAAGTGATTCATACTGAATGAAGACAAGGCTGGAAAAGAAGTGTCAAATGATGGCTGAATGTGCTTAGAAGTTATTAACAATTCTCCTTTTCCTTACAAAGCAAGAGTATATGGAATAGTGTTGCTAGCGGCCTGGAAAGGCTAGGAACCCAGATGGTTTTGATTTGCTTTTGCCTCATCATAGATAGGACTATTATGTGACTCCTATAGATTTCCAAAGAAAATGCGAATGGGAGGAAAAATGGTATGTATTCTAGGGATGACATTAAACTGAATAGTCCTAGCCATAAATACAGTAGAATGTTTCTCTTTTGACAAAATAATTCACCAGATTTATTGATTCAGTGACTTAGATGGAAGTTTTTGTTCCATAAATCCTTTATATTTGATTCTATATGAAAGCCATAGCCCAGAGCTTACACCAACGTAAGTGCCTTGTTAACCCACTTAATCTTGAGTTTTCAGTTTCAGTTTATTGTTTTGTAATTTAGACAATAACAAATAGTTTTAATCTCTAGTCATCTCTTTGGTTATTTCTGTCAAGATACCATGGTAATTTCAGAAAACATCCTTCTCTTTCTGTATTTTCCCCACAACGAAGCAAAATGTTCAAAGATGAACATGTTACTGAACAAAGTGGCATCCCATTGAAAAATGACTGACTCACCTCTACATTTATACATAGTAGATTATCGACCTCTGAGACATTGTGTGATTCCATTTTCATCTTTGGGAAGAGGACAAATAAGTATCTAGCTACAATGAACAGATGATGCTTTGCTTTGACTCTAAACTGTGTCCTTCCTTTGATTAACGCTGCTGCTCTTATCCTTGGTCCAAGAATCAATATCTTTCTATTCACAATTTGGAAAAAAGTCAGTAGTGTAAAGTTAACTTTACCTATTAAAATCTAAAATTTTAATTTCTTCAAAACAGAAGTTTAAAGTGTGAGAATAACTTATACATTTTAGAGAAAAAATGAATAAGAAATACATGGAACATAAGGAGACAAATGCTTTGAAGACAATTCCTGCCATCTCTCTACCTTGTGTCCCAGCTTAGTGTCCAATTAAAATCAGATCACTGAAAGCTTATGATTTAAGTAGGTTAAGTAATTGTATAATGAGTAGCAGGCATGGTAGATATATCACATACTGGTCTCCTTCAGGTTCAGAAGTCTGAACCTACTGATCAGGTATTAATAGAAAAAAAAAAAAAAGAGGCGTGTCCACTAATGAGGTCTAGTTGTCTTTTTCGGGATGGTGTGTCTGGTAGGTTTTCAATGCAGGCAGTGATTAATCACTGAATGTGAGCCACAGGGCAGGCAGGGTTTCTTTTTGCCCCTTTCTAGTTTTCCAGGCTTGAAAACTGCTTTCAGGAGAAGGTTTTCCTCTAACAGTATCCCTCTACACCCTGATTTTTTTTTTCCCAGAAACTTTTTATTGGCACAATTTAGGCCATTAAGATTTTTTTCTTTTCTTTTCTCTTGGCTTCCAGTTTTGCTTTCTGGTGCTAATGGCTCTTGTGCACCTGCTTATTGAATTCTCAGCAAAACAAGAACCTGAAAGCAGTATTGTCAGCTTCTCCACTGCCCATTGAATCATGATTTTCAGCAAGATTATGGCTTTCCATTGCTGCTCTACTTGCTTAGCAAGACATGATGCAGTGAACATGTGGGTATCCAGGAAGGCATTAAGGTGGTCTCTGTGTGTGTTCAGAAAAACAACATGCCATTGTTTAAACCTTCACATGGGTAATCTCTGCAAGCCCTAGGAACTTGAAAATGAATAAATCCCAAAGCATAAATTCTGCATTAATTAAAGATTAATTTTGCTGCTGCCTGCTGAGGTAGGCTGAATGGATACTCATGTTTTGGTATTGAGAAATACCAGATAACGCTAACCATACTCTGGTTCTTAAAATGAATGTCTTCTGCTTTAGTTTTTAGAAATCTTTGATATCCTCCATATGTTTACTGAATCTTGCTTTGGTTGTGTGGCATAGCAACATCACACATCTTTGCCACCAGCTGTTATTAATAAAGAAGTGAGAGCTTGGAACTGTAGTTTGCCGTAAGCTCAGCTATTTCTTAATTTTAATATCCCTGAAAATTCAACAATTCCATTGTAAACATGGGAAATATCCATTGTAGTTGTAAGTTTATATCAGTGAAATTTATAAACAATAGTAAGTATGTGCAATATATAAATATGTACCACAAAGTGGAGTCATTATTCAGCAGCACTTCTTTTGAAAAATGAAGGGATTCAAAGGCATTACTATTGTAGAGGCGATACTGCTGTTCTCTGGTAGTGATAAATACCCTTTTTTCTCTCCTCTAATTTATATCTTGAAGCAGGATTGATACTGACTTTATATGATGGCTAAATGGTGTGTCTAATTCTTGTTTTAAACGAGGCAGAAGGCAGTTATTGGTATCAAGCTAATCCAAAAAAAAAAAAATCCATGGAATCCAAAAAAAAATCCTTTCTTTTCCACCTCCTCTGCTTTCCACGAGAATGTGTAATCATGTGTAATCAAGAACCAAGGACAGTATTTTGCATGTGAATACTTTTCTGATTTCTAAATCAAATCTTCTCAGGGAGACCAATTATTATATTATTTATTTAGATTTATTTCAGTATCAAACAGGTGCTTTTTAAAGTGCCTTTGTAGTCCACTACGCTGACCCTATAAAACACAGGATCCTTCCCACCCCGAAAATGTATGAAATGGGAATAAACTCCTCCGAGCTACAGCTCTCCTGCTGTAGTGCTTATGTCTGAGTGACCAGCTTACTTCCACCTCCATCAAAGCCTTCAGAAAGGGAAGAATGAGTTGTGAAAGAGATGGCGTACCAGGAGCTAGCTTTCTTTTAAAATGAGCATGCGCTGTAAGACAGTAACTTGGACATCACTGGCAGCATGGTGGTCATCAGTTTGCCTGGATAAAAACTCAGATCTGGATCTCTGTGTTTTTGTCTCCGTTAGCTGTTAGTGCCTGAACTGCACAGTTCAAGGCAAGGGTAGGTTTGTCTAAGGAGCCTTCAGTCACGTTGTTTGCACTGCACTGCAGGCATACTACAAAGGAGAAGCTTGGCGGACACCAGTGCAGGGTATCAAGCACACAGATACTGGAGCACCATTGTTATGTTTGGATTTGTCTCTGTAAACTTACCCCTGGATATTTCTTGAACTGAAGGTGGAGCAGCACCAGATCTGTGTTGTCACCAAGCAGGGTGAGACATACTGGAATGTCACCTTGTCTTTTCTGAGCTTCTCATGCACATCTCACAGATTTCTTAATTCCAAAGTTGTCTCAGTGGCTGAAAAACTGCTGAAGGTATATGTCAGGAATAAAGAATCCCAAAGTTGTGCTCCAGAAATGAAAGAAAAATACCACATCAATTTTGTTTATCAGTGATGTCTGGTGATGCCCAGTTTGGATTTTTATTGTGCTGTCTCATACTGGGTTAATAACAGCTTCAAAGGTCTCCTGAACAGCACAAGTGACCAGTGGGTCTCTGTGGTAGTCTGAAGTGCAAACAATCACCTTACTTCACACCTTGTGTCTTCTGTAAGATCCATCTCTGACACACGATCATCTCTCCTAACTTTAAGTGAAAATGTAAGTTGGGGAGGTTAAAGGTGCTTCAGGTTTTTGCTTCAGCCAAAACAATCCAGCTGGACATAGCATCTAGCATCAACTAAACATTTCTTTTGGAAGGACGTTCCCAGCTTTATATGACAGCTCCTTTACTTAAATAGTCTGTCTTTCAGATTGGTGTGATGACTCAGTATGTTTATATTCCAGTGGTTAGCATAAGGGTAAGTCAGAGTATTTTATTTCATGGATGGGAAAGGAGGCCTGATCATTTCAATGAACTCTGAATGAATTATGTCAGTAATTTGTCTGAGGCTATGGCATTTCCTGGGAGAAGTTACAGGATTGCAGTGAACTTGAACTACCAAAAAACCTGATGCAATTCATTGTGCAGATAACAATTCATGTGACAAAAACATGCTTCTGATGTTTGCTGCCTTGCTGTATGAAAAAGATTTTTTGTTTGTGTGTTTCCTTTTTTTTTTCTTCCCTAAACCACACCATTTCCTTTTAGAATAACTGTGACACTTTTGTTCTTAAATTAGTGGTGTGCTCTCAAGTCTGAGTATTGTGTTTGCAGACAAAGTTGCTTAATAGCCAATTTCTGTTGCTTCCTTAAGATCCATTCTTTAGTTGGGCCATTTCAGCTTGGCACTCTGATTCCTCTAACGTTTTCAATGGAAGATTATGCAAAACCAGTGACTTTTGTTCTCAGTGACTTTTTGCCCGTTCCTGTTTTTAGTGTGTGACTTTTCCTCTTCCTTTGGATGATTTATCTTACACTTTCTAGTTGTTACATTGACCATTAAAGCATGGCATTACATTTTTTGGATGGAATAGTTGTCAAACACAAGTGCATTGTTGACTCCCAGGTTTTCGTGTGAACAGGACAGCACTGATACAGAAATGTAGAATACTTGCAGCTTCTGTTACTCACTCCCAGGCTTTTGAATATTGTGAATAGGTCAAAAGAGGATCTAAGAAAGAGTAAGTTTAAATTTATTTTTATATGATATCATGTATTTAAACACTGACACTTCACACGTTCAGTTTTTGCTCTGTGACAGTGAGAATTGGAACCATATTCCCTTGCATAGAAAGGAAAGCTGTCATCGCGGACACAGTCATGTGAGTCCCATATCTAGAGCTTTAAGACAAGTATCATGACAGTTGATAAAATCACAAAAGGTGCCAGCAGCGCACTGGAATAGGAACAATATCAAGGACATGTAAAGAACTGCAGATAGATCATGTTTGGAAAATATGTTAGATTATGAAAACTATGTGCTATCCAGCTTGGCTGGATTCCCCAATGGCACTGTGACTTTTACAAGGCCACCTGTTTACTGTCCCCTAGTGACATTCTGCATGTCATGGTTGTACTCCTTTCTTGTCTTCTTTCCACTGCTTCCCAGTACAAATACTGCATAGTACTTTGGTGCATGGCTTGCTCAAGATATTTTGATGTTTGGGACCCAGCAGTTGTCTTCCATGTTTCTTTGTAGAGACCCAGCATGCTCTATCAGACTTACTGACCATAGCCTGTTAGCCCTAGTGATATTTCCTTACAGGGAGACCATTTGTTAGGTTTGTGATAGGAACAGCAGGACATATATATGTCACATGCTTACACCACGACTAAGGTTGTTTTATAGTCTAATAGCTTAGATAATTTTGGGGTCTAAAAGGAAAATTGCATGCTACCACGGGCTTTTCATCCATAAATCTTAATGTAATTTGTTATTTCTGGGCCTTAATATCACAGGCATGTTATTGAAATGACACCCATAAGATGTTTTTTTTTTTTCTTTTCCCCCCACAACTTGCAGAAGACAAGCTGTGAATTTTGGTCCAATGAATTGTTAGTCTTTCTGCAGTCAGACAGGACTGTATTTTTTTTCCCCCATCTATTTTTTACCTCTGTGGATTCAGAAAATCAAGTGTGAGCAGTCTGATACAGCAGTCCTAAATAAGAGTAGGATTTTCTCAAAAATCTGAACTGAAATTACCTCAGAGTTACGTCATGGTGTATTTCCTTTATTGAAATCAATACTTCCAGAACAGCATTTGGGTATTAAGTAGCAGTTAATAGTGTTTCACCAGAGACAGAATGTTTTGGCTGTCAGAAGAAATTATCTTTTTAAGCACCCAGTATTCTGACTGTTTAATACAAAAACTGATTGTATTAAAAGCAAATGACTTGTTGCCTCAAAAGCCAGACACTGACCTTTTCTACCTACAGTGTACACAGCATTTAACTGAAAAAAAAGGCTTTTTCGAATCAAGCTTTCTAACATCAGTGGCAGGAAGGGAACTCGTACCAGTATTCTTCAGGAACTGAGGATATGTTTTGGTCCAGGTAAATCTATTCTATGCCCAAACCTCTAGTATTTAGGATTGTCTGTCCTCAAGGATTCTGCTTCTAAGTCTTCTTGCCCTTCTTTTGGAAAGAGATAAAAATATATATGTAGAAAATACTTCAGTTTTGTGTACTTAGAGAATGACTCAGAATATAGACTACCGAGAGAGTTGAGGGAGATGTTTCTTTTCTTGGAGGCCTAAAGTGGGCCAAATGAATAAGCATGTAGCACAAAATGAATAAGCATGTTTCCTTCTACAGTCCCATTTTTCTCTGACAGTTCTGTTATTTATGACTGGTTTTAGATTCATAGCCCCTTAGGGACATTACTCTTTTGAAGTCTTTCTCTGCTTGGGATCGCAAGGTTCAATTTTTTAATGAAATTAGAAGTGCGCCCTTCTTTTCTTACTTCTTACTGATCTAAAAATGTGCTACCAGGAAGATACAAAGTGCTAGGCTGGAAGAACTGGGAGGACAAAGCATGTCTGAAGCTTTTGCAGACACCATTGGCATACTGTAGCACTTAAAGTGGTGCATGTGTTCTTTTTGTATTGTAATATTTGGTGGCAAGAGGAAAAGAAACAGTATCAGGGAATATGTAAAAGTTGGTAAAATGTATTTATATTTATATCTAGGACTTTTCATTAAACTCTCATTGATGACATAGGAGCCATTAACATTTTTTTTTTTCACATTCTCCACAGAAATTGATGGAAAAAAAATTCATATAGATGTTCAAGTGATGGAAAATTAGCATTTATTAAGGCTATGCTTGCTGAGTCACTGATGATGATTTTAAACAGGTTTAGTGTTTTTCATGATATCTTTTTCTGTAGAAGGGAAAAATACGACATGCTGTTTAGTTGCCTGTAAATATTTACTTTGCTGTTATACAAAACAAGCAATTCAGGGTGTTTAGAGAAGGATGTCTTTCCCAATCTAACATTCTTTTCTTGAGCAGTCACTGAAAGCAAATTTGGATACAACAGACTCCTTTTAAATCTTTGGTAGTAAGTTGCCAATGCAAAGATTGGGATTTTTTGTTACTTTTAGGTGTTGATAAGAAGGTAAATATTTGAGGTCCTTCCTTATTATAAGCATCTGATTAAAGTATCTACTATTCACAGTGCCAACAGACTTAAAATAAATTCCTCACAGAAACAGGAATGTAAAAGCAAGGTATTTCAGAAGCTTACTGGTTTGTGTAGTGATGGTCCTGCTCCCCTTTACCTGGTGCAGCAGAACCATACTCTTTTTCACAGAATATCATGACTTGAAGGGATAGTGTGCTCTGATTCATGAGGAGTCTACGTTCAGATGCTTGTGGTACTCTACTGAGTTGTAGATTAATTTTTGGTCTGAACAGGGGATTGAACTCAACAGCACCATTTCCTGAGGGAGCACTGTAACCACTGTACTGTCAGAAAAGGCAATTTAATGTCATTTTCTATTTTTTTTTTTTTTGGCCATGCTTTCAAAAGCAGTTGAAAGTTGAAGTTACAGCAGCTGTGTTTTGGGAGAGCTGTGTTCATAACAGAGCTGTGTTATTCCTATGCTACCTGCACTCAGACCTCCCAAAGGGATCTAATATAGACAGAGCAAAACAAGGTTATGGGATTCAGTGAAGGTGGCTGCTAAGATGCTATGCTCCAACATGACCAGAAGCAAAACTTGAGGCAGACTTCGAAGAGTTTAATATTTTAAAATGTAAGCAAGTGTGGACTTCAAGATGTCATGTTGTCAAGTAAGGGTTGTCCGTTACTTGGAGTTAGGTTTCTGAAACTGAAACTCACCCAAAAACTCACCCAATTTTTTTTATTTTTTTATTTTTTTTTGTGCCTGGGTATTTGAAGCGTTAGTTGCAAGTAAAGGTGGAAATTTAGCTGATATATCCCAAAATCTTGAATTGCAGCGTTTGCCACTTCTGAATAAGGAGTGAAGAAAAAACACTTGAGACAAGCAGTTGGCTCTCTCAGCATTCTTTGTATTTTGCTTATGGTGGAAAATGGTGATGATTTGATTACAAACCTTGCCAATTCACCCAGGCTGTACCTTATGAGCAGACAAAGCGACCCTGAGCTGGCTGTTTCAGACGTTCAGAGAACGCTACCATCTTTAAGCTGACCATCAATTTACATCCTGCTCACTAGACAAGCCCAGTAGTAGGACAGTGTTGAGACTGAATCACCACAATAGAAGGCACAGTGGTTATGAAGTGAGATACCGTTCATATCTCACACCATGCTGGCACCATACCTGTTTTCAGTGCTACCTGGTCTTTAAACAGTGCAAGTTTTCACAGTCAAGGGAGTAAAATAGGCAGTGAGATTAGGCAGGAATAAATCTAGTCTAGTTCCTTAAGAAGTAGTCCAGTTTTCATTCATGCTAGTCACTCTGGTAACCTGTTCCTCACAGAAAAACACTTAGAACAGAACCAATCAAAGGGTTAACATGCAGAGACTGCCATTTACAAGACTACTGATAAATGTGATAGACATCCATCTCTTGATGATCTTCAGAAAGAGTCTGTCAGCGTAATGGATGCATTTACACTCTTGTGTCCTGTCCCGATCAACTTCAATGTGATTGATTTTCCTGACAAAGAGGCTAAACTGTTATTTGTAGGCTTTAACTCATGAGTCATCATTTTGGAAGACTTTGTCCGGAGTTAATTGTTCTATTTTGCCTTACTATAGGGAAAATCTTAATTATTTTTAGTTAATTTTGATTAAAAAAAGATTTAATTAATAATTATCATTATTAACTTCATAATGACAGTTTCAATTTTGCTATTAAATATACATTTGGAATTTTGTTTTTGTTTTGTTTTTATTTAAAGAATATGATATGTTTCTAATATATGAAATCATAGCCTTAATAGAGTTATGTTTTTAAATTTTTTTTTTCCCCAAGACTACTGTATATATTTTGATTATTTTATTATATATACCTGTTTAGCCTTTGGCAGAAGTTTGTACAACTCAACTGAAGTCAGAAAATCATTTTTCTTTATTATTCCGTATTCCATTTGTAGAACAGAAAATACTACTTGTAAACACCACTGAATACTGTGATAAGTTATAGCTTTGTAAAGTACTCGAAAATGAACATTATTGTAAATAATAAGTGGAATGCTCCTTGTCACTGTTATTGTCACTTAAAACAAAGGTTATAATAATTCCTTGGCTCCTTCTTTAAAAAAAAAAAAAAGAACATGGAGCTTTTTATATAATTGGTAAATGATTATTTTTAATTAGAAAATAAGATGTATTTAGCCTTACTACTGAAGTGTATTATGTATTTTACATTTTTTTTTTTTCAAATGCAATACCTATCCAACTTCTAGTTCATCAGGTAAAAAGTTTAGAAATTTCAGTGAAATTGTAGGTTTGTGGATGTTGGGTGAACTAAAATTAATGGTATGATTGCACTAGGCTGTCCACCAAAAAGGAAGATTATATGACTTTTTGGTAAGAATTTAAAACAATTTGTAGCATACATTTAAATAATCTAGCTGTTTTGTGAAATGGGTGGGACTGCCCTTGAAAACATAGGAGTTACTAACTTACACTGGAATGATAAAACTGTGCTTTTTTGTTTTTCAGGTCTTAGGAGCAGATGAGGATAACATGGGGGATGGTTGCTCTCAAAAACTGGCTTCTGCCAAGTTCCTTCGACTTTTGCTCCTAATACTGATTCCATGCATCTGTGCCCTTATCCTTCTGCTGGTTATTCTGCTTACCTTTGTAGGTGAGTGCTAACAGAGTAAATAGGCCTGTTTTCAATTAATGCATTTCTATCTCAATTTTAGTCTCCTTTTCAAGTGCTAATGTGGACATTAAAGATGTATCTTAGCACATCTACCTAACAATCTAAACTGCCTAGTGAAATAATGTTTGTTTCAGAGAAATAAATATGATATTTGGATTTATATATTGAAAACATATTTATGTAACAAATAAATTTATGTAACAATTCTTTTTCTGAATTTCTGAAGGTAGATTTTTGATGACCTGACTACCTTGAATAGATAGCATGTAGATGGTTTTCGGCAGTCATTTTACAACTATAAAATGTATTTATGTTAGACATTTAGATAACTGTCAGTGGAATAGAATATTTGTACCTTTATGTCACACATTGATGTGTAAATCTGTTTTTTATTTTCAGGTGAAGGTTAATGTTATAAGTATCCACAAATCTTTCTGAACAGTCTACAAAATATTACCGTTCAACTAAGGAAAATACGTTTCTTTCTACTAAGTACGAAATTTATATCAATGCAAAACCCCAAGTATGCTTTGTGGAAACTTGTTGCAGAAATATTAGAATTTACAATGGCTTAGTCTGTTAACTCGGTGTCTGTTACAGAATTAACGAGCTAGTAATTTATTACCAACAAAACTTTAAGAGCCTTCCTTTTGTTGCCACTACAGAGAAGCTGACATGTCTCGTCATTAAATCTCTTCAACTACAACATGAGAAAGACAGTAACGCTGGGTTAAAACATATTTTTTTTTTTGAAAAAATAAAGTAAAAAAAACAATTGTTTTGCTTTCAGTGCTGAGAGGATGTGGCATTTTTACTTCAGTTTTTGGTAAAGAAAATATTTTCTTGTTGTGCTTCCTTGAGTAATTCAGGAGCACATCTTTAACAATTGTGGTAATGTGTGTGTATCTTTATATATATATATGGATATATATATATATATATAAATCTATATTTCCCTTTAAAACCCCCAGCTTACATACCATACAACCAAACAGTTAGCAAGCACAGGAAGGAAACAAACATGTTTCATTAGCACCTTCACTTCTGTCAAAACCAAGACAACTTAAATCTATTTTCTCAATTCAGTCTGTAAAATATTTGCAATAATATGTTGTAGACCTGTTCTTTTCATTTAACTTAGGTTAGGCAAGTCAAAATAACAAAGCTAATGAATGCTATGATTGACAACTGAGTCTTGGGATGTATCTTTAAATTGAGAGCAGGCTGAAGTGGACTAAGACTAGTAAGTCTAGCAATTAGGAAATATGACGCCATTCAATTTACTTTCCTTATGTTTATCATTCCATTTGTATCCTTCATATCCTCTGCCCTAGATTTTCATTCTTTGGTGAGAAGGCAGATAAAAAAGCAGGTGTATTTGTCAGATCTACTCGTTCTCCTCCTCTGAGGCATGTGTCGACATAATACTCATTAAAATGTATGAAATCCTCTGGGGAAATGGGACTTGTTCTGATTCTACTTACACAGCAAAAATCAGGACTATCTTCTATTAGGTCAATGTAATTACTGTGGGGTGAAGAATAAGACTTGGTGTTATTACTCATGTCTAAAACTGGCAAAGCTCCCTTAAGCATATCTTAAATTTTCATGATTACAATTTACTATTCTTCACTTTCAGTTTTCAGCTTCTGCTTTATGTGCATTGATAGCCTAGAAACAAATACATTTGATGTCAGTAATTAAATGAACAAATTCTATGGACGTCTTTAAAATGTGTGTAAAATAACGTATTCTGTTCTATTTATTGAGAACACATTATATCCAGAAAAGTATTTCATATTCACTTCAGATCAGTAATAAATTAATGCTGTTAACACTCTGATATTGGTATGATGATTTACAGTGTAAGAAATGAGTTGATGGTACTGACTGACTCACAAATTACCCTCT
This sequence comes from Anser cygnoides, assembly GCF_040182565.1. NCBI lineage: Eukaryota > Metazoa > Chordata > Aves > Anseriformes > Anatidae > Anser > Anser cygnoides. Next base: position 27,326,922 of record NC_089876.1, on the reverse strand, counting down.
CTATAGGAAATTATCATCTTATCACCAAATGGAGGAGCTAAGTTCTGTGGTTGTCATTCTAGTATGTTTCACTGCTGATTAAGTCATAAATAGAGAGCTCCAAGTATTAAAACATAAATAGACAGCTTCCAGAAAAAGAGTCTCCAGGGAGACCTTATTGCAGCCTTTGAATACTGAAAGAGGGCTTAGAAAGGTGGAGAGAGACTTTTACAAGGTACTGGTAGGACAAGGGGTAACAGTTCTAAACTGAAAGAGAGGGTAGATTTTGATTAGATATAAGGAAGAAATTCTTCACTCAGAGGGTGGTGATGCACTGTAACAGGTTGTCCAGAGAAGCTGTGGATGCCCCTTCCCTGGCAGTGCTCAAGGCCAGGCTGGATGGGGCTTTGGGAAACCTGGTCTAGGGGAAGATGTCCCTGTCCATGGCAGGGGATTGGACTAGATGGCCTTTAAGGTCCCTACCAACCCAAACCATTCTGTGATTCTATGAGTCTCTGATTATCAGTGATGTGCCAATGCCTTCAGAGTGCACAGACTCATAGGGCAAACCCTACAGAAGAAATCTCAGTGGGTATGTGCTGGCTAGTTACAGCAGTGATCCATCATTCTATTCTCTGTGTAACTGCCTAATCCACTACACATGCTTTGGTAGGCTGCTTTGCTCTGTTTGGTTAGCTTTTTAAACAAATGTGGTCTTCTTGGGATTTCCTGCTGTGAACTACTAGAAATCACTCACAGTGTAAACTGCCAAAATCTCACTTTAATAGCCTGAACAGTGTGACTATTCCTTAGATCTTTTAACTGTCCATTTCAGATCTTTAAATAAAACATTAATTCCTCAATAGTGAAGAGCAACTGGAAAGTGGTCAGTAAGACTCTTGGCAAGGCATCGCTTTGAACCAAATGAATCTTAAGCCAGTTCCTTGGTTTTGTACCAAGCACAATGAGAGCCATCATGCTGTATATTCCCGTCATCTGGACACGTCCAGCTGTAGCTGAAAACACAATTCCAAAATGGTTACAGCTATTTCTCAACTAATTAGCTATCTAGGCTATGATTTAATATCTCCAGCTCTGTATTGAAATTTATATAGTTCCTGCAGGACTTTTAATGCTGCAAAAAAATCTCCAGTAAATTAAATTTAAGATTGAAGATGTACAATATTATTTAAGGGGGAAAAGGACTATAATCAATGAAAATACAAGCCTAACTCAGAAAGAGAGTGGAGACTATACCCTGGAATTAATTTTCTGAATTCTCTACTCTGTAGACTAGGAGGATGAGAGGATAGGAGGAAAGGGGGAGAACAAAGTGCCTCAGGAAGGTGATCCAAAAACATCACATGCTATCTGGAAACAGAGTTGTCATCTAGAGCTGGCCAGCAGTGAAAACCAAGCAGAGGGCTATGCCTACCTCTCTCAAGAGCATCTGCAGCAGAGCCCAAGCAACTGCAACTAGCTGGTTGGAACAGAGCCTAGAGCCATCTCCTAATATTACCTAAGAGCATTATTTAAAAGAACACTGCTACACTTAGTCTTTTAAAGCTTCCTAATACTAATGGTGCCTGCCAACACATAGTAAAACAGTGGCTGGAGCACACATCTAGAAGGTGGAAAAGCTGGATTCTTCAAACTTCTTCAGCCTTAAAATATTTGTTTGGAAACCTGTAAAGTTAAGGTAAAACTTAAAGATCTGAGAAAACAGAAACACAAAATTTACATGTACCCAGATTCCATAAGCCTCCCTACTGGTAATATCAACTTCTTGTTTCCCCTCTCTTCCCGTGCTGTCTGTAAAGGTTATTTTGTAGGCAAAAGGTCTTAAAAGAAATTTAATAATACTCATTGTCAGCTGAGATACAATTGGGAAGGTCTGTTGTCTGGAAGAGGTTCATTATGTGGTCCCCCTGTCAAGAAAGAGAAGGGGAGTTGTTATCACTAGGGAACTGAAAATAGAACAAAAATGTTATTGTTGGAAAGATGGGTTGAAGAAGCAAACAGGCATCTGGGGATCTCAGTGGAAGAAATAAATGACATTATGGGTAGCGACAGCTATTATTCTAGTTCCAGAAAGAGAATGAAATAAGGCTGAGTGGGGATAGGATAGAATCCAGTGGGTAACATGCATATTTTCCTTAACAGTATTTATTGGTCCACTGTGTTAAACAACAGAAAAAAAATGTTTAAGCTTCTTTCAAGCTTTTACCTGACTTGTAATGTATTTCCTACTATTCTGCTGAATGTTTTATAAATAGCTAATCATTTTTACTTTAACTTCAATCATTATTCACAGCTCTTTGGGACTGACATTTTTCAGGCTTTTTCTATTTTTATGTTGAGTGGAGGAGAAGACAGTAGCTGAGGGAGGAGGACAGAGAATGAGATTAAAAAAAAAACACCCTTGAGTTCTTGAGTTAAGGTTATTCTTGAGTTAAGGAAAAAATACACACTTTTCCAAGGGAGGAAGAGAAGTTAATTTTAACTTTTTGAAAGCTACAGCAAAAATGACTGAAGTTTGAAACTTGAAACAAAGTAGGTTTCCCACTCACAGAGATTCAAAGCTCTATTTGGAAACACAGGATCCAAGTAAAGCTACATATGAGTGAGCACAATTTCTGTGCATGCTTAGTTACAATTCCTAAGATTTTAGCAAATCATATTACTGCTGGTCCCCATTGTGAAGTCAAAGCACGTTCAGTCTTCCCATTTGGCCTGACCAGAGGACTCAAGAAAGAGATATTGCTGCTGAAATAATTTGTGGGTGGGAGATTTTCTGATGCTTCTGTAAAATACCCACAGCATACTCCTTCAAATCCCAATGAATTATGCACATTTGCTGGTAGAGAAACAGAAACTTTCACATGCATAGATATAAAGTTCCCTTGGGTTCTGCTAGTGAAAGTCAGAAACCAAGTTTTACTCACAGTCAGTGGCAATTAAGCCAAAACAACCCAGTATGGATAAACAAGTACATGGTAAACCTCAAAGGGTAGCTGTTTCATTGAACCCCTTACAAGTTTAACTTTCTAGTTCCAGTTGCCACAGTTAGAAGTTACTCAATAAAAAAGGAAAATTCTTCCTTTTCTACTCTCCTGGTTCCCTTTTCTTTTTACATGTTAAACTTCCCAACCCCAAATCTTTTCAGACAGTAACTGGAATTAGGGTCTTCTGGCATTGTAAGTTTTTCAGCTGTGATTAATAAAGATTCCTTCCTGTCCAGTCCTTGAATTTCACACTGAGTGAGCTGGTTCAATCTAGCTGCAAAGTGGATGAAGGGGTGAGGAGAGGGATTCTGTAAGAGCAGGAGGTAGGGGCTCAGGATATCTGAGTGGGTGCAGGCTGTGCGTGGTGCCTGGAGCTGGCAGAGCCAAGGTGCTGGCTAAGTGTGGTCATGAGACTGGGCATTTTGGTAAATGCAGTAATCAAACTGAAAATGAAGTTTGGTAGAGGTGGTAGTGGGTGTTGTTTGTACTCAAGAGTCAACTGTACCAATGAGCTAATATAATTCTTTTTTATATATTTTTTTTCCCTTTCTTCCAGGGGTGTTAGAAAAAACTTGCTTTTATTCAAATGGGAGTGAGGTCCTCACAGTTAATGGTGACATTGAAACATCTGACATTCTTTTGCCAAACATGGTTGAAAACAGTTCCACGAGTAATCCCATAGTAGATCTCAGCACATGGACTCCCGCCTGGACCACCACACCTTTATCCCACACTGGCCAAATGAACAAAAACTCAAATATATTTAGAGAGACTTTCCAGGAAAACTCGTTTGTCCCTACATCTCAAGCCTCAGTCCTCAATCCTGATCCTACAAATGACGCTGCTTCGGCAGAGGGCTCTGAATATAGCACCCAGCTGTTTGCCACTGCAGAGGGAGAGACTTCGTGGTCCATAGATGCATCCTTCAACATCACAGAGAGGATGACCACTCTGCCTGTATTAAGCCCTACCTATCCGTCTGTGCCACAAAAAGTGGATCAGAAAAAAAGTAAGTTTATATTTTTTTTTAGTTTTGTAATTATGACTCAAAAGTACAGCACACACTGCTGGCTGCTTCCTCATGAGTTCCCATGAGTTCTGAGGAATTAGTTGTTTTTTGATAATTTATTTTGTCTTGCACATTCCATGTTGCAAGCAATCAGTATCTTATCAGAACATTTGATTGACCCCACTGAAGAAGATGCACTAGGTTCTTTCAGGTATGAATGCTTACAGTACATTCTTCAAATCATGCATGCTTACCAAGTCTGAAAATTAGTTATTGCAGACTGTATTCAATTTGTAGATTGAATATTCTATGTTCCGTTAAAATTATATATGTGGTAAGTACCTTCCTGAACTGGGGATATAATTACAGTTAAAACATTTTCTATGTTAATGGATAAATTGTTCTCTAATTTGAAGTTGTTTCTCCATGCAGCAATAAAATTCAATTTCTGAGGACTGTAATCAAAATGTCAAAAAGAACAATAACGATTAACTGTGATCAGTTCTCATTGGTCTGACTATACAAGGAGGCGCATTTCATTAGTGCCATGGTAATTTTATTGATTCATCATGTCAGTGGTATTGAAAGGTTTCTTTGTATTGTTTTGCTAACACATGGAACACTAGGGTGACATATTAAAATGAATTTGTTTCTCTTTAACTACATATCATTCTTCTGCTGTTGATCTCAAGAGAGCACGGAGCAAAACTTATTCCTGGAGTTATAGGGAGAACTGAAATACATGCAAAGAGGTAGACAGTGACCTGAAAGTGGCACACTCTATTAATTGTATATTTGAAATTTCTATGAAATGAAGAGATGGTGTCTGAGAGAGGTTATCACTTCAGCCATTGAATTATGCATTGTTTTGTGGAGAATCTCTGTATCATTCCTCTCTTGGATTCCATGCTTAGTTAAATACTAAAACCTGATATTAGTTGCCTACCTAATGAGTCTATTATTCAGGTGTGAGTGATCAAATTGATGGTACGTCACAAGTTTTTTGCTCTGCTGTTTTCTTCTAATGCATTCTGCCTTCAAGAGTTTGTCCCTTGCTTCATTCCTGCCTCCCTCCACCCCACCCTGACATCAAATAAGCGGGTAAAAGTTAGGAAAGAACTCTGTTATGCTCTTTCTTGTTCTTTCTGGAGTGAAGTGAAAGAGGAAAACCTTTGATTTTTTTTTTTTAATTTATTTTTGATCTATTTTTAACCTGTGACGTGGAAGAGATTCCTTGTGAGGCCATTTCAGTGATAACTTATTTTCTTATTCACAAATTAGCCCTCAAAAATAATAACTTATTGTGAATCAATGTTTTCTTATTTTATTCTTTCTGTCTCCAGCACTGTAGTGATTCTGTAGCCATTTGAATGGTCCAGGCTTTCTGTACGTTCAGTTTGCTACATGATTTTCTTAAATTGGCTGATATCTTGTTTTTTCTCCTCACACCCCAAACTCAGAACAAATGCATGTAAATGCACACTTGCATTCCCTCAGTGATTCATTTATTTACCTTATGTGGTGACTTGGCTAGTTATCACTGTGCTGAGGAACAGCTCAGAAGCACAGCGTGCTATGCTACAGATATTTCCAACTCTTAGTGTTTTCAATGATTATGATTGTAAAAGACACCTTGAAGTTATTAGGCTGTTGGTTAATGTTAAGCAGAACTATGGGGCCTGTCTTTCTCCACTTGAACTTTTTTGACATGTGCTGTGGGGTCAAATTTTTTCTTTTCTGGAAGATGATGTCTTTGTATTGCAGTCTTATTAACTAGGTAGTTACAGTGTAGATGTGCTTTATTTATTTATATTTATGTGGAAGTTGCCTTAAAACTGTGTGTGCATGTGTAGATATATAAATATAAATTCAGTATGCATATATATACATTCAGTCTGTATATATATATATATATATATAAAAATACTGTGTGTATATATATGTGTGTGTGTATATATATATATATATATATATTTGGGGGGTCCAGAAGAATTTGTACTCAGAATAACTATGTATTCCCATACTTGTCCAAGGCATTGAGGACTAGAAATCAGGAGATCGTGATGAGTACACAGGGCTTCTCACTGTCTCACTCTTGTACTGTCCTTTGCAAATTCTCTTTTTACACTTCTCCTTGGTCTCTTTAATCTCTCCTTTCCCACTAAGCTTTGCTTCCTGGAGAGAATTCTAAGGTAACAGAAAACTTAATTTGATGTCCAAAAGAGTTCTTGTGTATTCTGTTGTAGAGGGAGATGGGGAAAAACAGGACCACAGATATAAAATAATTTTTTGCATAGTGAGTCTGGAATAGTCTTTTGGAGTACAAAGGATTTTTTGAGATAAGTAAAACTTACTGACTATGTGGGAATGGCGTTAGCAGATCAAAATAAATCTCTCTTGCTTTGTGTCTTGATCCAATTGTGACCATTAGAATATGCCAAAAGACAAACAAAATAAGGCTAACATACAGAGACACCTCAACATTATATGGTAGCAGATTCCAGTGACCTGTAGTGAGTCCTGAGCCTTTAAGTTGCCAGAAGTTGTTACACTTGCAGTTGTTCCTTATTTTCTCTAAATTCTTCCAGTTTTTCTTGTGGCCCCCCATGTGTTACCTCTCTGTTGGAAAGAAAGTGAAGGAATACATTTTTCCTGTTGATTGATTTGAGCTTGTGTAAGTTCAGATTTAAAAGTGTTGTTTTGAAGGCATGGCCCATGGTCTTAAGTCACTAGGATAGTTCATTGGAGAGTTTCCTGATAGCAAAAACATCAGGAAGGGAGTTTTAGGTGAACCACCAGGTTCAGCAGTGTGTATTCATGGAATTTGAGGTATATGCGATAATATTTTGTTCATCTGTCAATCAATGAACAACAGAAAAAGAACCATATACTAGATAGTCATTATCTTAAAGAAAGGATGTTTTTCCAAGATAAATATCAGTACAATTTTATCAGTGCTTTTCTTCTCTTTGAAACAAAAATAGGCTGTAATTATGTAGTACATTGGGCGACTGACCAGGAGACATCTCAAGTGTATCAGCTTGAGAGGGATGTTTTCATTTCAAATGAAGCAGACTCCCTGTTTTGTAATACTGCTGATTTGGGGAGACAGGAAGAAGGAGAGAGGGCATTCTTCCTAGAAAAACATCCCGTATAACTAACGGAATATGCACTGGGACAAGAGGTATTAGTATCTAATTTTGTTTCTTCCAGTCACTGTTACTTATGAAGATGTATATCCTTCCCCCCCGCCTCCCCAAATCTTAGCCACACACCCACACCCCCGTTTAGTGGAAAACCGTGACAACATCCACCTCCTAAGATGCAAAGTAATATGACCAAGTGCTCCAAGCGTGATCTCCTACCGCCCCTTCCTGTGCCCGGCATGGCACCCCGGCAGGCCCTGGCACTGAGGGAGTGGAGGGTGCAATGCTGCTGTCCCAAAGGGCGAAGGGCGCTGACCAGGGCCTGGCTGCAACCTTATTTTCTGGCCACCCCTGGCTGCCGTGAAAGGGTGCTGCCACTGGTGGGAACTGTGGCCTGTGGGCATCTCAGAGGCTGGAGAGCAGGACCCTGGGGACATACAAGATAGCCCCAGGCTTCCTCTGCTCTGAGGGGACAGGAAGGAGAGGGATGTAGCCCAGAATATGGGTGGGAGGCGGCGCAGTTGGCAGAAGATGTCGACAGAAGCATTTCACCCAAGGGGCAGACTGGCTGCACAACTCCTGGCTGCACTGGGGGGTCAAGGGCGAGCACCAGCCTTTTAGACCTTTCGTTAGGGAAAGAACTGAGTAAAAGCAAGGTGGGTAGAAATAAAGGATGTGTTTTTCCAGCCCTGGCTTATTCTGAATATACTTGAGAGAAAGCTAGGAAAAGGCATGTGTCCCAGATGAATGTGGATTTGGTTCCTGTTCAATTTCTCTCTGCACTTGCCCAAGTGTACAGGAGGATGATAAAAAACACAAGCCCTGAATGGTTGCTTGTAGGACCAAAGTGGGAAAGTGCCTTTGCAAAAGCATGGCACAGTATCAGATGTATCAGAGGACAGCATTTGAAAAAGCATGTAATTCATGTTTTCTTCTTTGCATCTTCTACTCTTCTAAATAACAAATACTCTTAGAATGAAAAGACCCAAGGGTCCTCATATAGTTTCATGAACATCTTTGAGCAATTTATTTGCAACCCTCTGCTCTGCCTAGAGGTCTTCCTAATCCTCTCTATTGTCTTTTAACTACATCTAAATAAATATTTTTCTCTCTCCCCAGCTCTATTTTGCTGTATTTGGTGTTCTGCCACTACTAAAATCTATAGAGAACAAGGCTGGCCCAGCTTTCTGTTTGGTAGAAAAGAGCAATATGAGAACCACTTTGGGGATAACTGGAAGGGATATGTCACATATGGCACAGAAACAAGCAATTCCCTGCCTCTCCCTGCCTTGTGCTGCTCATTCCAAAGATGTTTTTTTTTTTCTTTTTTTTTTTCCCTACTGAAGCTAAGGTATCCAGTAACTGCTTTCCAAGTCAGACCACGGGTTTCCATCTTCCCAATCCCTAGTATCTCAAACAGTGATCTGATAAATCACCAAGTCTTCTATCTCAATTCATATTTAATTATTCAAGTAGGTTGGAGCAGACCAAATTATATTAAATGTAATAACAGAAATACACCCATGGTAGATAAAGTGTAGCAGTAGACCCATGGTAGATATTTAGAGATATTGTTCTCAACAAAAAAATTCAAAATGTTGTTAAAACATGTTTTTCTCCTGAAGCAAAAATGGGTTTGGTCTTTCAAATTGGCACAGAAGAACAAAAAATGTGGTCTTCTAAGTCCCAGGCCAGTCAACTCATCTGTGTTTATTTTCTTTTTTCTTTTTTTTTTTTTTTCATACAAATTCAAGCATGAGTAAACTAATATGGTAGTTATTGATTTTGTTGGTGCTTGAGTTCCTGCTTCAGGATGTTTTATCTTCTGGCAGTGGCTTTTGTTTCTTTATCTCCCCTATACCTGTTTTTCTCTCAAAATTAAAGAAACAAAGTGGAAAAAAAGCGGCTTCAGAATTTTTCCACTGTGGTCCTCATTAAAAAATACATTTTTCCCCTTGTCAAAATAATCACTAGAACCATTCAGGTTTTCTTGTCTAGCAAAAATTCAGAACTAAATTTTCAGTTAACTTGGAAAAATTAGTGACTTAAAAGACAAACACATGGTGAATTTCCACTAAATCTGACAGCAAGAACCTGGTTTTCATCAGTTTGCCTATTCCACCACTGTTATTTCATATGGGTGTATGGGCATAGCTTGGCAAGCAAACCATTAAGTTTCTGGTTTGCAAGATATATTAGCTGGCAGTGTAATCCAAAAGGTTCTTAGATGAGATTACTGTTGATGTAGAATTTCTATAGATTTTTCATTGCAATTTATGTGCATAAGGAAGAAAAAACTAACAAGCTTTTAGCACCTGGTATATTGCCACTTGCAGGTAACTGGAAGCTTGCCAGAAACTTTAAATACATTTGTGAGAATTTTAATGAGGTTGCTAATACTTTCATACATTTACCTCCAGCTAAGCTTGTGACTTTAATTCCCCTCAATAAATTAATGGCTCCTTATTGCAAGTATTTTGTTTGTAGATGATCGTCTGTCCAAATACACTCTGATGATACCTTATACAGAGCACTGTTTCAAAGAGATCTCAAATATCTTTTGGAATTAACACTGTAATGAGTACTATGAATTACTATCACATCCACCCTACAATTCCATTTTCACTTACTTATGTATCTTTACTCTTCAACCTCTCATGCACATGCTTTACTTTAAAGTGGGAAATTCCCTTGTTGGAAATAATGACAAAGTCAGCTTTGTTCCAGTCTTTAAATGACATGCATGTGTTTTTAGAGTTGATGTCACAGAATCACAGAATCGTCTAGGTTGGACGAGACCTCCAAGATCATCTAGTCCAACCTGTGTGTATGTAGTCCAATGTGTGTATGTTTAAAACATTTACATGTAAAGAACAGAAGTAGTTTCAGCTTTATACTTTTCACTTTTATGCATCCATTGCAGATTTTTATACTTTATCACTGCTTGTAGTTTAAGCAGTTTGTTGTCCAACTGAGCAAGAGGCTAAACAAGGAGTCTCATGCCAGCCTGGCATGAAACTTCCAAGGATGGGAACAATGAACGCAAGGTGTATCTTAAGATAATTGTCTGAGAATTACAGTCACTGACTTCCTTTATAGGCCTATAAGCTTCTCTAAAACCTTTCTAAAAGTCAATTATGTGGTTATTTTGGCAAAAAAGATGTTGTTGATGCATGGTTGGTTCTATATTGTGATTGTTGATCACTTAGTTTCAAAAGATACACCTTAACAGCTGATAGCCATGTGTGCTTTTCTTTTTGATTAAAGTTGATCTCCTTTACGTTTCTGCATGGTCTATTATGGATTGCATTATGGTGCAGCCAGATGTGGAGATAGAGCAATCATTAATATAAAATGGTAAGATCCAAGCTACTGTCCAAACGGAAGGTTAAAGCACTGATACAACAGAAAGAGATTTACAGTCACTGTCATGTTTCACAATCATGTGAAATCCAAGAATAACATAATGAATAACATGATTTGAAAAGGTAATGAAGATGGGAATTTGAAAAAGTGATAAATTGCCCAATAAATAATTTGGCTACTAATCTGTACACAAAATATGTTTGCCTCCCCTTTATTGCAACTGACAATTTAAAAATCCTAATACTCTCCGATGAAATAAAATAGTAGAAGTTCAGACTAGAAACTGGGAAAAACTTTTTCACCAGGTGGGTGTTGGATGGGTTCCAGTGGAACCCATTTACCCACAGACATAGCCAGGCAAAGCCAGTTCCAAGACATAGCCAGGCAAAGCTGTGGCTGCCAGTGTGCTGATGACAATCTCACTTAGAGAAGCAGGTTGGCTAGAGACCTCCAGAGGGTTCTTCCAGCTGGTATTTCTATGATTACGAGGTTTAAAAAATGTATTTGCACATAGGGAGTGGAACACATTTTGCATGGCTGAAAGAAGTTTAGCATAGCATCCTGTCAGACTACATTTGAGATAATTTGCCCTAATTTTTATAGGGAAGCTTGTCATTGCTCTCTGTGTAACTAACATAGAGAAGTAAACAAAGAGCTATAAGACACAGCATTGAGGGAAACTATCTGTATTTATTAGTGGAATTATATAAAAGAAAGAGTCTTTTCATCCTAGGAAGAGCAGCTGAAATACAAGTATGTTAAAATCTCAGTTTGCACAAGCAACTTGGAAGCATGATGTTCATAAGGTTTAAATGCAACTGAACCTGTATGCAGTTATGGGAAACTTCATGATAGTTATGTTAAGCTCTTAGATACCTGTGTATTAATCTCCTTCTTTTACACACAAAAAAACAAACCAAACCAAAAAACAGGCTGTTTTTGATCACTAATTCTTCAGGCTGTGAAGGTTTGTCAGCCTCCTTCTGTTTCCATATAAATAGAACTGGAACCCTTAAGGAAAGCTCCATTGATGTAGACAGCTGTACTAACCTGTTAACAGAAGCATTTGAGCTCTAATAGTAGAAACAGAACTGGGCCGTCACTAAATATTTTTAAAAAGTGATACTCAAAAGAAAGTTCCATCAATACAGACAAGAGAGTGAGTAGCAGCCCCTCAGAATAAAGAAAGGGCCCAGGAAGTCATATACCATTTTCTGCAACACTCACTTTGCCAAATGTGCAATCAAATTCAGAAGATCTAGGCTGCGGTATTTCTGTCTAAAGCAAATTGTCTTTTACAGACAACGGCTACCTATGCTGTAATGAAACAATCGCAGACATACTTTTACAAAGTGTAGCTGTGGGAATTTTCCATACAACTTTTGTACAGAAATTTGTTTTCCAGCTGTGGGAAAACCAACAGTAATCTGTTAGACTGATCAGTCCTTTGTTAGCCTGTTAAGTTTAGTCCTTCCTAAGCCAGATCCTTAGTACACCAGGATCTTAAGTTCCACCTGCAAACTGCCAAGCAGGAAATTGCAGTTTGCAAAGCATAGGTTTCACATACTTGCAGTGTTTTGCTTAGCAAGTGAGGTGCTGTGTTCTGTCCTAGTTTCTAGACAGATTTCACAGGGAGGAGGCTTACATAGGGTTTGCTGCGTTAGTTTTGTCTGAAAGTGAGATGAACATCAGTTACCACTGTGAGATATAGTTGGAAAAAAGGATCCTAATCTCCTACCAAAGAGATCAGAAGAGCAATCTGTCTGTTCTTGAGAGGTAATTAACCAGAGACAACTGGGACAGCTCAAGTACACCTTATTACTATGCAGTCCTATTCAGAGCCTGTTGAATATCTCAACCATTGTACGTCTTTTACAAAGCACTGATTTTTTTTGAACATAACAGCATTGGCACATAATTACATGTTGTCATTCAAGCTAGCATTTGTTTTCATTTATTGAAAACGCCTTTGTTAAAAAAGAATTGTCTAGATGCCTTGGTCCTGTGGAAGCTACCATTTTTTTGCCACCCCTTCCCTTTATTCCTTTTAATAAAGCCTGTTAATAATAGCAAAGTAATGCATATCTCCAAACAACAGCAAAATGCAGTCCAACCTAATGTGCCATGGAAAATAGTCTGTAATGATTGATCTAATCCTAAAATTAATTTAATTTTGTACCTTTTGCTTATTTAATGGTAGGTTATTTGAAATACATCTCCAATTTCACTAAGGAATCCTGTAATTAGGAAGCGTTCATTAGGAAACAGCTAATCAAAATACCATATCAAGAATATAGGCCAGCTCAGACCTCATGGGGGTAGGTATTCAGCATCACTTTTGGCTGATGAACTTGCCTGCTCTCAGCTGTTTCTGCCTAAAGGATTAAAGAAGCAAGTATGTGCCTCAGCACAAGAAAGGCAGTGTCTGAAAGCATCCAGGTGAAAAAAGTGGTGCTCCAAAAATGAGGTGGCTTGTTGAAGAGTCCAGTCACTCATTCCTCTCAAATTGTGTAAGTCAGTAGCTGAGCTAAGTTATGCGCAGAGCGATTGTTTTCAGCTAGCCTTGGAGTTTGACTTCCATTTAGGATCTGCTGTTCAAAAGCCTGTTTCCCTCTTCCCAACACGTTTCTTCCTAGGCTCAACTTTACTCACTCTCATGTGAGCCCTCTTTGTCCTCACAAAGGGGTGGTGAACGGATGCTACTGTCAGTCCTGACCAGCACCTTCCTCCTCAGGCCTCTACCCAGCCCCAGCGTGGGGTCCCTCCCATGGGGGTCTGGCCATCCAGAACAGCTCCTGTGTGGGTTCTCTCTGGGCTGCAGTCCCTTAGGGGAAGCCTGCTCCAGTGCAGCTCCTCCGTGGGCTGCAATTCCTTCAGGGCTCATCTGTCTGCTTTGGCACGGAGTCACCCATGGGCTGCAGTGTGGGCATCTGCTCCACTGTGCACTGCAGGGAAATTCCAGCTTCACTGTTGTCTCTGCCAAGGGCTGCAAGGGAATCTCTGCTCCACTGCCTGGAGCACCTCCTCTCACTCATTCTTCTCTGACCTCGGTGTTTGCAGAATTATTTCTCACTTTTTTTTTTTTTTAATTGCTCTCATGCGCAGCTTTTTGCCCTCTCTTAAACACGTTTACCCAGAAGTGCCACAACCTTGGCTGCTGGGCCCAGCTATGCCCTGTGGTGGGGCTGTTGGAGATGGCTGGATCTGACTGTGTCTGGTGTGGGGAGCTCTGGCAACTCCTCACAGAAGCCCCTGGCAGCCCCCCATTGCCAACACCTTGCCACCTATGCCTAATGTTGAGAAAGCTGGGGAAAACAGGCATATTCATCCTTGCCAACAGTGCTGTTTCTAGTAGTAAAAATGCTGGTGTTATTCCCTCCAGAACGTGTGTATCCTTTTTGTTTTCTTCACTAGTGTTATATATGGACATGTGCTGTTCTGTTAGGATCAGTTGGCGTTTTCCATTATGTACAACATGTGCTGGAGGAGAACAAATACGCAACTTTTCTATGAGTGTGGAAAAAATGTGAGGAAGGGTCTGAGAATGTGTTCAGACTGCAACAGAAACCTGATGTACACCCTCAGCAGCCAAGCTCTCCCTCCTGTCAGGAAATGGAGACTGCTGTGAGTTGTGGAAATCATGTTTTCAAACCAATGTTAATGTGAAAAAAATGGGAAAAAAATGCAGTGACTACGCTTCTGTTATGAAATTGTTGATTTAAACTGTTGATATTTGTACTAAGGAGAAAACAATGTGTAGATTTCCCTGCTGGGCTGATTCCAAAGGACAGATTATAGTTCCTGGCATCTGCTGAAATGGGCCAGAAGAAAGTCACTTGTTGGGGCACTTTTCCTGAGTTATGGGAAAAACATCTGAAATACAATATCAGATGTTCAGTCCCAAGTGGAGTGTACAAGAGAAATTCATAACTGGAAGGAGGCTAAGAAAATCTGTCTTCTGTTTTAATTGAAATGAAAAATGTACCAAGATGTCATAGTGAATTAAAAGAGGTATTAACGTTTTTGCAGACAGTAATGAATTTTGGAAAGAAGTTCTGCTGAAAAGTCCAGATTCTAGGTGGGATGCTGTGCTCCTTTCACCTGCAGCAAAAGTCCATGACAGCCTGCATATGCAATAGCAACAGGACAGAGGAGGGAAAAAAAGCATTATGTAGCTTCATATATCGAATATGAGATTGTGAAATCAAGCAGAATCACAAGACTCTTTTAATGTCGGAAGAACATGGCAGTTTGGGACAGAAAAAAAAAAAGATTTGGTGAGCGTCATTCCAATATCAAGAAGTCTACAAATTGCTGTTATAGGCAAGTTAGACAGGTTTCTAAGTTAGAATGGATGAGGTTGGTTTGGTTTTGCTCTTTTTAATGGGATTCTTTGAGATTTTCAGGACACTTAAAGATGAGATTTCATTCTATGTTAGTAGAGCTTTTGGTATGAAAGAGCTAGGTGAGTGTTGCCATTTTTTCCTGGTTTCAGCAGAGGTGAATTCACTCCCTGAGGCAATGAATTTGTGGACTGCAACTGTGGAACTTGGTACTTAAGTATACTAAACTAAGTTCTTTAGCAAAGCAGCTGATGATTTCTGCTGCATTGAACACTCTCTCATTTTCCATAAGCTTCTTAAAGATGTTCTGTGAAAGTTGCTCTGATTAAAAAGATTATTTTCTAAGGGAAGTATCAGCAAGCTTGACCTGGGACACAAGAATCAGGCTGCTTACTTTCATCTTCAAGCACTCTCATGTACCTTGTTACGGTTTGTGTACCTGAGACAGGTTTGTTTTGCAGATCTGCTATGGCAATCCTAGTTAAAGAAACGCCATAGCCAAGATCTGGGCCAGTTCAAAGTAGCTTTAACTGAAGGCATTATTTGTAATTGTGCTGCATTTACAATTGCTGATGCCAGGAGGAGAGATTCCAGTTTTCCTTTGTACTGCAAGTTAGAAAATAGATGCATGCAGAATGCTGAGTTGCACAAAATTTATACATCCATTTTTAAAGTTAAAATGTTCTTTAATTCTTATCAGTCAGCAATTGACTCTTATGGTGCAATTCAAATTTTCCTAGCCCTTTCAAGCTGCTTTGTGGTGCTGGGCAATGATGGCACATTCTGCAAATGCACTCCTTCAGAGGCTGTGAGCAGGCTCTCTTACCCAATGGTAACTAACCCCTTCTCTGGTCCTAGACAAAATGTTTTTGCTGCCAAAAAGCTATTCAACTCAATGATCTAATCTGAATGAGCTAGTTATTTTTCTCCATTGCGTGTCAGAAAAAAAAAAAAAAAGTGGAGGAAGTCTAGGGAGAGGAACAATTTTGTATTCTAGTTTTGCTAAAACCCAGAGCTGGTTCACTGCATGGCCTCAAAAAAAATGAGTGAGGAACTACAACCTGACTGCTACAGGGAAGGCTGAGTGCTCTAAAAGGAAAACAATCAATCAGGCATAAGCCGCAGTTCCAGTGGCATTTCTTTGAGGCTGCCATAAACATTGCTTTTTGGGAAAGAATGCAGGTGGTTATTTTCAGGCAGCTCAGTTCTCCTGTCCAGTTCTCGAACAATCCAAAGAGGGGAGAAGGAAAGAGAAAATACGTTGTTTAAATTAGTTTAAACAGTCCTGAATGTGAAACCATGGACTTGTATTGCGGTTGTTGTAGAAGGAAGCCCTTTTGTTACCAGTTCAGTCCATTTGGCAATAGCTGGTGATAAGCAGAAAACTCTTAATTTAGATGAATGTCAGAAATGACCCATGTAATTAGGAACCACGCTGCTCTGATCAACAGCTTGTTCACATGTTGTTATTTCCATTCACTGCTCTTTTTTTTTTCCTGCCTAGGTAATGCCAAAAGTGGTTCATGTACCTTGTATTCCCCGTAATTAACGAATCTTTACTGGAGAAAGTAAGCAAATAGGTGGAGGCTTTCTGACACCTCTTTGGCATTTCTCTTCTTTTCTGGTCAATTACCTGCTTGGTTGGGAACATGTTTCATGTTAGTATGTTTTACCATCAGTCAGATCCAGTCATGTATGTGATTAGTATTCTGGCACTGAAGAGAAGTATTGTTTATAGAATGCACTTAGCCTGTACATATGGAGCAGAATTTAGCAATTTGGCAGGATAGTTAATGCATTTTGAGGTTTACTAAATTCTTTTCTTATTTCTGTGGCCGTTTGTCAGCGCAAGATTTTTAATTATTCAAATTTTCAAGTTTATTTAGAAAAGGAATACTGCTATTCATACTAAAATATGTATTTTTTCATTATCTGTTTAACCTTTTTATTTAAGTACCTACTCCTCATTAAATAAGCTGTCCTTTTGTTTGTATTTTAAATGGCCTTTCATCTACTTTTAATGACCTTTAATGTAAAATATTCCTTGCTTTGTAGAGTGTTGTGCCTACACCAGTGTTTGCCAACGTACTGAGCAATTCTGGCACTCAGCAGGCTTGCCTGTCTGAAAGATGTCTTCTACCTATCATAAGCTATCAGGCTTGATGCAATAGTTAATGGAGGGACTTGTTTGATGCAAATGATCAGAATAGAAAATCACTGAGTTCTCTTTTGGTCTCTGTTTAGGGGAAATAACCTTGCTGTAAAATAGTGAGTTACTCAAAGCGTGACCAGCTTAGGCAGCTGTGCAGTACGTGAGGGAAAACTAGCAAATTCGGCAAGGTCCCCTATAAAGCTGCAAGGCAGCGGCTGCTGGCTGTTGGATTAGAGGTCTGTGGCTGCCTTGGCAAGGGCTGAGGCATCTGTTCTCTGCAGCTCTGTGCAGTGTAAGTGAGCCAGTGGGGTGCTGCTCCTGAGCTAATTAGTCGTACACAGAACTAAATGTCTGAGAAGGCTTCCCTGAATTTGCCAGAGAAGGTTCTTGAGAGTGTAGCACGTGTTGTTCCTACTACAGTGAGAATCTGGGATGCATATGATGACACTGTGATAAAACAATTGCTGTTGCCCTGAAATTACACTTTTTGACTCAGAGTTGTGGAGGGTATGGACTTTATGTAGTTACAGTTGCACTACAGTTTATACACTGGGTGAAAGATGTAAGAAGTAGAAGAGGTAGACTGAGCACCATTGTTTAAAAGACCAGGTTTTAAGCCAGGCACCTGCTTTCCAGGAGAGCATCCTAGGATACAGGCATGCCTGGGCGAATACTGAAGTGATGTTTGGCAGGAATGATAGATTCATGGAACTGAAGATGGAACACGAATGATTGTGTTACAAGGGCAGGTCCTGGGTTTAGTCCCTTCTTCCATCTCTCTTATTTTTAAAAGGTCTTCTATAATTACTATAAAGTTTCATTTTCTTGAATGTTGAATTCAGTGCTGTGTTATCCAGCCATAGAGCACTCGTAAAAGGTCAGACAGCTCAAAGGAACTTTAGCTTTTCTCTGTCAGGTTTGTGTGAATTTTAAAAGATCCACAGTAGCCCGTGTACATGATCTCAGCCAAAGTGTCAGCTTCGTGACACACACCATGGCAGGGACTATTTTGCCATTGTACCTCAGGAGATAGGTGGTGATTTTGTGAATCATTCTGTTGAAATTCCACTTGTGTAAGCACTATGTGCTCCCCTTACCCCTAGTTTAGGATAATTTAATTTATTTAAATAACTTTAGTGTGAATTTTTTGTGGGTGAAGAAGACTCAGAATTTTGCATCAGTATGTTTTCGTATTGCCACAGCAGTTACTGAAAATATAGTCCCAGCCTCAGCAAAAGAATGTAGGCAAGAGATGACTCTGAGGATGTTAGCGGTTTAGAGAATGCTTGCTGTAAGCGCTTCAATATTTTTAATCTTTAAATCAGAACATTTTTGTTTTCATGTTAAGTTTTTCCAAGCAATAAAAATGTTATCAGAAAAATAATCTTTACAATACTAGTAAATGGCAATGAGTTTGTTAAAGTTCTAAATAGAATGCAAAAAAATGGAGAGAGGTTTTAAGTTTTTATAGCAGAGCAAGATATGTTGCAAAAGTCACAAAGTGAGTCGTCCCTGAAGCAATGATGGATCTCTAGTGTCTTTTTAAAAGAAGCTGTTTGTGATTCTGAAGTGAATTCCCTTCCCTTCCCTCCACTTTTTTTTTTTTTTCCGTCTTTTTTACTCTAGATCTGTGAAAGCTATTTATGTATCTCCAGATTTTGATCTGACAGCCTAACATGCAGCTTTGATGATTATCCTGGTGGTATTTTTGCAAAATACCTGTACAACTTCAGAGCTGGAGTAGCACTGAAAATCATTGTCATGTGGTACCAACTCATACAGTCACATTTGAAAACTGCACTCTGCAGTTTTGAAAGTTCTCTTAATTTGGAAACTCATCACTTTTTTCTTGATCTTCCAGCTTTTACTGTTAATTGTCAATGGAGAATCTGGCTCTAAGTTTAAAAGAGGTACTTTAAAGGAGGCTATAGTGAGGTGAGGGTTGGTCTCTTCTCCCAAGCACCAAGTGATAAGATGAGGGGAAATGGCCTTAAGTTGCATCAGGGTAGGTTTAGGTTGAATATTAGGAAAAAAATCTTCACTGAAAGGGTTGTGAAGTATTGGAACAGGCTGCCCAGGGAAATAGCTGAGTCACCATTGCTGGAGGTTTTCAAAAGACATCTAGATATAGAGCTTAGTGACATGGTTTAATGGTGGGCTTGGCAGTGATAAGTTAAAAGTTGAACTGGATGATCTTAGAGGTCTTTTCCAACATGAACAGTTCTGTGATTCTATGAGTTATATAGAAAAAATGTGATTCCTGGATGAACAGATCAATTACTTGCTGGACTGTGGGAGTGAGAAGAGACTGTTGTAGAAAGTGGGTGTACACTGGTGCTAAGGGATGATGTTGGCAGTATTGAGGGTGGGAAAATCTTAAAATGGGAATTTGTGGACATAATTTTAGTTAGATAAGAATAAGGGGAGAGACATGCTGTTATTGCAGTGGAGCAAAATTCAATTCCTCAGTTTTTGTTGAGACTTCCAGAGCGGGAGAAGACATAGGAAGAAACTTCATGAGTATATTCATCAGAAAAATAGCAATTGTTTTTTGCCAAGTCTTGATAAAATTTGAAACCTAACTTTTTTGTTCATCAAAAACATTGCAATTTGAAGAAGCTCTAAATACTTTTTTCTTCACTGTGCTTTGCTTCCCCTACTGTTGTGTGAGGATGTACTAGAGATTAGTCTGTAGATAGCAGAATTTGCCACAAGTTCATTTGGACAGTGAAGACTTTGTCTAGACTGTAAGATGAGGAAGAGGCAGACTTGCAGAGCTGTTAGAGCTTCATCCTGTGTGCTTTACATCCCCAAGTTTTATCAACACCGGAAGTGAGGTGCAGATGTCCCAGACAATGCTTAGAAGAAGTCAGTCCCAATTTGTCTGATGATGGAAAGATTCTACCCTGGTTGGTGCCTGTGCCCAGTTTGCTCAAATAAAGAGAACAGGAGTACTAAAGCTTGATGCTCTCAAGAGTTTTCCTCCTTCAGAAAACTAGAGTTGGGATGGTCATTTAGCATGAACACGATGTTTTTCAATGGGATTAGTGGCAGAGTCTGGTCTTGAGAATGGGTTGAGGTGCCTGCTTATTGTACAGGGTGAATACTCTCAGAGTTTGAAAAAAATTATGCCAGAGTCTGACCAGATGGCCTAGAAAGGCCTTCATCAAATCAGGGAGCTGTCATAAATATTAGGTTTGTTAGTTTGTTTTTGATGAAAATTCTGAAACTGATGTAGGTTTGTGAAACTCACTCAAAAGAACTTCATGTAGTAAGTTAGCCTGGTGATCATGCATGGCTGAGGTGGCCTACTGCATATGACAGGGCACAAGCAGAGAAAGGTTGCTATAGTAGATCGAGAATGGGACAATGACAGTTTAGGACAGCGTAGGTGTTCAACCAGTAAAACAAGATAATTCTACACTAGTAAGGTAAAGAAGAAAGACTGAGAAGGGAAAAGCATCATGATGGGAAAACAGGTAAGCAAGTTGATGATTTTGGCAGGAAAGCTGCAAAGTAGTGTGGTACCAGAAGAGCAAAAAGAGAAACTTAGTGGAAACATCAAAAATAGCAGCTTTAAAACCCAACTGGACTTAATTTTTTGTAAAACTTCCATAATTAGTTTCATCCAAATTTGGCCGTGTTCAGGCTATTCTTATGGTGTGTTTATCCAACCAATATCAGAAAGAAATGTTTTTGTATTATTTCTGGTACAGTTTTGTAAAGGGTTAGAGAATTACAAAAATATCTGAGATTAGTTGCTTTTCCAAGCTAACCTACCAAGCTTCTTCAGATTCCTTTTGTTCTTAGATAATTATTTTTGGACAGTGTTATGATAGCATTATGGAATGCCATCTTATCCATGAGGTACAGGCATTGCTTATATATGTACTGACTACTCAATTCAATATATACTTTGAAGCAACTGTTAAATGGTGATACTTCTGTTCTAAATATATTGTTTTGATTTCACAGGTGCCTGCATAAATATCACCAACATCCAGTGCCAAATGCTGCCATATAACTACACCACTCTAACTTCAGTTCTTTCCATTGTCAAAAGTATTGAAATGGAAAAGTTCCTGAAGTTCTTCAGTTATCTCAGTCGTCTCAGCTGCTATCAACACATCATGCTGTTTGGCTGTAGTCTTGCTCTTCCTGAATGCATCAGTGACGGTGATGACAGGTATTTGGAAACAAAAATCAGTCAGTGACTAGAGCCAATTGTGGTAAAATACTCTCTGTCTAATCAGACAAGGGCAGATCCCAACTAAGCCTATGTCCTTCTAATTACAAAACTGCTGTCTCTCAAAGCTATTCACAACACTTCTGCCAGGATAAGCCAATGGCAGTAAAGTTCTTTTAGAAAAAGTATTGCCAGTGTACAGAATGAAATTGTGATACTGGGATAGTCAGGTTTGTTTTCTCAGTAAGGGGACCAGAATTCTTGTACCTTATCTCTCCAATCTGAATGGTCCAAAATGGAATGCTTTATAAAAATTTAAATGCATTGGATATTTAAAACATTGACATAAAGTGTGGTGGATCTCAGTTAAATTAAAATTCAACAAGCAGGTAAAGCAGATTTTTAAGGCAACAGTCAGTCATTTCAATTTGTTTTGATATTTTCCCTAAGAAAAGTTTATCTTTTAAATCCATGTTATGGTATGAGATTAGCAGGATGTATTCAGAGACATGTTTTTTAAACTTCCCAGTTTGATTTCTACATTTACATAATTACACAGCATTACTATCATGTGCATGCACTTTTTTCATTGAGTTTGATTTGAAATAACATCAATGAGTTTAACAGTGCTAAAATCAACATATAGTGCAAACAGATTATTATTATTATTATTATTATTATTATTATTTAAACAATCTTTCTGTTGTTTCTGAAGGGGGTAAGAGTGAGAGGAAAGTTCTTTCTCCTCATTTTATTACCTGTAAAATTCAGTGGAAGAGAATATGGCACTTGAGCAAGTGATTCAGTTAGCACAACAAGAACCAAGAAGCTGAACGCTGTGCAGTTTAGAAGGGATAGGGTATTTGTGAAAAAGCAGTTTTATGAGAAGAGGTAAGGTGATTTGTAATGTAGTTGCTACTGATAGGTACAGTCCCAGTCCAGGCAACATACGCCTGCCATTTCCATCACAATGGAATGATTCCTGGATCAGTCAGTTAAGCTCCCTAAACTGACAGAAGATTAACCCAGGAAAAAAAAAGGTGAATAGGTGATTATATGGATAGGATTGGGTGAAGGTAAGGCACCATGGGAAAGAGTGCAATCAGAATGACCAGTAGACTGGCTGAGCTGTTTAATCCAAATACGCCCATGTATATCAGACTACTGACAAATATTTTCTATTAACCCTCTGTAACTCATTGCAGGATTAATTATAGTTCCTACCCCAGTAATCCAATAATACAATTGTTTCAGTTAACATACAGCCTAAGCTAACTGCTATTGTAGGAGATCATAAAGCCAAATCAGAAAAATGGCTTCAGGTACTAAATTGATACATGTACAGGTTAAACAACAGAAATAGCCATTTCTCTGTCACATATTCAGCCCTGTTTGGAATTTGACTTTCGCAAGCGTTTTGAAGGTGAAGGGTGTGTGTCAAGGGTACAAAGCTTATAACTCAATCAAATAAATGGAGTAGGGAAAGGCTAAAAGTTTTAGCTTTCCTTTTCCATTTCTCTGCTGAAGATACCTTTATTGTAGGGCTTACATTATGACAACTGCTTTGCTAATTTAAAAAGAAAAAAAAGTTAACAGTGAAGTTTGGAACATTCAGAGTTTTACTCCGGTTTTGGGTAGCAACCAAAATATTTTGAAATTCAAGAGTCAGGGTTTTTCTTTTTATGTGTGTGTTTGTGTATGTGTTTTCTACAATAGCAACTTTCTCCCATTTGTTTTTAATGTCAAAGCTGGGACTGGATTTCCACCCCCCCATACTCTGGAGGTCACAATGTCTCCTTTGATTCTTATTTTAAAACCTTTTTGTCTGGAAACTTCTGGATGCTTCAGGCTGATAGGAAAGAAAATCCAATGTGAGAGTGAAAATGATGCAGGATTACATTAAAATCTGACTTCACTTTAAGTAATCATAACTGTCTGGAGTGTGTCATAAGTGACACTGAAAATGTAGGCTGAGTGGCAATCACAGGAAGATCTTTAAGGGTGGATTTACAGAGTGCTAGTTTGTAGAATCTAGTTTACTAAACCTGAGCTGCTGTAGTTTACCTTCTGCATTTTTTTTTCCTTTAGACATTGACTGGCTGGTTTTAGTGATTACTGTTTTTCTTGTAGAACCTAACTATTCCAGGCAAATAAGTGTCTTTCAAAGCCAAGAATAATGATTTAAAGAAGTGTTGTCATATCTTTATTTGGGATGTGACTTCCTATATTTCTGCCCACTGATCTTAGTTTTTAAAACACGACTGAATTTAAGTACAATTGTTTTTTATTCAGTTTTGAATTATCTGTTTATACAGAAACCTGAGGGCTGTAGTTCCTGTCTTATGATTTGTTTCTGTGTTCGCTTTTTATAAATATTTAAATGTTTTGTGGAGCCATCCTAATGTCAATACTCAGTGAACAATGAACCTGTAGCAAGAGATTTTGCCTTTACAAAGTATTTATGGAATCAGAATATGTTTTATTTTATTTCAATTGATTTCATTTCAATTTGTTTCCTATTTGTATTTGGGAAGCTGTACAGACTTTATTATCTCAGAATAAACAGGGAATATTTGAAGTAAATAAGTCGTGTCAGAAACTTTGAAGTTCATTAGGATTTATTACTGTATGATCCAAAAGATGAGATGACAAAATAAGTGCATTACATTTTCAGAACGTGAATTCAGTCTAGGCAACTTTAAGTGAAACAGATATAGTAACTGCATAAAGATGTTAGTTAACACCTTCTCCTAGTCCCTAGTGATAATTCACCTTGATGAGACGAGTCAAAAGTAGATGAAATTGGGGAATTCTGTCAGCAACTCTGGGGTGACTCTGGAGAAGGGCCTTTGTTGGTATGAAAGGCTCTTGGAATAATGAGGGACAATCACTTTGTATGTGTTGAGCACAAATACAAAAAGAGGAGACAGGCCTGTTGAACAGGGGCATTTGGCAAGTATTAGAAAATATTCAAGGAATCTGGAGAAGCAGAAGAGCCACAGTGGAAAGACCCCAAGGATAGTGAATAGGGATAGGTCCCTGTGCTGTAGGCCTTTTTTGGATATATGGTTGCTTTTAACATAGTATCACAAAACATACACTAATAGGCAGAAGAGTTGTTACTGACGTTGTCTGTAATTCCTCCAGTGAATTCCTGCTGTCTCATTCTCACTGGCAGCACGTCCCTGATCACATTATCTATTGATACTTCCTTGTTTCTTAGTGCAATTGCTTCAAATTTATGTAGAGCATAAGTGACAAATGCTGCCTACACAGTAGAAAATAAATGAAACTTCTGTGATGCTCAGATGTTTATTCTTAGGTATTGTTGAGAGAATCTGTTGGCAGCTTCAGCCATGGGAGCAATAATTACAACAATGTGTTACAAGAAGCAACAAGAAGGGAAGTTCCAAACACTGATCTTTGGCATCCAATGTGCTGTCATTACACAGCTTTGCTCGATGTTTTAATTTATGTCTGTTCCACATTTATCTTTCATGTGTTTGTAAACATTGTTTTCATTAACACTTGAAGGAGATTAAGTTTCTGGGCAGGGAGCAGCTTCAGTGTTTGTGTAACACCCAGTGTAGTTAGGTACTGGAATTTCTGAATACTGCCACTATACTGTTGCTCTTAAAAATCATTCTTCTGTATCTTACTATAATAAAAATGAGGTGTGGCAGTCAAGAAATTATATAAAAACTTATATTTCATTCTAGCAACTGGATGTAATTGTTAGCCCTACTGTTCTAAGAAAACGTATACTAGTACCTTTAAAATGCTACTTTCCAGGTTGAAGTTTGAAAGTCCAACTAAAATCTGTGTGTGAAAATACATGGGAAGTTGAAGTGAATTAAGACAAAGCTTTTATTTGCTCATAATTTGGATAGTAAAGAGCTCTTTATTTAAAGGGATTATGAAACTTCTCCTTGGGTGAATGGAGGAGATATTTCCAACATGACTTCAAAATCAGATGTACAAAACCTTTCTTAACACTGTCCAGCAGCATTTCTAAGAGAAGATGACTATAGTGAAAATTGACATCTTAAATTTGTTGCTGTGCTTACTTAATGACTTCAGTGTAGTAACTTTGTCCTGTTGGGTAGCAGTCTGCAACCTATTGCCTCCAAACACTGGTACTTCATTTGTTGTAAGAAAAATCTTCTCAGATATGTTGGTTATCATTAAGGATTTAAGCTAATGAGTTTTAGTTTACCATTGGGAGACACTAGGAATGGGCAAAAGGTCAGTAACTGCAATGCAGTGCTTGTTTATTTCTTTATAGCAACTCATTTGTGTTGGATTCTGCAAGGTCTGCAGAATTTAGATATTGCATTCAAGAAGACAAAGAAAATCTGAAAAAAAAGTGCAATGTTTTCAGATTTTTGAAAGAAATTGTAAAGTCAAAATGCCTGTAAATTTAAAGTTTCAAAATTAATAGAGAAGTTCATAGTGGGTCAGCCTGTAAGTGCATAATGCAAACACTCCTTGAATGATACTTTCTAATAGTGCTTGCATTATGTGAATACATATGCTTCATCAAAAAGGCTTGGTAAAATCAGCAAGCTATGTAAGATCCTGAAGACCTACATACACGGCTTATTTCAGACTTGGAGTGCTAGGAATAAATTTGAAGATTATGGATTCTTATAATACCTCTTCATTGTCATGCTGTCTTCTAAAGCAGAAACAAAAAAGTGGAGTAATTCCACTAATCTTCTGTGTAGAGGATTTTTCTGTGTTTTCCAGAAAGCAGAGGAAATACCTTCCATTGACAGATCCCTAGAGTGTTAAATCTGTGGAGGTCAAACTTAATTTAAGCTCTGCCAAGAAAATAGTATTTGAGCAAAGCAAATTAAACAGGGTAATAGGCTCTCAAGGGAAAATTCTCGTGCACCTTTCATTCCTGCATCTGTTTATACACTAGATGCTTTTTTTCATGTCAGACATCTTTGAAAACAAAGTTGTGAAATGGCTGGTCTTAAGTTAGGGGTGAACGAGTCCATCTGAGATCATTGCTTGTTATCTTGATTAAAATCTGCAAAACTACTTCACTCGTGTAGTCCTGCATTATTTTTTTCTCTCAGCTTCATTATACAGCTTTCTACTTTAGAATGAAGAGAAAATGTTTCTCTCTGATTTTCTGACTCTCTCTTGAAAAGAAGTTTGTCATGTCAGTATCTGTATCTACAAATTTATTTGGTGTGCAGTAACCTCCATGGTACAATAAGAATAGTCAGCTAGAGTCATTGAAAGCCAAAGGGGGCTGCATGATATGTTAGGGTTGTGCAGAAATTACTAGTGAAAATTAGGTTAATAAGCAAAATATCCTTTGAAGAGGCAAGGATAGTGGGAAATAGCTCAGTGGAATTTTTTTTTCTTTTATTAATTTTTTTTGTGTGTGTGTGTGTGTTCATTGTCTTCATTGCTTTTCTGTAATTTGTAAAAAGGGACAAAGTAGAATGTTTCATTTTCAATATGGACATAAGCTAGGATGCAATATTAGGTCCAGAAAGCGAATTCAGAAATGCATGGTGTCTCTTATTAGAAGCTGACAACAGTTTAAAACAAATTCGAAATGAAGAAAATTTCTTTCAAGTCCTTTTAGAATATGGAAAAGAATCAAAATTCACAGAGCAAGGGATCTCTGTCATGCTTTGTGTAACACATGAATATGATCAGTGATGGGGCTATTTTCCTTCTCTTGCCCTTGTGAACTGCACTCTAAGCTTATTCATGGTCTTTGTTCCTCCTGCTTACAGTGAAATTGATTTTTATTTGATTTTCTTTTATTGCAGTGCACAATTAGAATTTTAAAAATAATTAGAAAAATAAAAATCATTTCTTAGAATTGATTGATGCTTTTAGAGTATTTAGTAGCAAATGTTAACATATGCATGTAGAACTTGTTCATGTAGCTAAAGAGAATTTTTATTTTAAGATTTTGAGTAGGAAACTATCAGCATACGTTTAAGTCAATACCTGTTTTTCAAAGTCCATAATGTGTTCAGTTTTGTATGAACTGTGTATGAATATGTTTACATTTTGATAGGTAATCCTACACTGGCACGTTTCAGTCTTATTTTATTCTACCTAATTTTAGTAAGAAAAACATAAATATGTCAAGTCAAAATAGCAGCTGTTAGGAGCTCTGGATAAGCAGTCTGATAGGTAACCTGTGACATAGCTGCTACACTAGCTTTTTGTAATGTATTTGTGCAGAGATGTGAAATTATAGTTGCAAAATTTTGCAATTCTACAGCTTGTAAGAAATATTTAAATTTCATTGCTTGTGATGATGCAGTTTCACAGTCACTTTTGAAGTAACTGTATTGAGAAACCCTCCTGGAAGGACATTTAGAATCCCCTGTCAGAATCCCTATCAAATTTGCACTGGTTTCATTGGAATTGCTGCAACCTGATTTAAAGAGTTCAGCTACAGCATTAGTGACGATAAAGTAACAGTGCTCTCAGGAAGAAGGTGGGATGATTTCCTCCTACTCCCCACAGTTTTGTCCTTTTACTTTCTTCTCCTGGCTCTATCACCATTTTTCATGCCATGACCCAAGCATGTCGGTGGAGGCTGTTTTCAGATGTTTATAAAGTAGCTACCAGACGTTTCCTGAGTTTGCAGTCTGCCTCTTTACACACCATGGGGATGGCTTCATCCTTTTTATATGCTTTCTTTTTGATGGTGGCTATTTAGACCAAGCAGTTAACGTGACTCAAAGAGATTATTCCAGCTAGATTTTTGGCAATGGTTTTCTGTCGAGATCCATCTACTCTGTTCATCAGTCTTGAAACAGAAGACTATAAACTTCAACTTTCATATCATGCATAAATCAGAGGTGGTTTTCAGTGGATGAAGTGCTTTCTAAGCAGAATGTTTGAAATCACGTTTTGTTTTAAATGTTGCCATATCTTGTTTTTAAGCCCTCAGGAACCTGATGGGCTGATTAAGTACAAGAAAACACACTGTTGTAAAATCTTTCTGTAAATAGATAACCAAGTTATAATCCAGCCCTCAGTTTTAAAATCTAGTTGTGGTTCAAGTAAGCACAATTGTGACCACACAACCTTGGAGATCCAGCTAATGAACATGTATTGTCAAATCCTGTTAAATAATGAAAACAAAAATTAGAAAGAAAGAGTGTTATAAAGTTGTGAATGCTTGCCCACACAGATAATGTGCTCTGCCACTGTTATTCAATTTTGTGTCCTTCATTGCTGATTTAAAGCATTCTACAAAGTAAATTAATGTAACTCGTACTGTTTAGCAGAAAATCTGAAGGACACACAGGGTGTGTTACCTGAGAAAGCTCAGACAAGTAGAACAACTGCATACTTTTTTTCTTTTTTCTTTTTCCTCCCCTTGGGCCCTTTGTAGCAGTCAATATGCCTTCTGATAGCTGTAATTTCACCAATAGTTATAGCAATTGTAATGGCATGGTCTAATTCTTTCATAAATAAACTGTTGAGGATAGAGCTGCTAATGGCAGATAGTCAACATGCCATGTATTAAGAGAAACATTTAATAATGTGTTGCCTGCACAATGTACGTAACCAGTTTCAGCTCCAGTCCATCCACAAACTGATTATGCACTAATTCTAAGTGAAATAGAACTGACTTACAGCAAGAAGAAAGTGAAATGGCTGGCAGGTGTAATGCACAGGGGAGAGATTCAAAGTAGCAACACTGTCTGTTTAAGATATCTGTCAAATTGCACTAAACAGTGTCTGTGTACTTATGGAAATATTTATGTACAATAACAGATGTCAAATACAAAGTCGTGGTTGAAACCATGTTGCACTAACTGTGCTGAACATACCTGAATTATTTTTCTACATAAAAGGACAATGAAACAACTTTTAGTTCAAACAGAAAATTTAGTAAGTAATAAACAGATGTATATGAAAAAAGAAAATCTACAACATGCAGATTCAGAAAGTGACATTGCACAGGGAAATGAGTTACAACATGAATTACAAGAAAACACACCCTCAAGCCCCAACTCCAGCTCTGATTAAAGCTAATTGATCAAGAAAAAAAATGTTATTTTTACTGTCCCACAACCAGAACATGTTCTTCATGAGATACAAATGAGACATTGAGTTGAGAACCAGCTGGTTTACACATGACTTCAAAGAAAGGAATACTCACACGTCTTGACATTGACCATATTCCCAAGAAACACATGAAGAAACTTTAAAATAAAGAAATGAAATGTCACAACTGTTATAATGTAGTTGAAATCAGTGTTGCATATATATAACTTGTATTACTCATAATTCTGTCCCTCATGAGTTATTTCATTAGTATTGTGTAATTGTTTCATATAAGGCAGACAAAAAAATATGCTAATGAGAAGACTACAATTGGCATCGTCCCTCAGAACTCAGACCTTGAAGTCAACATGTGGTACTCATCTTAGGACCCATTGTTACTTCGTCCAAGGCTGAGACAGTGTAGAGGTGAGAAACACGAAGTTCGTCCTTGCAAAGGGTGCAAGGGAAAGTACAGGTAATGATGTGGGATTGGTCAAAATGCCTATATTTAAAGTTCATTGACATGTTTTCATAGAAGACCATTACCCCAGATGTGTACAATTAAAAAAAAAAGTGCACCAGTTACAATTTTTTATGCCTAATATCTGTCCTGGGCACAAACAGGAAGAAAAGGTGGTTTGCTTATTAAAGCATTTCTATAATCACCAGGAATTTCTAGTATCTTCAAGTATTTGAGTAGTGGAACTTGAAATTTGGCAGGGAGGTTGCTCTCATAAGTGGTAGGCTCTGTATCATGGCTCTTGCAGGCTAAGAAGATAAGGGAAGTAAAATTGAAAAATTATTTACTTTAGGGTAACCTCTGCAATTTATTGTTGTTATAAAGTTTATAGACATATGCATATAAACTAACCCCCAAATATGGACTTACAAGTCTGAAAAATTGTAGCTCACGTGTTCTGTGTTGACAAAAGAGTGATAGAGAACTCTGAAAGCTTTTCCATCAGGGCCATGGCTCAGCTAGTGTTGGAGGGCCCATGAAAGACTCTCCGTGGCATTGACCCTCCTGGTAGCTGGGGGTGGCACTGGTGCCAGGTTGCAGGCTCTTGCAAAAAAGGGTCTGAAATAGTCTCTCATCTCAAACTCTTTTACAGTAATGTGCCAGTAGATGGCAGATGCAGTGTAGGGGAAGGACAGATCAGGGACAAAATATAGGGAAAGCTGGTCAGAAATTAGAAGCTGGAGAGAATGTTTTCACCCATTCAGAGAACTGTCATTTCCCTGCCCATACACAGTGGCTGTACACAACTACTGATATGTATAGTTTGCAGAGGACAACTCAATGTACAGAAAGTGATTACTTAAGAAATTAATTTAAAAATTAAAAGCTAGAAAAGTAATCTAGAGATAGACAATGGCATCCTGCATTGACCAAAATGACATTGGTGGTTCAGTGGGTGTGAGGCTAACTTTTACCACAACAGGCACCACCAAATCTGTCTGCAGTGTTTCACTCTCTCCATGGATCTAATGTACTGACCATGAAAACTTTCCCAAATCACAAAATAATCTTCTGTCAAAGTGTGTTGGGAGGAATTAAGGATGGAACAGAGTTAAAAGTTTATCAAGCAGAGAAATATTTTTCAGAACAGTCTGCGCATGGGAATGTCCCTTTGAAAACATATTTCACAACACTGCCCAGGGGAGTTAAGGGAAGGAGGCAGAAGAGGAAATCAGGGGGACTGGTTATTTTATGAGTGCATATTTTACTGATTGATTGCCTCCAGCCTGGTTGGCCTAACGATTTTCTGTGTGTATTGTCTATTATAAGCTGTGGTGTCTGGTCTCTAAGCTGGTTTGTTAACTAGGGATCACAGGTCTTCCTTACTTTCTCCTATGTATACAATATATTATTACGGATAAATAAATGGTGATCATTCAAATAATTGAAATTATTTACAATATATTATTACAGATAAATAAATGGTGATCATTCAAGTAATTGAAATTATGATTTACAACAAATCATAAAGTGGACATGGCCTTTTTAATATTTATTTGACAATTTATTATAGAAAAACAGACTTTGTTTTTACAAAACGAGATTTATTTCATTTAATAAAATGGAGTAACTGTAACACGTGAGCTTTCAGTAAAACCTTGCATTTTCACAAACATTGTGGGAGAATTAAAACTGGTAGTTTCCTATGAGACTTTTGCATGTGGACTCAAAACCACAAAAATGTAGCTGAGGGAACATTTTATCTCTACCATAACCCCTCTAGTAGGTATGAGTACACCATTTGTGTAGAAGTTAATAAACAAAAAGGTTTTTGATTGAACAGTGTTTAAAGGATTCTCTGAGAATTCATATGCTTTTCAGCTCATGCTTAATCTCTTTTAATGCTCAGCTTATTAACAAATACTTTTTAAACTATCTGCAGTAAAAAAAAAAAAAAAGTAATGAGAGTTCAGCTAAAGAGACATACTAAGTTTTTTGTATTTTTGCCTCTCCCATGAGAGGTAATTGTTCTTCTGCTGGAGCCTGCAGTGGTAAAGCACCATGCTACCTGCAGGCTGAACAGCACAGGCAAGTTAGTCACGGGATCATGCAGGTGGGATGGCCCCTCTGGAGCTCTTCTGCAACCTCTATTTAGATCAGGGCCAACTTTAAAGATAGATCAGATTGCTCAGGGCCATTTCCAGAGATTCCACAGCCTCTCTGGTGAACATGTTCTGGACCACATGTTAGATTTCAAGTTGCTATAATTTGGCAATGCTGCTGAAAGAATCAGTTTTACCCCATTTCTCTACTTGTTTTTCTCTAACTCAGCATTGCCCTTTTTTTTGAGGTATGAACTTCTAAGTGTGGGGGAAATACCCATAGAGTTAAAAATATGTCGCACATCTGTTCTTTCATCAAACTGCACCTTCAGCAAGAGTCTATTCCATAAATATCCTAAAGAGCAGAACTGTGCCTTAATACATTGCCTCCTTCCATGCCTGCTGCTGGCACCAGATAAATTATGGTAAGAGAGCCATAGACCTGCCCGTTTATTTTTAACATAATTGGTCGCTGAGTAGCAGTAAATAAAGACTAATCAAGATGGAGATTTTTAATCATCTTTTCATCCTTCAGTAGATTAAGCAACATGTCCATACTAAACTTGATCATTATCCAGAAATATTTAATTTATAGAGCACACACGACTGAATATTGAAACTGGGCCAAATATTGCAGTAATTGCTGGGTAATCCTATAAATTCTATAAATTCTCCTTAGCTTCTTAAAATCAGTATGCAGTTGTCTTTTAGAAGGCTATTAATTGCTAAATTATTGCTGTTCTGTGTATATATCCAAACATTTACACTGTAAATGTTCAGATGGAGGATTACCTAAACTAAGCAAGTGAGGTGAAATTATATTTGTGTTTTTTCATATAAATGTAAATCATTTAATATGCAGATGAATCTACTGAACAGATTACTCATCTCTAACATTTTTAGAAACTTTTAAACTGCTGTTTATATGGGTAAATATAAATGTACAGTTATATTTTATTTTTTTAAACTATTACTTGTAAAATTTAAATTGTAATGAATAATTAGTACGTTGAAACACCTTCGAAAACAATGAACCATATATTGAACTTTGCTATAGTTACATTTGCAGAAATTAACATACTTGTACTACTATTACCTGATGGCTATATATCAGGCTATAGCTACAGTGGGGTGCTTAGGAAGTTAATGATTTAGATGTGGGTTAGGGAATACAGAGATCAAACTGAATGGTTCACATTTGTATAAAACTTCATCTGAAAGTCCTCAAGAGCTGTTTATTTTTATTTTTTAAATGGCAGTCACACTTGTACAAATCATAACAACAGCATAAATTTGTTCAGCCGTGGTTAGCTCAAGTAGATCTCAGTCACAGACTTGTTAAATTCAATTAATGACCCTCCTATCATTTCCTTGAAAAAACAAGTCAGCAAAACATACTGCTTTCAATTACAATGTGAGGTAATCATGTATGCTCCATTGGACCAGTGGGAATAATTTAAAGCTAATGAGATAGAATCACTGCTTATGTTACTTTTCAATGTAATATAATTTTATAGTGTATTGTGTGTTTTCTTAGAAAGTAAGTGAGAAGTTAACTCTAAGCATCAGTCTGAATAAATTAAATGGCTAACATCAGCAAATAGGTAAATCGATACTCCATTTTAGTTATGTGGCATCTTACAGATTTTTAGAAATACTTTTGGAGCTTAAACACCCTCCATAGGAAGTAGTGGGTTTGTTTCTGGTGTTTTGTGTGTTAAGGAGCCTCAGTTAAACCAGTTAATACCTTTGCCCAAATGTAACTCTGTTAATAAAACTTTTTGAAGAAGTTAATTAATTAAAAATGAAAAGCTAACAAAGTCCAAAGCCCTAAATGACTGTTTCCAGTCACTTGCCTTGTCAAATGCCCTTCATTTAGGGAGTTTCTCAAGCCCCAGTCAAGAGGGATGGCTACTGTGATGCTCTTGCTGTGCCCTTTCCTTCTCTCCTTATCGAAATAGATTCTGTGAAAAAAAGAAGAGTATTTTGGAATGTCTTTATCTGAAGAAACATTTCAGGTCAGATAGTAAACCTTTAATTTGACAGTACAAGGTGCAGAACTAATAAGCAGCAGCTCTTCCTGTCAGCAAGAGGGACCATTTGTTCTTGGGTTTGTACACAACCAACTACGTGCTTTCTGGTGCTGAATTCTGTGCCTTTCAACACATAATAATCTGGTGGTGAAAAGTACTATTTTAGAATATATGTGCGTCTTTCCAGGCAACAAGTAAGCTGCCAACAAGGGAGATGCAAAGAGACAGTTCTAGACATAAAGGCTGTTGTCTTGTATCTGATAATTTCAGTTATAAAGAGCATCTAGTATTGTGTAAATGTATCTAAAGTTATTTGGAGAATATATCTCTAAAGGTATCTATTTCGAATCAGTGGTTCCAGCTACTGTATGTAATAAACTCAGCAACAACAATGGCAGAACATTCCTCCTGTTAGATACTAAGCAGAGGAAAGCAACCACACTGATGTCAGAATACTTATGCAAGTGAGTATTTTGCTTTTCACTGATTTCTCCACATTAGCACGGGTAGTGAGGCACCTCTGGCAGCTTTTTATTCCCTGCCTGTAGGGTTTGCTGCCATGATATCACACAGTTGCTAATGGTACTGTGTTTTTTCTATTACTGTAAAATAAAACACTGGAGTAAGTAAGGAAACTGTTGGGTACTGAAGACTTTTCAATTCAAGCCACTTATTCATGTCTACATGTGGAGTTCTAGCAACGTTTTTGGGATGAGGAAGTAGAACCACGAGTCAGATACAAAGAGGAATACAATTTAAGTGGTATACTTGGAGAAAGATCTTTTTCATTATGAATGGGTATGAATGAAGCAAAATTGTACATGCAAAAGCCCAAAAGGTTTTGCAGTAATTTAGATATAAACTGCAACAAGTTGTGTCGAAAATTTAATCAGCGTAGGTGTACAGGAGAAAACAGGACTCTTTATCAGGGAGTATAGTAATGGGACAAGGGGTAATGACTTCACACTGAAAGAGGGTAGATTTGAATTAGATATAAAGAAGAAATTCTTTCCGATGGATGTGGTGAGGCACTGGAACAGGTTGTCCTGAGAAACTGTGGATGCCCCATCCCTGGCAGTGCTCAAGACCAGACTGGATGGGGCCCTGGAAAACCTGATCTAATGGGTTAGAATGAGATGATCTTTAAGGTCCCTTCCAGCCCAAACCATTCTATGATTGTATGATACATTAGATGAGGCATGTGGAATCTAAATGTGGCCTGGATGTGAAGGCACAGAATGAAATGCAGTTTGCAAGTCTGTGGCAGATTGATTTATTTCTGGAAACAGCCTTTTGTTCCTTCTCAAACTCTGAGGCAAATGTTTATCCTTACAATAAAGAATATGGTGAGGATTCAGTTTCATGCATTTATATTTTTGCAATAAACTATTTCAAATATGGCAGCTTTCATTAATGACTAAACTTACTATAATCTACTTAAAGAAAGAAAAAATGATAATTTGAAGTGTCTGTATGCATGCATGCGGATGTGTGTTTGAGTATTTATTTCTGAAATGTCAAAAAAAAAAAAAAAAAGAATACTGAATACTGAATTGTTATTGGCTAGATAGTTTTAATTCCTGAACATCTCTTTTTTCAACTTTTGCCACCTGCCTCTCACGCCCCTATCATCCACCACTGTGAACTTGATTCCACAGCCTCCCCACAGGTCCTCAGGGCTTGAGGTTGCTCAACCTACTGGGGCCCTGTTGGCCCTCTTTGCTGCAACACTGCACTGCTGGCTTTATGCCCAGCTTGCTTTCTACCAAGGCCCCAGCAGAGCTTCTCCCCAGCCAGTCAGTATCTAACCTGTATCATTATAGTGAATTCTTTCTTCCCAAATGCAGGAATTTGCACTCATCCTGGTTGAATTTCATGATGTTCCGGCTGGCCCATTCCTCCAGCCTGCCCAGGTACCTCTGAATGGCAGCTCTGCCATCAAGCATATTGATTACTTTCCTCATTTTGGTGTCATCTGCAAACTTTACAAGAATGCACTTGGTCACCACCTCTAGGCCCTTGATAAATGTGTTGAACGGGACACTTCCAGTACTACACATCTAGTTATTTTATCATAACAGACAATCAGGTTGGTCAGCCGTGGTTTACCCATGATAAATTTATGCTGACTTTTCCCAGTCATCGTCATCTTGCTGTGACCAGAAGTGTGTTCAAGGAGGACTTGTTCCATGATTTTTGTAGGGACTGAATTAAGGCTGACCATCTTGAAGATACCCAGCTTGATATTTTTGGCCTTTTTTTTGAAGATGGGTGCAACACTTGCTGTTTTCCAGTCATGAGCAACCTCCCTTGTTTTCCATGACCTTTCAAAGACTGGCCTTGCAAGAGCACTGGCCAGTTCTCTGAGTACCCTTGGGTCCCATGGACTTGTGTGAGTAAAGCATTTCTGAATGTATCAGCTGGTTTTGTAAGGGAGGCGTATTTAATTAAACGTATTGTAGGTCTCTGTAAATGTTGCTACTTCCATCGAGAGTTGACATTTTCCACTTGAAGCAGTGTTGTTTCCTTTCAAAATTTGGTGACAAATAACCTTCATGGGCAACGTAATATTTTTTTTTTTTTTAGATGAAATTCACTTTAATTACGTCACTTTCTGTATGGAATCTCTCCAGAATTTGTTGTGATAAGAAAATCAGCTGTGGTAACAGTTGTGGCAGCTCATGATTATGATGGAAAAGTATAATTGTTTAGGTACAAGTAACAGTCTAATTATCTTTTATTTACAGAGCTGTTGATACTATCAGCAGATGACCCTGAAATCAGACAGTGAAGTCAGTAGACTCTTGCAGCCATATTTCTAAATTGGATAAGAAAATGAATAAAAACAATGTGTGAATCGCATTTTAAACAGATTTGTTAGGAAGTCATTATTCTTGTTTTCTGAATGACAAAACATTGATTTCAAGTTAAATATAAAATTACAATTTATATAGTAGCTTTTTAATAAAATAAAACCAGCAATGACTAATAATGCTTAAAAAAAAAAAAAATTTACTTGTACTTCAGATTCAGAGCTACATTTTTCATTATATTCTCAGGAATATGTGTCCCAACTCTAATTATGCCTGAGAAAATTTGAACTGTTTTAAATGTGACTGAGATTTTTTCTTTTTTTTTGCTTACGATTTTTAGGCAATTTCTGCTCTTGACCATTAATTCATAAATTATAAATGTATATTAGCTTCCCAGTCTTTCGCTGGTAACTTTTTTTTAGAATATTTTGAGAAATGCAAAGAGCACTAAAGTGAATCCTAGGGAGATATCCACACATTGAGAAAACGTAGTGATAAGGCATTAGGTATTATTGAGAGATCTTTTATGACATTTACACACCTTATTTCTGTTACCTCAGCCAGAAGGCTGACATAGTCTTCTAACAAAGTCCACTCAGAGGTCTTGTTTTTCCTGCTATATGTCTAGGCCTCTTTTCTTCCTAATTCGTTGATGTCTATAATATGATTTTTTTCTCTAGAGGTTATAGGATACTGTCAAGTTGGAGTTTAGTTATTTATTCAGTGTGAACAGGTTTATTTATTGGTGCCACCATCTAGCCACTTTAGTGCTTCCGCTTTCTAGCCAGTGGGTATTTGCCTTACATGTTGTTCCATAAGTAACAGTCATATAGATTAAGTGTTTGCATGGGCAGGCAACGTGTCTCATTTGGGCTGTGTTATGGGTCTTTCAGATGCAATTGCACCTGCTTACTGAGAGGTTTGCCTCCACTGTGCTCCAGCAACAGCTTAGGTTAGTCTGTTTGACACCAGTAATAATGTGCTCGCACAGATAGAGCTGACTGCTGCTGCGAAAGGCATTGAACAGTTCTTTATAGCTAAGATTAACACTGGTTGTGCAAGAGCTTTTCTTCTTCTCCACCAGAATGGTTTTCAGGTGGTAGCTGGCAGTAAAGCAGAGAACTGTATGTGTTGACATTCAGATATTCCTTCCTGTATGCATTATGCTGCAGTAGTCTATTGTAAATTATGTCTGCCATGTATCACCTAACTTGGCTGAGGCTGCTTTGTAATTTATTGTCTGCTCAAAAATTGACTAACTTGGCTAGCATTGTATCAGCTGTAATCTGGCAACTTTACTGTTTTTATACTTGTCCAGATGTACAGTTAACATATTAATAGATTCCTAGCCAGTTTTTACTGACTTCATTGACTCTACTTACGTAGATCTGGAGACAGCTCATAGCTATCTATTTTAATTACTTTTCCTCTGTATGTGTAGAGGAAGACTAAAGAAAAACTATATAAGCAGGTATATATATCAGAATAAGGAATAGACAAGTATATTGCATTTAAACTTGTTATACTTCTAAAAATACTATTTTACATTGCCTTTTAAAAAAATACAATTCTCAAATCATGTTAATATTTATTGCATTTTATCTGCTCCTGACACTATGTTTGACTGCTGAAGGGAAAGATGGGAAGAGCTCTAAAAGCCAAAAGATGGGGTGGCTTGGTGCTTTGCATTAAGGATTCCTACAAAGTACATCTGGCAGTTGTTGGTTCTCTCCGTGAGCAGATTCAGCACACCTAAGTTGCCAGAAAGCTTACCCAATCAAAAACATATGCAGTTTTTTTCAAGTTAGTGATTTTTCATCAGCTCATGAAAGTGGTTGACAGAAGTCTGAGTGGGTAGGTCTGCACAATTTGGGGAAAGAAGAAGAGGATGAGGAAGCAATCCCTCTTCTCTTGTGTCAGCGCACTGTTACATTGCTTAAACTGTTGTTGAAACATCAGCTTCAGCTTGTGCAGGTTTGGATTTAGAAACTGTTCTGAGCTTGACAGAGGCTTAAATGTAGCCTGAAAGCCAGAGCTGATGTTACCTTCAGTGAATAGTTTTTAGGTACCCTTTTCGTGCAGCTCTGTAGAAAGTGAAATTTTTCAAAAGTACTAATAACTACTTTTTTTTTTCTTAAAAAAAAAATAAAATTTTTCGCTAT
Source organism: Anser cygnoides (assembly GCF_040182565.1). Classification (NCBI taxonomy): domain Eukaryota; kingdom Metazoa; phylum Chordata; class Aves; order Anseriformes; family Anatidae; genus Anser; species Anser cygnoides. The sequence continues at coordinate 27,288,120 of NC_089876.1, read as the reverse complement.
CTGCAAGAGTGATAATCCTTTTTATCTTCGTTCTCTGTCTCTTTTCTCCAGTCGAGGCCTCTTGCCGTGCAGGACATTTTGCGAGGCAGCAAAAGAAGGGTGTGAACCCGTCCTGGGGATGGTAAATGCTTCTTGGCCAGAATTCCTCAAGTGCTCTCAATTTCACAACCAAACTGAAAATGACACAACTGCAAGGGTATGCTTCTCACCATACCAAGAAAACGGAAAGCAATGTATGTTTCCATTCTCAACTTTTATACCATGTTCAAGAGTTCCTATTTAATAACGTATTATTTAACTCTGTAGCATAAGCTCTGGGATGAAATTATTGTTTCTGGTTCTGTTATGTTAGCTCACATTACCGTGATAAGGCCTGATTGTCAGGAGGTTATAGTTTTGTCATGCTTTAACTGCTTAGGCTGATTTATTTTATTTTATTTTATTTTATTCTATTTTATTTTATTTTATAGACTTGTATTGATTTGAGGGTTTTTTCTTTGTTTTCTTTTGCATTAAAAATTCTGAGCTGTTTCTGGGAAAGAAGGCAGGAGAAAAATAATAGACCCTTTAAAAATGTTCTTCTGACTTTCTCTTTACTGAGCTCTAGTAGTAATAGGTTTGGTATTTGGAGCAGGAACTCAATACATGGCAAAATTTCAAATGTTTCTCCTTTGTCCTTGCTGTAAAATTGTTTTTCTCAGTCCAGAGCTGATCAAGATTTAAATTTTTCAAAAGGTTGAGTTCGTATACATCCACTAGAGGCTTCTTAGACTTTTGGGAATAAAAGTCTCTGGAAGCCTACCTAAATACATGGTATTTCCTTCTCCCCAGAGCTGCTGGTCTGTTCTCTAGATGCAATATAGGTGAGATTAGACCTGCCAGAAGCAAGCCTGACTCTTTTTTCCTATTGGCCCCATTGCTGGAGTTCAAGCTCTTGCTGGCATCTGAGACTTTACTGCTGATATTCATAATCATGTGAGCCTATATGACAGAAGCTTGTACTGTCCATCAGTAGGTTTCAATTTTGTTAATGACTTTTGGGTGACAACAGGCAGGAAGAAATGATGTGATGAAAATTACTTTTCATTTTTGTTTTGAAAAAAGCAAGGTTATACACACGAGCTTAAAAAATCAGTGAGGTTACTTGTTACCTACATGGTGTATCTTCAAATGTTAGTTAATGCTGCAATTGAGATTTGTATAGCCTGGCGTATATCTCCCTGCACTTTCTGAATATGCATAGCGCTATAGCCTTTAATAATTAGATCAAGTCATTTTTCTAGTGAAGTTCTCTGCATCTGTTAGGGCATGTTTTGAGGGTTAATGAAGTAAAGGAGACTGTTGTGCAATATGTATCCTTGCCTGTGGGAACATTTGTAATGGCTGCAGTGACAAAATAGATAAAGAAGGATAGTGTTTTCTTGAAGGTAGCTGAGTGCTTTCTGGAAAAACTGAACACTATCCACAAGTCTCTTGCTCCATAGGTTCCTATGGGCTTCTGGGCAAGATACTGTAGTGAAAGCCACTGGGAATAGTGTTTTGATATGAAATAAATATATGCTAAATATACTGAAAAACTAAGTCTCATGGGCCTCTACAAATAGGAAGCATTTTTTTTCCATGCCTCAGCTTCCTTTTTGTGAACTGGGAATAAAACTGTCCTTTTAGCTTAGAGGGATGTTGTAACTATAGGTGTTATACCTTTGATATTGTAGAGGTTGAACATCCTACAAGCTAGGAATATAATAATTTTGTCTTCATGTCATCCTCAATAACAAGTAATAGAAGAGGCTGTACAGTAAATATATAAGGATGGTAATTGGTTGTACACTGAGCAATGGGAGTAGCTAGCAATACTCAATAAATGACTAGCATATCAGTAATTGGTTACACTAGTTCTCAGCATAGAATGAGGTATAATTCTGAAAAAGCAGGATGTTAGAAACCTGGGTTTCATGCATATGTGGTACACCTACTGAATACAAGGTATGATAAAAGTATGCCTTTTAAATTTGGACAAATTATAGATGGCTGAACTTTTCAAAAGCCCCAATAAATCTAGGTAATTGAGCTTTTAGATCAAGCTGGAAGAGATTGCTGACTTCTGAAACTTTCAAGTTTCAGACTATAGTGATATATTTAGTATTTCATAATGCTAGAAAAGAATATGTTAGACTAGTGCCTGACTGATTATTCTTCCATATTTTTTATGTCAGAATTTATATGTCTGTGACAGTAAACTGTATAAATTACAGAAAAGTACACAGTGGATGCTTGCTATTTCTCACTAGAGGAAAACATCTAAAGCCAGCTGTGAAATTCAATGCCCTATCTGGCATACTGGAGACCCAGGCTGCTTATTGGCAGCTCTGACGTCCTGTGGTATAAAATAAAAGGCTTTTTTATTTAATTTATTCATGAACTAATTTGCACGATGCTTGGATATGATATCTTTCGTATAGAATGATAAACTATAGAGAATATTTTGACAACTTTCATATAAAAGAATGTTTCTAACGTGATTCATATTTGACTGAAAAAAAAGTAGTTTCTCCCAGGCAGTGAACTATTATAGAATACATACTTGATGTGGCCACAGAAGTACTGAATGTATTGGAAAATTTGAACTGAATACCTTTATAGTAAAACCATCTGTGTTTGAAGTGAATTGCAGAGAAAAAGGTTCAGTAACCTACACAGGGTTGCATCAGTCACGTTGATATCATTTCACACAAATGACAGAAGAATACCCAGTAGCTGACAATCAGCTACTATGAGAATTAAAGTTCTAGGAATCCAGCTCTTGAGATTTAAGATAGATAGTTGAACTGGTTCCACAGTTCTGATGTGTACTGGGGCAATGATGGGGAAGCATCATCAGGCATTCATTCTTCACTATTCCAATAATGTGTTCTTGGGGGCAAAAAAATCTCGGAAGCATTCCTGGGGGCTGCTATGCATATCACTAATCACAGAAATATTCCAGCTCTGTTTTTCCTGCTTTTAACTGTTACAGTGTTTTTGTGTTATTTTATGTGCTTTGACCAGCCAACACAGCTGGTGCTGTTAAAACTGTGTAGAAAAAAGCAGAGTAGCTTGAATGAGAAATAGAAGAACACAATGAGCAGACTTATACTAACGTGGAGCTCTAGAAAAGCCCTGACATTATGTTTTAATGAATCTAAATGCCAAAATTCTTTCAAAAGCAGCAGTGAGGTTTCTGTCTCTTTATACAGTGAATTTTTCTAAGAAACAGTACAGAACTGTCAGACAATGTTCACTTCTGCATTACATCGAAGAGGCGTTAAGTCTGTTTTGGTTATTCTGTTAAAAAATGATGCCCAAGAGGCATGAACTGCTCTCCATAGCTATGAGAACTGGAATAAGTAATACTATCTAAGCTATATAAAAGACATAGTGCATTAAAATTTAAATACAGAATATAAATTCCACTGCATTGTTCCGTTGCATATTATTTACACTGTTAGTTCTGAAAGGTACAAAAAAGTGTGTAACAAAAAATGCCAAGAGCTCATTTCTAATTAAAAAATATTTTAAAATATCTAAAGGTTGTGCCAAACTATGAAAATATTTTTTCATAGCATTTTTTTTCAAGAACAAAGTTACAATTTTGTCTTATGAGATTTTATCTCTCCACAGATATATTTTGCAATGTTCCTGAACACGAGCCAGCAGTGTGCCCAGGTGGCCAAGAAGGCCAACGGCATCCTGGCTTGTGTCAGGAGTAGTGTAGTCAGCAGGACCAGGGAGGTGATCGTCCCCCTGTACTCTGCTCTGGTGAGGCTGCACCTCTAGTACTGTGTTCAGTTTTGGGCCCCTCACCAAAAGGACATCGAGGCCCTGGAGCATGTCCAGAGAAGGGCTACGAAGCTGGTGAAGGGCCTGGAACACAAGTCCTGTGAGGATTGGCTGAGGGAGCTGGGGTTATTTAGTCTGGAGAAGAGGAGGCTCAGGGGAGACCTTATTGCTCTACCTGAAAGGAAGGTGTGGGGAGCTGGGGGTCGGCATCTTCTCACAGGTAACTAGTGATAGGACTAGAGGGAATGGCCTCAAGTTGCACCAGGGGAGGTTCAGGTTGGAAATGAGGAGACGTTTCTTCTCAGAAAGAGCAGTCAGGCACTGGGACGGGTTGCCCAGGGAGGTGGTGGAGTCACCGTCCCTGGGGGTGTTCAAGGAAAGGTTGGGCGTGGTGCTTAGGGACATGGTTTAGTGGGTGACAGTGGTGGTAGGGGGGTGGTTGGACCAGGTGATCTTGGAGGTCTTTTCCAACCTTAGTGATTCTATGAATCTGTAAAGTAGTGAAAGTTAAATATATGAAAGCACATTTTCTTCATGCACCTCTTATTGCAAATCCTCCTGAATCGCTGTTTCATTCTTATTGGAGTGAATACTATTGGTCTTAGCCTTGACTCAGATTTAATGGGGACATTGACTTTCTTTTTGTTAGTTCTTTAAGATATATATTTTTGTCTTCATTGGCTGTTTTTGTTTCTTTACTTTTTGTTCAATGTAAGAAAGTGAGTTTACATACTGTGATGGTTTCTGGGTATTCTAATAATCCCTACATACTAAAAAGGCATATCCCTTCCTCTTAAGATTTAAACTTTAAATCTGTAAAAAGTAAAGGATAAATAATAATAAAAAAGTTGTGAAAAGAAATGATAAAAAAATGAATGCTATGAAATTATAAGTAACACATGCAATTATAAATAACTCATATAACCTTTACATTCTTTAAGACAAATTTTTGTGAACTTTTACACACTGGTTATTGCAGTAGTTGTTCAGTTGGATGCGGTCTTTTAATTAAGTTTTTCTGGTTAGAAAAGTTACAGTATTTGGTGATTGGGAAAGCCATTGCTGATATCCCAGATAATCTCCCTTCTTGGGAAAAACATAGAAATTAATTATTCTACACGCTGATAAATGCCCTGCAATGGCAAGAAAGAGCTAAATGCATGAATAATTGGCGTGAGCTCTTTTTCAGCTGTTCAGAGATGACACCCCAGGAGTTCTTAGCCTGTTTTAATCTGGATAAGAAGCATTTAATTGGAGCACCACATTAAGAATATTAGTAATAGTAATTTACTGCTTATGCATGCCATTTTAAGGTGCTGTAAAAACAAATAGTTAATAGATTTATTAATGCCACAACTACAGACTTCAGCAGAATTTGTTTATAACACTGCTTTTACCTAGGTTTACCTTTGTGTTTTGCAGTAACTTAGCTGAACAGTTCGAACATTCTTGTAGTGGCTGTCTTCATACATTACTTTGTCCTGCATAAACTGCTACAGTGAAAACAATACAGAAAATACTTAAGAGAATGAATATAATGTACGCAAAAAAGCTGCCAATTTTCTTGACCAAATATGCTGAACTAATGCAAATCTTGCTTTGCTTTGTTTGTTCCAAGCATCAAAAGCCAATAAAAATTGTTCTGACACTTTTTATTTAATTATTCTTTCCCTATTGTGCCCTGTTTATCTTTCAGGACTCTTCACCCTGATATGAATTTAGAGAAATTGCTTTGAGAAACAGCTTTGGACAGAGACTCAGCTAATAGAGACTCAAGGCAATATCTGGTTACAATCAGATTTTATTTTATTTTACTTTTTATTTTTTTTTATTTTTTATTTTATTTTATTTTATTTTATTTTATTTTATTTTTAGGCAATGAGAGGCTAATTATCCAATACAGAACTGATTTGAGAAAAAACTTTTAAAATCAGGAAGACATTATCTTTCTTCTGTGCCCTTGCATTCACTTAATGCAGTGAAAAGATGACAGAGGTGATATGTGTATCTGTAACATTGACGCTGACCAGCTGGAAGACCAGCAATAGAGAGACCTTTTTTTGAGGCAAAGTATTTTTTTCAGAATTGTGATGGTGTTCCATGTGTGGAAACATTTACAGTTGAAGGAACTCTTTTTTCCCAAGCACTCATTCTTTTGAAAGAAAGAATGAGTCTGTTGACTTAACATTTTATTTTATTATGTCCATCAAGTTAATTTTTTTCTCCCATTGTGCCTCCCGCACCATCTGCCTACTTTCCTACTCTTTGCCTACTTCAGTTTCAGCATGGAGTCTCTCATGTGGCCTTTTTAGGCCACTTCACTTGATTGGAAGAGAAAGGTCTTGTGTTCTTCCACCATGGGGTTTTGCATCATAGGGAATTAAAGAAATGAACAGTTTCTTAAGGGGAAGGAGTTGCCAGTTTTCCTAACTCAGTGATCGTGATCCTAGCATCAAAACTTTATATAGCTGACAGCTACAAGACGCAGACACTGTGCCTCAGGGTACACAGAATACAGAGAGCAGGTGATGAAAATCTGCAGGCAAGAGAATACATGGATTCCTCTGAGTCCTACTGTGTTATTGTAACTGTGTGAATGACTGTATTTGAATCAGAACAGAAATCCATCTAGCTTGTAATACTGTTTCCAAAAGCTGCTTTAAAATTATATGCCAACAGAGAAACAGAACAGGGCAAGACTCTGCGGCAATACTTGTTCAAAATCCTCCTGCATTTACCATCTATTTGAAATTCAAGGACATTTCTGTAATTTTTGACCCACCATAATTTTTTATTCTATTGTTTTGTCCCTTTGTTTCATGAATCTACATTCATTTTAGTATCCACAGTATCCTGTTGTAAGGTGTTACAACGTATTTCTGCATTATATGAAAAGTACTACTAACTGATTATTTTTAAGACTATTTTATTTGATAGCATTCTTCATAGCATTAAACAGTGAATGGTGTTTCTTCTTCACTTTGAAAAAAAAATAGCACTTTTCATGGACATTTTCACAGATATACAATGCTTTAGCTATTACTATGCCTTGAAATGCAACCAGATAATATATTTTTTTCAGTTTGTGCTATCTGCAGTTATCCAGGGATGTGCCTGCATAATCTTCTAGAAGGCATTCCAATAATCTGGCTGAGAAGTAGAGCACATAAATGATCTTGGCACCTTGGAGACATTTTTGATACTATAGTAGCTGGAGGTAATTTTTTTTTTTTTTTTTTTTGCCACCAGTGGTGTTTAGTCAGGTATTTTTGGAAACTTTTCCAGACTGTAAACCTTCCTGGCAAAGGTCTGAAATAAGCACCTGCAAATTGTTTATCTGTCAGCAAGGATTGCTTCCATTTTCTTTGTGTCCCTTTCATCTAACATTGTGTCTTCTTCGGGAGAAGTGTTTGTTTTGGTACACAAGACAAGGCTTTTACCATTTCCATTAAAATCTGATATTTGGAGATATGATCAAGTTGTTAACCTTCTGGAAATGTCTTCTTGGACAAGCTTAGTAGAAAACATAAATTAATTTCATTGGAGCTACAGTTCACAGTGTGTGTGCTCTCCTTGACCTGAGCTCTACCCAGACTGGACCAAACATATCCAGTCATGGTCAGTTAGGAGACTGCAATATGTGAGATGAATTTTCTTATGTTCACATACGAAAAAGATGATGTTCACATTAAAAAGCATGCTAAGATGCTTCTAAAGAAATGGGGTAGATTGTGATGGAAATCAGAATGGATAGAAGCAGAACAGGGTAGGGAGGTATTAGGAAGAAAGAGTCAGAATGGTTTATAAGAACATGAAAAAAACCTAGAAGTGAATGTGGATTCCAGACTTTGTTCTTCTGATGTCTAAGAAAAACAGTCAGATAAATATCCTTGCTGTTTTTTACCTTTGTTCTCCCAAGCCATACTGGCACATTCACATGCAACATAGAAGCCTGTTATTGTTGCTACCTTACTACAAATGAAGACCCGTACTGATGGCAGAGATCAATAAGCAAATCAAGATGGTTCCTCTAATAGTTCCTTTTGATCTATCTATGCTGTATTCTTTTTTGAACATGCAGGAAATTGCATAAAAACCCAATTTAGAAGAATATAAGATTTTCAAGTCAGTTAAAGTTTCCTTTCCAACCTAAAATAACTTTCTTGTATGATGAATTACAATATTTTGATTATTTGACCTTCTATTTTTACCTGATGTCATTGTCTATGAGATAAACGCTGGTCTACAGAGAATTAGAGTTCATGCTGGCTCACTATAGAGCTTACTCGTTGTAGAGACTGGAAAGCGCAATGTGTAAGGCAATGTGTATGTCTGGGGTTCATTTGCAACTGAAGTATGGTCTTGAAGTTACAACTGAATGTAATATGAGTCTTTACAGAAAAAATAACGCACTGAAAATGTCTTAGATTGGAAAATGGAAATTATTATTCATTATTTCTTATAATTTTGACCATAATTTCTCAGTGCCTCTTTTTTCCCCCTGTAAAATAAAAATGTGGACACTATCTAATATTATGTTGCTGTTAAGTCTAATGTATTTTGCAGTTTGTAACACCCTTCCAAAACTGGAAGAAAAGAGGTGAGCCTGTAACACTTCAGGTATAAGTCAGGAAACACGTCCAATCACACAGTGAGTAGTGAGAGGAACCTACTGAAAAGCACATTATAAAGAAAAAAAAAAAAGGATGGTGCTGTTGGTTTTTCCCCACCTTACATCTGATTAAGAGACATAAATGTTAAATAGCACAAACAAGTAGAAAAAAATTGTTTTAAAGTCTATAATGTACTTTGAACACACTTCTGTGAAATTAGAAACTTTCTGTAAAATCACTTGCATGTGTAGCTTCCACTGCATGGCTCCATTACACAACTAGAAAATAATATTTTTATAGCAAAGTCAAGATCATATGCTGCCCAGGTGGAGAGTGTACCTGGGAATGTAATAGAAAAGATTTTGAAAGTATTCACATATGTTTTTATTACAAACACATTTTTGTACAAGGGTGTGTGTGTCTGTTGACAGAAGATTGCCCCATTTCTTGGGGATGATTAAATAATATTTCAGGCTTAGAAAAACATGCAAATATGTTGAAAGAAAATAATCCTCTTTGCCAAAAGTCAGGAGTAAAAATTAAAGTGCTGTGTGTGTGCATGTGTATCTATTGCCATAATGCAATAGAAAGGACAGTTATACTGGATCCACAAATAAAATTGGAAATCTGGATAATTAATGGCACTTGCAGTCAGTGCAAGCTGGAACTGTTTCATCGTTTTTGAAAACCATATTCTGAATGTCAAATGCTCAGTGGTACATCGCAGCATCCACTGTGCAACTTGTGGTTCAGCAAAGTGTGAAGAATATCAAATTGCTATACAGAAAGGCTGATCATGAGCAGAAATGATTTTATTTTTTGTATGCACATTAAAGGCTCCTTCTTTAATCTCAAGGGCAGATTTAACAGGTGTAATAGTCTTTTCATGACTACCTGTTTTCTAAAATGGGTCATTCATTGATGACAATTTTAAAATGATTTGTTCTATCTCAACAAATTTATTATTTCCATTGAGATTTATCTTTCAGGTTTTTCTTGTGGCTTTCTTGCATTCAGTGGTGTTCCTCTGAGAGCTTTATTTCCAAAGTGGAAATACATTTCAATCCCTATCGGTAATCTTGAATATCAATTCATTTGTGTAAAAATAAGTTCATAAGACTGCTGCAGCATAAGCTTCATAGTACCAAGGCTAACGAGTTTTCTCTAATCTTACAGCTTTTCACATCTAAAAAAAAGAAAATGGTGTAACACCTGCTATCCTCCAATCTAAAGCACTATAAGATCTTTAAATAAAAGCCATATGCTTGAGAATTTAAGAAAAAAAAAATATTTTTTTTTTGGTACAGAACCACAGAATGGTTGAGGTTGGAAGGGGCCTCTGGAGGCCATCTGGTCCAACCCCATGCTCAAGCATGGCCTCCCACAGCAGGTTGCCCAGGTCCACGTCGAGGTGGCTTTTGAATATCTTCAAGGAGGGGGACTCCACAGCCTCTCTGGGCAAGCTGTTCCATTACTCAGGCAAATACATTTACTAAAATCAAAAGGAACATCACAAGAGAATGAATTCTTGAAATTCTATGAAACAGTATGGCTTAAAAACTAAAAAAAGCAGACAAAAATTGATGTCATCATGGAGAGTCAATATTTACTACTTTGTGTTTTTCATCTCTTTCTACCTTTCATCTTTTATATCCTTAAATTGTATCTGCATACTTTGTGAAACATTCCCAGATTTCATCAGCATCATTTTGCTTTTCATTTTGTTTCATTTTTATATTTGCATCTTCTGAAGATATATAAAATAAGATTAAAGTAATGCTCTAAGTTACTTCATAACAGCTTGTTATGAAGAGAGAACTTTCTCTCGTTTTGTAAATGAAATGTTGGCTCCAGGAAGAGGAGTTAAAATGGGGTGTTAGCAGTGTGTGAGCTTGGGGACTGACCTTTCACTTGACCTTTCACTTGAGCTTAGTTTTTGTTTGCCTACGAATGTGCTTAATGAGCACGTTATTGTGGTTAGTACTTTGCTTTTCACGATAAACGTTCTGTACGACACCTACATTAGGAATTCCACTGAGTGCAGCACTAAGTAAAGTGTTGACACAAACATCATGATTGTCATTGATTTATTAATGCCTTCTGTAATATATGCAGTGTGTTACCTTTGTGCTTTATCTTTTATCATTAACTGCATTGTTAAACTGAGGCCATAAAAGCTTGTGCTACTAAAAATTAAGTACTTGGATATTCAATTATTTTTACTTAATTTGATTTTAATGTGTATTCTGAATGAATATGCTTGTAGGCAAACATTTTTTGAGGAAAAAAAAATTATGCTAAAAACACTCAATAAGACTTCTTTTTTTTCTTTTGAGATGTAGATTAAAAATATATCTTCCAGACTCTGTCAAGCTTCAGGTTCAGAGTGTAAAATGAGAGGAAATAAGAACTGCAATCCAGGGAAAAATGCAAATTTATATTTTTTTTTAAATAGGAAATACGGAGCTATGTTTTGATTAGGTGCAAAATGACGTTAACAGAGGAAGAGATTCTCTAATTGCTGCTGCTGAAACTGCTGGTTTGTCATACTTGTGATTTGCTTTGTGGTAAAGTTTGAAAGCTACAGTCACAGATTTTTGTTGTACTTAGCATGAATTACAGTGGAACTTCTCTGAGTAGAATTTTGAACTTTCCTGTGATTTGCATGTTTAAACTTGAAGTTTTTACACATGGATACATAAGCTATTTCTCATTTCAGATATGTATACTTAAACTAAAGTTGTCTTCTTTTTTTCCTGATGATTTTTTTACTGAACGTAAAACTTTCTATTTTGCTTAGCTTTGTTGAGTAGCCTTATTGCTAACTGTTGCTTTTGAAAACAGATTCCATACTGAATATTTTTTTTTTTACTTGACGTCTTTATTTTGCATCATCACGTAATTTTCACTTAATATCTTTCCCTACATGTGTGCTTAATAGGAATTTTCTCAGATAAAGTTTTTTTAAAGGAAAGGCTTGGAATTTTGGTCTCTGTTACAAGGACTAGGATATAGACAAATTATTGGTAATCTGTGTCTATATATTCTAAGAACCTTGAAGGACTTGATTCTGAAGGTGTTATGAGTTTTCTGTCTCTGAACATTGCGGCTCTGCAAAGGCATCTCCCGGTGGATATGCTAAGCTCTGGGGTGGTTCTTTTTCTACTCTTTAAGTATCTCAATTCCCCATATATTGAATAACACCGATGATGGTCTTTTAGCATTCTGGGAATTATAAGGATATTTGAAGAATCCTTCCCTATAGAAAGCATCTGTGCTATGACATTGTTAAGTCTTAGTAACTTTGTGCCTGAATGCCTAGGCTGGGAAGATCTATTTGTTGTAACTGTAGTTGGATATTTCATCCAATGCATCTATTTAATGGAAAGAGTTTGTTTAATCCTATCCTAAGATCAGTATTAAAAGAGTTAATCTGAAGAGGTGCGTTTTAGAGACAGAAATAGATTGAATCGTACTGACTAACTCAGTCTAGATACCTGTTTTTTTAAATAACAAAAGTTAGATGAAAATGCCAGCTTGAACTTGCTTGAATTTGATTAATTTGAGGTTTGTTGCTTAAGTGTACCGATTAAGACTCAATCTTCTAAATATCTTTCATTTCTGCTTATTTCTTTAACATATATCTAAAGTTTAATATATATTCTTCCTTTCCTCTTTTCCAGCACTGTGTGGAGGAGAGGAGAGTTTCTTGTGTGCCAGTGGGATCTGCATCCCGGGGAAACTGCAGTGTAATGGCTACAATGACTGTGATGACTGGAGTGATGAGGTCCATTGCAGTAAGTTTCTTACATCCTGCAGTGCTCTCTTAAAACACTGAATCCATTCAGGGAAGCCCAAAAGCTTCAGGATAAGAGCTTTGCACAGTATTTGCATATATTGACATTTGGACTTTCTCAGTTGCCATTGTTTACCTTTGCTCACTCTTGCTGCAGATTGTATTTCAATCTATAAAAGTTCATGCTTGGAAGCAGATTTCATTAGCAGTTAAGAACTGCTAAGATTTCTGAAAGGAGCCACATGGAAATATTTTGGGGCAACTTTTTAAAAATGGGTCAGTGACATGCCAAAAAGAACACTTCTGTTAATGAACTGAAAATTGTTGCCCCTAGTCCTGGGCATTAATTTTGTAGTTTGTAATGTAAGCTAAAAAATTCAAAATTGCCTGTCAGTCCCAAGTTCCATTAGAAATGGGAAAGTAAGAAATTAGTAATGTAAGAATAAAAACATTATATGCCTTGAAAAAACAAGCATCAATGACATGAGTTAAGACTACTTTTAAAAGAAAGTCTGTCTTTAAAATGACACAGGGTTTATAGGTAGAGGATGTCTTTTATTTGATCACCTGGTAAGAGTTGGGGAGTAGGGGTGGAGAAAAACTTTTGTCAGATAAGCAGCATTTACACAGCAGAAACAGTAACACTGAAGCAGGATTTATTTGCCTGAAAGTTTACCTGGTAAAAGATTGTCTTTCCTTTAGTCCATGCCCCTCTCAAATTCTGAAGTCGCTACAATTAGAGGAACATTTTCACCAAAACTTACTAAAGTATGGAAATACACCATTAAGACATTCAGGACAACATTACTGTTACCTTGTATTAGTTATTTGTATTGCCAATACTAACCCTAAAATTATGATTTGTGCACAGCAGTGTTTTATTCCTGGTTATTATGTCCAAACTTTATTTGCTTTATAGGAAAGTTTTATCTAACATAAAATTTATTTAAAAATTTGTTGTTAACTCTAGGGGATGGAGCAAAAGGAGCTTATGAAACTATCAGCAGGTTTGGTTTAGAGTAAACGTACTGAAGAGGATAACTGGGTATAAGCACATGGATCAGTTCTAGGCTTATTTCTGCTCCACTAATTGCTGAGGAGCTGTTTTGTCCGCATAAGGAAGGTAACCAACAAGGGTTGGGAATATAGATGGAGAAGAATATTTGGACTCTTTGCTCTAGCAAACAAACTTTTGCAACAGCTGACTGATAAGGAGCAGAAATTACCCAGAAGTACAACTATTTCTACTACTCTTGTGAAGAGCACATGAGACTCCTCACAATTTACATGATTGTTAGGAGATCCTGAGTCAATTAGAACTGTAAGGAGAGTCTTTCACAGTTACTTCACAAATGAGATTAAGAGACTTTTAAAAATCAAGTGGTCAAGTTTTATTAGAAGGTAAAGAATAATAATTAATTATTTAAAACAGAAAACTGAAAGAAACATGATAAAGCAGAATAGAAATGAAAAGGATTTACAAACAAAACTGCCTTTGCCTACTGTGGCCTTCAGGTTGGGTCCTTTATACAAGTTTGAGTCCAGCCAACTCAGGAACTCTTTTCCTCAGCCAATTCTGCTCTGTCCTCTTTTTCCCTTGGGAAGCTTCTTTTTCTATCATAAATGATTTACCTTTATGCTTTGTTTGAAAATCAAACCATTCAAATTAATCATTATTTCTGAAGGAAATTAGTGTGGAAAAACTTAGTGAGGAGATCTTATTGTTAAGAAAGGCAGTATTTATCCTAAACAAAACGTATGTCATTCATTTGCAGTCATTCTCATTGATTTAATTTTCTCACCTCCCGTGTGTATTCAGGTGGTCTGGCCAGGGTCTCTTGTGTTTGATAAGGAGGATGAAAAACACTTGCTTTTGTGTCTTCTTAGTGTCATTTTGGTTTCTTCTTGATTGGCAAAGAGAAGTTAACCTTCAGACAAGCATTTACAGTCCTAGGGAGTGAGCACTTTTTGGAAAATATTCCTGAAACTCACTTTTTTTTTTTTTTCCCCCTTTCCTTATTTCTCCAGGGTTGGTCTTGATCTTGTTTCCTTATCTTTAGGTCAAGCTGTTCTTTATCTTTTTGCTGTCAGGTCATTTAAATGAGATTACATTTACACTGCTCTGTAGCAATTAACAAATAGCATTCCTTTAACACTTGTTCTGCTCTTTCTTTTGATGTTGTCACACATACACACATTTTGTTTCATAGTTAATTCATGCTGATCTTAATATTTCTGTTACCCATCTCTACATTTCCTCCCACAATTTTGTTAAAGAGAAGACAACTGCAGTAACAGCACAGCAGTTTGCTTGTTTGCTACTTTAGGGCTAACTCCAATGCACCTGATAAGTGCATTGATATTTGGTTTTAGTGCCCTGATCAGTTCATTCTATTGGGACCACATGACAAGAGATGAAGCCCATTCACCTCAATACCTTTGGTCTTAAAGGTTTTGCTCAGTCATGTTTGAATCATAATCTCCACGTAAAAATCTGGTTACAAATGCAAGTGTAACCAGATGCATTCCCCCTGGAACATGCAGGTTCCTGTTGAAGCTTCCCTAATCTGCAATCCCAAAATATAGGACTTCTTACACTTTTTTTAGATGCACCAATCTGAAGAGATGTCTCTGGCTTCTAGTTATGAAGATACATGCTTTAGTGAGGGACTCATCCTTCCCTGTGCAGTAGACTTCTTTTGAGCTAAATGTCTAAACTATATGTGGAGAATCAGCTGGGAGAAACAGAGACTTCTAATGTATGATTCATCTGATCTGAAGCAGATATTTTGGACTGTATGCTTTAGAAACTAAATTATGTAGATGTCTATAAAGTTGTGTGAGGTGAATCTAACAGTTGTGCCTCCTTAGTCTTAATGTTGAAAATTATATATACTATGAAATGTACAAGCCTCTAGTTTTCATCTTTATTACATCAATAGTTCTTGCTGGATTCTGCTTTTTAAGATTCCACATCAATAAATTGATTACTTTTCTACTCCTGGCTCTTGATATGCATTTTTCTCTTCCTTTCTGTGGTGGGTCATAAGTATTATGCAAGCAATAGTTAGGCTATAGCAGAATCAGTCCCTCATTTCGAAAGTACAGTTTCATTTACTATGACTTAGAAATGTCACCTTTTTACACAGCTGCATCCCAAATCTGATACTTAGGCTTTCATCATGTTGCTTATGCCATTTATTCTGTGACCTTGTGCAATGGAAGGAACCAGCTGAGGAATCAGAATTCAGGTCAGCCAGCTATCACGTAGGAAAGTGAATAGGAAAGAAGCTGTAACACTGATCTACAAATGCATAAATTATCAGCGCTGAAACCTGGAACTCTCAGAAAGATCTTAATGAGTAAGTCTGACACATAATATAGCAAATGCAACAGTCTCTCTTACATCCCTCCATCCCTCAGGAGGTTATATGATGTAGTAGTGAAATGCTGAAAGCTGGGTATGTGTGAACAGAGATCTAAG
Organism: Anser cygnoides; assembly: GCF_040182565.1. NCBI lineage: Eukaryota > Metazoa > Chordata > Aves > Anseriformes > Anatidae > Anser > Anser cygnoides. The sequence continues at coordinate 27,272,408 of NC_089876.1, read as the reverse complement.
GGTTGTTGAATGCAAAAGATTGTCTAGGCTTCAAAATATACTTGGGTTTAGTGGAGTATGGAATAGAAATTTGTGTTTTATCATGGCTTGTCCCATCATGAACGAAGTTCAAGTTGAGCCTGTTACAAATACAAAGTGCTCTTTTTCTGATGGAAGTAAGTAGCTGTCTATATATTATTGCCAATACCTTAATGGAAAAGTATGTTAAGACTGTTAGACTTTCTGAAACTAGATGATCTTTAAGGCCCCCTCCAACCTAGCACGTTCTATGATTCATATTCCCTTATTCAAAATGAATCTTATTTCCTTGAAAAGAAATCTGTATTCTTTTTCTTCACCCTGTGTGGGCCTGAGAGTTGCCATTAAGGCACATGCAAGACAAGGAAATGATCTGGGATAGCCAGTATGGCTTCACCAAGGGCAAATCACACCTGACCAGTCTCATGGCCTTCTATCATGTGACTGCATCAGTCGACAAGGGAATACCGACTGACGACACTTATCTGAACTTCTATAAGGTCTTCGACATGGTCCCACGTGACATCCTGATCTCTAAATTGGCGAGAGATGGATTTAAAGGGTGGACCATTTGGTGGATAAGGAATTGGCTGGATGGCTGCACCCAGAGAGTTGTGGTCAATGGAACTGTGTCTAGGCGGAGGCTGTTAATGAATGGTGTCCCTCAGGGGTCTGTCTTGGAACCAGTACTATTCAATATCTTTATCAATGACGTAGACAATAGGATCGAGTCTGCAGTCAGCAAGTTTGCAGATGACACCAAGCTGAGTGTTGCAGTTGATACAACAGAAGGAAGGGATGCCATCCAAAGGGACCTGGACAAGCTTGAAAATTGGGTCCACGTGAATCTAATGAAGTTCAACAAGGTGAAGTGCAAGATGCTGCACCTGGGTTAGTGCAATCCCAGACATGAGGGCCGACTGGGAGAAGAACTCATTGAGAGTTCTCACTCACAGTGAGAGAACTCTTATGCACTCCTGTGTGACCTGATCTAGGTATTGCTGCTCCGTCAGGGGGATTGGACTAGATGATCTTACTATGAGGGTGGTGAGGTGCTGGAACAGGTTGCCCAGAGGAGCTGTGGATGCCCCATCCCTGGCAGTGTTCAAGGCCAGGCTGGATGGGGCTTTGGACAGCCTGGTCTAGTGGGAGGTGTCCATGCCTATGGCAGGGGCTGGAGCTGGATGGTCTTTAAGATGCCTTCCAACCCAAGCCATTCTATGACTCTGTGATTCTGTGTTTTAAGTATCACTGCTGCAGCTGCAGAGGTATGAATGTAAACATGAATGGGGGTATGAATGGAAATTAAACAGTGAATTTAATGAGAGGAAACATCATAGTAAAAAACAGCTTTTTTTTCATTTGCAGGAGGAGGAATAGAAGGACAGAAACTGTCAGAGTTGTGAATTGATCAATAAGGATAAAGGTTGCCAGAGTACTTCATGCTGTTTCATATTCAAAACAAATAATGTTTAGATTTTTACTCTCAGATGCTATTATTCTTCTCACGTGAAACTAGAACATACATATTTTGATTTAGTTTGGGGTTTTTGGTATTTACTGTTTCATGCCTTTTATTCTTTTAAAGCTAAACTAACTATTGACTACAAAACTCGTGGTCTAGCCATAGTATTGTGCTTCATCCCCTGAAACATTGTCCTTCAAATTATGTTTGGACTTTCTAAGATGATGTGAAACTAGTAGAAAGCATAAATGCTTCTGTGGCAGAAAGGCTTGAAGTGATGCTTTTGTTCATGTTCTAGAGCTGAGTTTGGAAAAGCCTCGAGAAACACAGCAGTTAGAGCACTCACTTAAGAGATGGAAGACTTGGCCTACATTCATGTGGAGGGTTAGAAACCCCACTGCATACCTTCTGGGAGAATGCTGCACCTGCTGGTGTATAATATACTTAGAAGCACATATTTCTTTCAAAGCTGGATCACCGTGGAATCATGAACGCAGGAGTCTCAAGCCAAGAGCTAAACAAGTGGTAGCTTGATTCTGTTCCTTAGTGTTTGCGCAGCTCAGCTGAGGGGAGAAACCTGGGTTCAAGTCCCTGTTCTCTGAGCAATTTCCGTGTGCAGTCCAGGAAAGAGCTCTTGTAAAATATTTAGGTGTCCCAGTAAAAACGGACACAAAGAACTTCCTTGGCTGCAGTGGCATAGCTTCAACGGGAAGGAGGGATTGTCCACCCAGTTGTTATATAGCTTAGGATTCTCCCTTGGAAAGATAGAGGCAAAGGAAAAGCCTATAGGAGGGCAGTGAAACCAGGCCAGTCATTTTCCAACTGTGTATTTGTAATCAAAAGTTTTTACTCATGGGACCAGGCACAACCAATTCTAGTTTCTCTTCTCTCCAGTTTCCTAACTATAAAGTAGGTCCCATGTTTTTTTTACTGAACCTGATATTATTTACACGTTTTAGGTATTTTCAGAAAATATTTTTCAGAGTGTTATTGCAGGCCTCAGCCATGGAAAGAAAGGCTAAACCTGGTTAGGGTTGTCAGTGCTAAGAATACCTTGATAAGAAGGCATCAGGCCATCTTCCAAGCTCAAAACTGTGTCAGGAACAGTTAATCCTTTGAAACCACTGTAAGATCAAAGGCAGGCTCAAAAGCAGGGTCAGGGGATCTTGATTTTGCTGTTAGAAGATTCAGCTCCACCTAATACCCACCTCAGGTGCTCAGGACTCTCCCAGTAATTTACCCCATGACACCCACAACCTTCCTTATTAACTTTGTATGTATAAAGTAATTAAATATTTTGTTCTGTATGTTAACCAGGGCACTTTCTCTTCAGCCAGTGTTAGGAAGTTAGAACTGTTTACCATATTTTTTACTTGTTTGGAAAAATATATTTCAATTATGAAAGGCAGCTGGAAAAAAATAATCACTGAGATCAGAGAAATTAATATTATTTATATGAAAATGGGTTATTCTGGCTGACTCACTAGTCTTTGACTCACAGTACTATGTCTGGATGTGGCTGATAACGTGAGTAAACAAAGTCTCTTACTTGACTAGGAAAAGCTTTACTTAAAAATAAGATCTTAAATAATTCATGTCACTTTTGTGCACAAGCCATATGATGATGACATATAAATGAGAATTAATGTCTTTCTTCATAAGGTTGTTCAACTTGAATTCCAAAACAGTTGAACAGTATTTTAGCCTTGAATATGTGATCATGGTGAGATTTTGGGTATATTTTTCATTCTGGAAACAATGCAGCCGCTGATTTCCTTCCATCTTACAACATGTTCTCATTCTTAATTTCTTAGTCTTTCCAAACAACACGTCTATTACTGGAAAAGGCATTCTGTGTTTCTACCATTTACATAACCTGGGATCAAATCATCTGTGCCTTGAAATCTTCTCATGAACATCTTGGTCAGCAAGATTGAAACGACATTCTGTTTTCTCACAACTCATCTAATTCCTTGCTTATTTACCAAGTAGTAATCTGTAACCAGAATGAAATGTTCCAATTCCTTAGTATATCTTTCATTATTCATTTCCTTCCACAGCCTGAATAAATTTTGAGTGCTGTCTTTACTGTCTCAAGAAATTTCTCCCAGATGACTGACTTGCATTTATTAGTGTGTGGAAGATAAAAGGAGAGCAAGAGAAATCAAACATACTTTTTATGGTACAGAGATTTCAACCACCTCTTAGTATTGATCATATAGACAGAAAACAATTAGTAGAAAAAAAAAATATGTCTAAAAATTGCTTTTGATTTTTCTTTTTCTTCTGTGTTAGATTCTAATAAACTGGTACACACTGAATATTATTTCAGACCTATAAATTTTTTCTTTCTCTAGCTAATGTTCTTTAAGTCAGTAAATTCCAGTGTTCATATTTTATAAGAAACCAGCCCAATGTCATGTTAACGTTTTACAAAAATTTGTTTTGCAGACTGCAGTGATGATGTATTTCGTTGTAACACAGGAAAATGCCTCAATTATACCTTTGTATGTGATGGATATGATGACTGTGGAGACCTTAGTGATGAACAGAACTGTGGTAAATAAAAGCTTTACACTTTTCTAAAGTCTTTAAGATAGCACTATTGTCTAAGACGGTTATAATTTTCCTTAAACTACTACAAGAGTAGTATACCCTGATGTTACTCTCTTTGGGAAAAGTAAAAACAGTTCACAGTTTTTTATATGCAATTTGGAAAGGTTTAAATGTAGAGTTCTGGGTTAATCCAAACCTTGGAACTAATGGTACTTTGAAGAAATATTCTGGTTTGTAATTTGCTTTAGAATCATTCTTAGAATAATTTCATTTAGGTTGGAAATGACCTTTAGGATCACCAAGTCCAACCATCATCCTGACCAAGAAGTTTAATGGTGTTTTGTATCTATTAAACCAATATTCATAAGATAAAGGTGCAATTATAACTTCTTCTAGATGTATCTCTCTTGCTTACAATGCCATTATTAAATCATGAGCAAGTTAGTTAACTCCTGATGCAGGTTTCTTAAATAGAACAGAACATCCCTTAACCATAAACTATACCGTGCTTAATGCACAATATACAGTTGGCCATTTTGTCTGCCAGGGCACACTGTTGACTTATTTTCATCTTGCCAGCGAACAAAACCCCCAGATCCCTTTCCGCCGGCTGCTCTCCAGGCTCTCATCCCCCCAGCCAATATGTATAGCCAGGATTACCCTCTCCCAGGTGCAGAATCCAGCATTTGCTCTTGTTAAGTTTCATACAGTTGGTGATTGCCCAGCACTATAATTTGTCAAGATCTCTCTGTCTACCCTCAAGGGAGTCAACAGCTCCTCCTGATTTAGTACCATCTGCAAACTTACTTAGTGTCCATTCAGTTCCTATGTCCAGATCATTTATAAAAACATTGAAAAGAACTGGTCTGAAAATTGAGCCCTGGGGGACCCCACTAGTGACTGGCTTCCAGACAGATGCACCCCACTTACTATAACCCTTTGAGCCCAATCTGTCAGCCAATTGTTCATCCATTGTATTATGTACTTGCCTAGCTGTTACGCTGGACATTTTGTCCAGAAGGATACTGTGAGAGACAGCGCTAAAACTTTGCTGCAATCCAAAAAGATTACAACAACTGGCTTCCCTTGGTCAACTATGTGGGTAACATTGTCATTAAAGGGAATTAAGTTAGTTAAGCAGGACTTTCCCCTCGTGAACCCATGTTGGCTATGACCAATGACTGCATTGTCTTTCAAGTGTTTTTCAATAACTCCCACAACAATCTTGTCCATAATTTTACCAGGCACTGAAGTGAGATAATTACTTTATAATTACTGTAATTACTGGTGTCTTCTTACTTACCCTTCTTGAGAATTGAGATAGCGTTTGGCAGCTTCCAGTTGACTAGGACTTCTCCAGATTCCCAAGACCATTGAAAAATAGTTGAGAGGTCTCCAGATAACATCAGCCAGCTCTTTGAGTACCCTTGAATGAATCCCAGTGGGCATCATCAATTTATGTGCATTCAGCTGGAGCATCAAATCCCACACAAGTTCAGAGTCATCTGGGAGTTTATCATTTCCCCAGTCAAAGTCCTCCAACTCAGGAGTCTCAGGGCCCATTATCAGTGTTGAAAACAGAGGTGAAGAAGGTATTAAATGTCTCTGCTTTGTCTACATCCCTGTTTGTGAAGTGACTGACCTCACCAAGTAATAGACCAATGATACCTCTGATCCTCTTCTTGCTGTTAACATACTTGAAAAGCCCTTTTTGTTGTCCCCTACTGGCCAGCTTCAGCTCTAGTTGAGCCATTCCCTCAATGGCAATAGCAGTATTGCCTAAGATGGTAATCATGGCAAACAGCCAATGGTGTTCAGCATCTCTATACAATGGTGAACAGCATCTCTGTAGTCCTCCTGTTGCCTGGCCTTGTTTCCGCTGTGCATACATTTCCTTTTCTGCCTAAATTCTAAAAGAAGATCCCTGCTCAGCCAAGGCAGCCTTCTGCCCTGCTTGCTTGACTTCTGAAACTTTGGAATTATCTTCTGTGCTTTTAAGAGATGACTCTTTAAAAGTGATCAGCATTGATGAATTTTTCAAAAAGGTCCTTCAGAAATACCTTCAGAAGCAGATTACCAGAAGACCTCACTAAATAGTTCCTTAAGCAGCCTGAATTCTGCTCTTCCCATATCCAATGTCAAAGTTTTGGTGCAATCAAGCCTCTCCATTACATACTGTGCCACCCCTATTCCTTGCCTGCCCTGCCTAGCCCTTCTGAAAAGCCCATGACTGTCCATCACAGAACACCAGTCACAGGCCTCTTCCCACCAGTTCTCACTTACACCAATGATTTTGCAGCTCTGGGACTGAGCCAAAGCTTCTTGCTTATTCCTTATGCTGTACGCACTAGTGTAGAAACATTTCAAATGTGCTCCAGTGTACTCAGCACATTGTGGAGCAGACTGAAGGACCTTGGTAGCACCCCTTTGAGAAAAGTGTATCACAGCAGGCACTGTCAGGCCTGGTGTTGTGGATACCATCCTGTGATTAAAAAAACCAAAACAAAACAACCCAATTCTGCCAGTGACACTGGCCTTGGAGCCATGTATAGATAAGCTGGATCTCTTTCTTCCATATTGTTCCCTGCAACTGGAAGGACAGAGGAAAATACTACCTGTGCTCCTGATCCCTTAACCAATCAACTCAAGACCCTGAAGGGCCTGAAATCTCTTTTGAACTTATTCAAGATGTTATGGTTACTTTTTTGCTAGCTTGACCAAATTTGACTGAGACTAAAGTAAATCATAAGAGGGATTACACTTGTGATGCCAACAGTTTCACAACTGAATTGTTTTTACGTTAGCTTCATTGAAAACTTGCATGTTTTGATGATTCAATTCTGTTTCTTTCAAATTCTGTTTTCAATTGACTTTGTAAATTCTGCCTTACTATATTTTGTCCTGCCTGTATTTGTTTTCATAGAAGAAAAATTAAGTTTTGCCATAAAAAAGAATTACCATCTTGTGCAAATATTTGGAAACTCTGAAAGCCTTATTTTTTTTCTAACTTTTCCTCCTAGCATGGTGGCTGAGAATAATTGTTAACTTTAAAATAATTTTTTAAAAGTTAAAATATTATTTTTCATATTTTTTCTTTTGCTTTTTACAGAAAAAACACAGAGAATTTCAAGACTAAAAATCAGAACATATTTTTTTTCAGAGATTTCTTTTACGTTTCTTCTCCAAATAAAAAATACTCAAAGGTTTTTCATTACTTTCAGTTGGTGTTAGTTGTTTTATGTTTTCTTTCATAAACTTGCTTTCCTGAAAGACTTTGCTTAATCTGACTCCTAGCATTCTTATGTTGAGATAAATTTTCTATACAAAATTAAAGATCTAACATTTTGTACAGACTATAAAAGAGTTTCAGAGCAGATTTGGCAGAGTGGACTGGGTCTATGTTCCCTATCTATTTTGATGTAAAGTCAGACAGAATTGGCTTAACTGGCTGAAGAAGACTATAAATGAACCCAGCTGATTTGGCCCTGAGTGGGGGGGAGTGAATTAATCACAGACTAGAGCAGCTGTTCCTGGAGTTAATGCTGGACCATGGTACAAATCTTTTTCCCTACCAATTTATCTGTATTTGCAAGACATTTTGAACTTGTATAATTTATGAACATACTGTAATTTACAATACTTTATGTGTATGGCCAAGGCATGGGGTTTACCTTTATCCTTAAATATTACCATTCAGGCACTTTGTGAACAATTCATTAAGTATGTCTCCATGGCAAACTGCAGACACGCACGAACTTACTCTGCTCATGCTCCAAGCTTATTAAAAATTTAGTGATCAAGGCTAGCATGGTGACATTAGTAAAATATATATACTGGTACAGTTAGAGCCATGTTAACCATGTTTATTAAGCTTCCACCAGGTTCTGAGTGGAGGCGGTTACTTCTGCTTGTAATATATGTTGTGAGCATTTCCTTCTTGACCTATGATAGATTTTTATAACATTTTTGAGATCCTAACTGTCTGTGTGGTCCACGCTTTATGCTTCATACTTAGTATAGCTGTGAATTGGATTGGAGAGAAATGGAAATGTCAGAAATCATCAACCCACACCCTCCTTCTCCTCCCACTACTAATCCTTTAAGAAACCCTACGCCAAAGCTAAAGTGCAGGTATAGTTAGATAATTATTACTCCCTTAAGCCTGTCAAACATTTTCAACTATGTGAATTTCCTTTACACAGCCTACTCAGTAGAATGCTTTTCTTTATTTGTGGAAGCATTTGTGTAGAAGGAGCAAGAAGATTGGAATACTTTCTTTTTAGATCATTCTTATGGAAAATTCTGTGTGTATGCAAAAACATAGCAGTTTTTGACTAAGTGCCAAGTGTTAGTTGAAAACTTTTTTTTTTTTTTTTTTTTACCTTTTTTGTTAAAAAAATAAATGTAAGGAATGATTTTCTTCGGTGGTAACTGAAAACACTGGATAACTGAAAATCTTCTCATGAGATGGGAAACCAGAAGATGTTTTAATCCACTTGATAAATCTTAGAATCTTGTTTACTTGCAAATGGAAACAACTGTGCACCTGAGAGATAGAATAAATGCATCACTATCTAAGTAGAAATCACTAAGTAGAATTCAGAACATGTATAACCACTATCCGCTCCCAAAATCAGTAGGTATATAAAAACGCTTATTGTAAGTTACTAATGCATAATGGCTAAGTAGTAAGAATGATCAGTTTATAGGCATAGCAGAACTGATCATTAATAGAAAATATACATTTGGTAGTTTTTTATCCAGCTGTGTTGTTTGTTTGTGTGCTTCTTTTGGACTTACTTTTACATTTTATTTAGATTGTAATCCATTGACACACCATCAATGTGGAGATGGGAGATGTATAACAGCTGATTGGGTATGTGATGGTGACCATGACTGTATAGACAAATCAGATGAAATCAATTGCTGTAAGTTCTCTTAATCTCTAAATGTTTTTTTCTTTTTTTTTCTTTCTTTAAGAATCAAAACCGAAATTTAAGATAAGAAGTACACATACATAGTGCTTGTAAAGCAAAATCATAAGCTCATTTGATTTCAGAAGTTTGCAATTAGCAGATGTTCCTTCTGGTTGTAGCAAATTCAATGTTTGTTGTCATTGTTGAGAAGTACCAACGTTGGTCTGTTAGCTTTCTGTTAATTGTGGTGTTTCTGTTAAAGTGTGATGAATGAATGTATATACCCTCTTAAACTGTAGGCATTTGGAGTTTGTGACAGCTTTCTGATGTGTTTGTATGCTACTTATCACACCTTGTTAGGGTTTGGACTTCTGTTTCAACAGCGATGATGTATACCTGCACAAGAGCTACACTAGAATAATGGTTGAAATTGCAAAATCTATCATGCAGCTTTGATTCTAGTATCTTGCTGCCTTTTAGTGCTTGATCTTGCAACTGCTATCCTACAATTCCCCCTGAAATCTAAGAACCTAATCTAAACAAGGGAATGTAAACGTGGGCAAAGAAAAGGTGACAGAATTTTTATATGAGTGTAACATTTTTTTTTCCTTGAAAACAGCTGAACCTTCATCTCAGCCTGCTACTAATACCTGACATATATAGTTTCAGTCCTTGCAGTTAAAGATCAGCACAGCTGTAGGCTATTGAATGCATATTTTACATATAATGAAGAATGTCTTCTGACCTTCAGTACTAAGCAGTGTTATCAGCTTCTCCTAAAATAACTTCATTATGATGTTCAAAAATAACTGAGACCTTTATTAACCAACATTGATGAAGATATCATTTTTTCCCCAGCTTGTCATAGTCAGGGTCTGGTAGAGTGCAAAAATGGACAATGCATTCCTAGTGCATTCCAGTGTGATGGAGATAATGACTGTAAAGATGGAAGTGATGAAGAAAACTGCAGTGAAAGTAAGAAAATTTTGCATTTTACTCTTCTTACAGAACCTACCATTGACTGCTTTATTCTGAAGTGCCTTTAGCTAAAACTGTTTGTCAAATAGACTTGCCTTGCTTTTCAAATAACACTTGCTAAGGCTGGCAGGTCTTTGCATTCACAAAGGAAATTGTAAGGTGAGTTTTATTAGTCCTTAAAAAAAAGTTGGAGAAATGGAGGTGATATTTACCATAGCATTGGGTTATCTGACTGATGAGCTGTTACTTGAAATAAATAAATACATACTGACATTGTATACAGTGGTTAGAGACTGCTGTTATAGGAATTGGTGTCATCTGAGGAGGAATTTTCTCAAGAGAATACTGTTTGCATAAGAACTTGTGAGTCACAGAAAAGAGGTTTTTGTAAGTAAACTGATTATTTAGTGTGACTGAAAGAAAGCATGTGAGGACGTAAGTTTTCACAGCTACTTACTAGTTGTCTTATGATGGATTGTGTGGGGGGAAAAAAAAAGGAAACCAAGAGGTTTCCTGAACCCCAGACCATGTTTTTCCAAATACGTTTGTCCTGAACTAGACTTGATTGTCATGTTTTCAACACTTAAAGGTATTTTTCATATATAATTCTTTTGCTTCTGGTGAAGGACAGGTTCAGATCACAGCCTTTCAGTGAGAGAATTTTTCAAGTATTTCTATAATGACTGCTATTTTTAAGAAACATAAAGGAAATCAGTTCATTTAGAAAACTCTAGTGCTGTCAGACACAGTGGTTATAGGACAATGTATTCAAAAGATACATACATGGTGTGATTACATAAGCCTCCTTTCCTTAGGAAAGTTCTTTGGATCTTCTTACTCCAGTTTAAACATCTGCATTCCAAAGGAAGTTGAAACACATAAATTACCATCATTCTTCTCTGCAATTAATGAAGTTGTTGGAAACAAGGTCTTTCAGGGAATTTCTTTCAGATCTGACTGTCACAATCTAAAAACTGAGGACGAAGTTTTGTCTTTATTTCTGACCACCTAATCTCACAAACTGCTTGGAATAATTTTTCTTCCTTTCTGAGGCCCATCCACAGTTTTATTCTATGAATTCTATGATCCTCTGTTTCTCTTGGCTGATAATGAAATGTTCGTTTTTAATGTGAAAGAAATGAGGCAGGAGAATGAGATAAATTGCAAAGTAAAAAACTATTCAGAGCATTCTAGAAGCAGCCATTTCATTTTTTAAATTCATGCAATGTAAGATTCTTAAATTTATTTATCCCTACTAAAAGAGAATTTCACTGGCACTGTGATGCATGAGCTGGGGTAGAAATCAGTAATGCGTTTCTCACTGCTTTTTGTCTCTATGAATATTGAAGAAATAGTTTTAAAAAACTTTTTTTTTTTTTGGGGGGGGGGGTGGATATAATGAACAGATGCAAATTGAAGGATACTAAATGCAGAGGAGTAGGAAGGGGTGATAATTATGTTGACCATGATCTCACTATATACTAAAGGAATTTTCCAGTTAGCATTAAACTGCAAAACACTTAGCATTAAACTGCAAAACTTTTTAACACAAAAATTTGGCTTGTCTTCTATTATTCATTCCTCAAAATGCAAAAACCCCTTTCTAATTTTTGCAATATTCCATAAGCAGAAATCCTCCTTTCAGCAACTGTATCCCGTTTGTTCCAAAATTACCTGAGAATATGGAGACAGAATTTGGACTTCATTTTGGTTATGCCTCTTTAGTTCTTTGCATAGTTCTTGAAAAGGAAGACAGAATTCCAGCTTGTAACTTTCTTTTGTATTTCTTGTATATATGTGTAGCTGATTTCAACAACTACAGAAAATGTCATAGAACGTACACTAAGTACAAAGACTTCTCTGCTCTGCAAGGTAAAATATTTGAATATGCTTAGCAGAGGCAGCAAAGTTAGGGCTAAAGTGATCTGAGACAGGGTAGAGTGTGGTTATAGAAGTTCAGTATTGTCTATGTTAGGATCAGAATAATCTACAGGGAGTTTTAAGGAGTTGCGAAGCTCTTCCACTGAAGGATAAGAAAGAGATGGAGCAAAATTGAAAAAAGAATTTTGATGTGAAGACTCGTGATAGCTTTAGAAGTCAAAAAGTTGTTCCTACCTTTCCAGTTTGATTTTGCAATCAAAAGCTCCTGTAAAATAGGCTGGTCAAATACTGCAACAAAAGAAATTATCTGCATTGCTTCAATAGATACCATGTATGAAGGGAAGTAAACACACATGATTAGGAAAAATATGGCTACATCTTCATTAGTTCTTTGGAACAAGGTCCTGGTTTCTTCAGCATCTTTTGTATGCCCAATATAAGGATGTCATGACTGACTGATTAATGTTCATGGACAGTACTGCAATAAAAATAAATAAAATATTAAAAATAAAATAAATAATTTCAACAAATAATTTAAAATAAATAATTTCAAACAGGATGAGATGATAAAATACAAACTATCTCTGTGTAGAGGAATAATAAATTAAATTACTAATTTTGCAAAAGTCGTGTGAAAGAGAGAATTTAATTGTTTGGAAGGAAGTTAGTACCACCATGAGAAAGACAAAAGGCCAGAGGTTTGTCAAAGAAACTAGCTATCCAGGTAATTTGTTCATAAACTTTTTGATGAAGTGCTGTTTTTGGTTATTCTAACATCCATCTTCAAGATCATACAGTTTGGGGAAGGTGCGTGTGTGTTGTTTTTTGTTTTTTCACTAACCAAAGATGGGCAATAAAGCTTCAGCTCTGACAAACGTTCTTTAGGATAGTTTTTATTGTCCACCAAAACAATCATGAAATGAGAAGCAGATCAGCTGAATGGCACTGGAGGATAATTCCCAGAGGATATTCTCTTTTAACTAGGACCTATTGTTCCCTTTGAAATCCAATTTCCATGACTTTTCATACTCTGCCACAGGCAAGATCATGGTAGACGGCTTTCAGAGATCCATAGTTCTTCAGGGTTTGGGAATATAAATTCTCATATTAAGCAGAGGGGCAAAGAAGTGACATCTGGACATTTCTGCACACTTTTCTTCCTTACACTTTACTTTACTAGAAATGCTGTAGGGTACTTATTCAATTATGTAAAGGAAATAACAAATTGTTATGAGTCTCTCTGTGTTTTCTCATCACCACAGTCATTTTTATTAGTCTGGTACATCAGAATAGTAAATTTCTATTTTCCTCAGGTCAAACCCTCTGTCAGGAGGGAGACCAGAGATGTACTTCCTGTCCTGATACCTGTGGAACTTCTCTCTGTGAAATGAGAAACAGCCAGATAAACTGCAGTAAGTAGGTCACATGCTTCATACTGTCACTCTTCTAGGGTGTTTTAGAGTGCAATGAAGATGCAGGGTAGGACGCAGTAAGTAATACTTTCATTTACTATTTAATGCCATATGTATAATGGTTAACTGTTTAAAAGGGCAAGGCATCATGTGTAAATCTCGATTATAGGTGTACTAAGAGATAATATTTGACATTGAGATATTTTTGCCTTCTGTGAATTTTTGATATGTTCTTAATGAATGTTTACATTTACACTTTTTGTTAATATTAAATCAAGTTCACTGTTTACATAAAGTAAACAACAAAGTGTAAGTGTAAGCTAATAATTTATTTTAAAAAATACAAGAAAGCATGACACTGTGTTTAGTGGTCTGGAGAAGTTTCATCCCTTTTCCCAGGGAAGAATTCTGATATTCAATCTGGCTAAACTAGTTATTCTTCTGACCAATATGTATTGTAGGGGATCAGGATCTTCCATTCTGTGTATCATATTCCTTTCTACGTCCTGTGCTATACCACTCTATGCAAACCTACTGTACCCACTGTGCACTTACTTCTGAGTGTGCAATGCAGCACTATGAACAGATACTCAAGAGAAGTCAATTTTACTTGGTTTTGAAACTTGGGCAGAACTGTATTCAGAATGATTTATGAATTAAAACTTGGTGATATATTAATAGAGTCAGCAGTTCAAGATACCTCACCACATGGGCAGAGCAAGCTTGCCTTTGCTTATATGTGAATGGGTAGACATATCCTATAATTACTTTGTTGACCTGAGCAATACCTACTGGAAGGTTTGTTTGGTACTACTGGATTGTTTGGATAATATTACCATGTTGCTGTATTACATTAGGTAGAATCCTAGAGTAGATTAGGTTGGAATGGACATGTGGAGGTCAACTTGTCAAAACTCCTGATCAAAGCAGTGCCAACTAGATAATATTGCCCAGGACATGTGCTGTTGAATTTTGAGCATCTCCAAAGACAGAGATTCCACAGTCTTCCTGGTCAACTTTTTAGAGCATTAGGCCTCCCTCATGGTAAAAACCTCTTTTCCTTACGTTAAACTGGAATTTGATAGGTTCCAACTTGTGTCTTTCACCTCTCATCTCACCTGTGTACTTCTAATAGTCTGGCTCCATCTTCTTTGCACCATCCCATTAGGTAATTGTTAACAGCAATGAGATCTCCCTTTAGCCTTCTCTTTTTATGGCTGAACAAACCCTATTTTCATAGCCTCTGCCTGTATATCATATGTTCAAGTCCCCCAGCCTTCTCAGTGGCCCTCCACTGACCTTATTCCAGTATGTCAATCTCTTTTTATGAATCAGGGAGCCAAAAACCACAATTCTCCAGGTATGCTCTCTCCAGTGCTGAATAAAAGGGAATCACAGTCATATATCTTGTCGTAGACAGCAATCAGGATTATCAGGCATGATTTTCCCATTAGAAATCCATGCTGGTTGTTCCAAGTCACCTTTATTTCTTCATGTGTAGATGTCTTCTGGAAGGGTTTTGCTCCATAATCTTTCTGGAGACTGAGGTTAGCCTGAGGGGACTGTAGTTCCGTGGATCCTTTACTTGCCATTGTTAAAGGTGGATATTATGTTTGCCTTCTTTCAGTAATGAGATTCCATGACCTTTCTAAGATGATAAAAAGCAGCCTTCCAATGAGGTCAGACAGTGAAAACATAGACAGAAAAGATATTGAGTACCTTAGCCATGGCCCTGGTCACTAGGTCCCCTGCCCCACTGAGCAGCAGACCAATATTTTTCCTACCTATCCTTTTGCTGTCAGTGTACTTACGAGAGCTCTTCTTGCTCAGTAGTCTCGTTGCTCTGGCTGAGCTCCAAAATCCATCCTTGTATGCCTTGGAAATGTCTCTCCATTCCTCTTCAATTCTTTATTGCCTTTTTTGTGCT
The DNA here is from genome assembly GCF_040182565.1 of Anser cygnoides. NCBI lineage: Eukaryota > Metazoa > Chordata > Aves > Anseriformes > Anatidae > Anser > Anser cygnoides. Next base: position 27,257,255 of record NC_089876.1, on the reverse strand, counting down.
TTTTTTTTTTTTTATATATATATATCTTTCAGGAGATCGATGTTCAGCTATGCTGGCTTTTTCTGCCCCACTTGCTTCACATTGGAATGGGCTCTTGTGTTCTGAGGAGGCCCTCCTTTAAGATGAAACCACTGTCCTTCAAGCAGATATCGGTATAGCTGAAACTCCCCACAAGCACCAGGGACTGCAATATCATGAAGCATCTTCCAGCTACCTAAGGATGGGTTCATCTACCTCCTCTTGTTTTTGCTAAGGTGGTCTGCAGCAAGTGCCTACTATCGACATCACTTGTGTTGGTCTGTACTCTGATCCATATCCTTAACCAAATTATCCAAGTGAGATGGAACCTTCCAAAGTGATTGAGATAAATATATTTATTTATTTATCTTGCCTGTTTTCCTTCAACAGATATTTAGAAAGGGTTATGAAATGGGAAGGGAGGTATCCATATACTACAAACCTAATAACAACCCACTTCATTTTTTTTTTAAAACAAACTTTTAATAAAAGGTTAATAATTTAATTTTTCTTGCTTGGAATCTCAGATATCTTCATTGAATTATTGCAGTCATTTTCTCCTCTGTGTCTTGCAATTCATGGATATGTTATCTCCCACTAGAAATTGTCCCCCTTGTGGTGAAAAGGAAGCAATTTATCCTGGGACACATACACTAGTTAAGGAGAAATCAAATATATTTAGCGGAAATATGTCCTCATCATGTTGTGAGCAGCAGTCTTTAATTCTCAGCAAGAGTAATGCGTAATCTGAATTAGACTGCTAGATCATCTCTCTTTTTTCCCTTTTCAGTCCAGTAAATATGTAATTGTTTATACGAAATAGAATAGCAAGAGAATTTGGGAGAGATTTTTCTTGTACAACATCTGGAAGTACTTTTTTCATGTTACTTTTGCTGTAAGACCAGAGTTACTTCATCTTCAGTAAGAGATGAGAATTCCTATGGAAAATCTCAGTTTTGACAAAGCAGCATCTTCTGACCCAGATAAGTCTTTTGCTGGAAAATTCCTGGCTAGGCATAGGACACATTTCTCATGTTATACGTGTTGAATATAATGGATGTTGTCCATATGTGATAATTTCTAATCAGTTTAGGCTGGCTTTGTAATGCAGTTAGAACATATTTAGGATAACAGAACAAATATCTGAAGGTGTGTGTGTGCGTAAAGACAACAGATCCAGACTCTTTCCAGTGGTATCCAGTGACAGGACAAGAGGCAATGGGCACAAAATGAAACACAGGAAGTTCTGTCCGAACATCAAGAAACTCTTTCTGGCTGTGTGGGTAACTGGAACAGGCTGCCCTCCCTTCGCAGGGAGGTTGTGCAATCTTCATCCTTGGAGATATTCAAAAGCCACCTGGACATGATCATGCCAAAAACAGTTTTAGGTGGACCTGCTTGAGCTGGGTTTTGGCCCAGATGGCCTCCAGAGGTCCCTTCCAACCTCAACCATTCTGTGATTCAGCAAAATATCCCACTAAATTCTGTCTAAACTGTAGCTGGGAGGTCTCAGAGTTCTGTGGGTAGACAATACATCCTCATATCTTGTATAATCTATGATGCTACTGTTTGGAACTAATTCCTGTATAGCAGGTGGAGCAGGATAGGGCAATAATAAAAATATGGAGATATTAAAAATGGGCATATCTTGGTTAGTTAGGATAACATGCAATGGATTCTATCCCTCGTTTCCCACTGACTAAATTGTGCTTATATATACTATACATGGAGCAGCAATATCTCTGGAACCGTAAGGATAGATATCAGAAAGAAAGATTAATATTTGGGGTACTTAAATTCAGTCAGATGTTCACCTGTAGTATATGTTCTGTTTGTTACACTGGTTGGTGATGTGGGAGATTGGGTGTAAGATTCAAGGTAGTACTTTTCAAACCTATAATTACACTTGCAAATAATGTGATAGAAGCTTTCTAAACACAGTGTGAAAATTGTAATGATATTGAGAACATATAAAGACCTATCCTACTAGATTTTTTTTTCTAGAATTCACCTTAACCACTATAAATGTGAGGCATAAAAAAAGAAACATATGCAAGAATTCAGCAGAGGGGAAGAGCTGTATCCAAAATGAACATCATGTTCCTCACATTAGAGAGGTAAATACTGAAAGAGATTATAATAGTGAATGTCAGTCCAAGAAATACTGACCAATTCTGCTGATCAGCTGAACGACTGACTGTTGGATCTTCTTTCAACTTCCTCTCAAAGACCCAGCTAATCGGATCACACACTGTGCTGGCAACTGATATTAGCAGCTGTCTGGTGGAGAATATTAATCATGTTAAGATTCATTTGCTTCCAGAGTAGGCAAATATATACAGTCTTTTCATAACAAATGTCTTTTTGAATAGTATACTTTTTTTCAAGGATACTTGAAAGTAAGTAAAATTAAATAATCCAAAATTAAAAGTAAGTAAAATTAAATTTCATTTAGAAATGTGAAGTAAATAAAATGTCATATTAGTCTCAGTACTAAATTGAATTTCAATCTAAATTGAAGATAAATTCTGTACATTGTTTTCTATAGTGATAGAAAATGGAAAAATATTTCTGACTGCAGATTTGGGAAAAATATAATTTTTAAAATTTTATTTATTTATTTATTTTTGTGAAAGGTCAGTGTGAACCAATTACTCTGGAACTCTGTATGAACTTGCCTTACAACTACACTAGTTACCCAAACTACCTGGGCCACAGGACTCAGAAGGAAGCCTCTGTCAGCTGGGAGTCTTCTCTCTTCCCAGCCTTGGTTCAGACCAACTGCTACAAGTACTTAATGTTTTTTGCCTGTACAATCTTAGTACCAAAATGTGACCCCAATACAAATCAGCGGATCCCACCTTGCAGGTACTATATGATACTTAATTTAATTCTTAACTGACTTTGTCTATCATATTCATCTTTCTCAATTTTCTGCCTTCACTGAAAATGCCAGAAATTTTGTTTTGAAATTTCGTACCAAGAGGTAGAGAATCATATTTTACAAGAGTGTTAAATGCCATTTATTATGTGTGTCTAGTTTCTCAAAACAAAGAGAGGAACAACAGTTCTATTAATTTTCAAAATGCATAGATGGGGTATTTATATGAAGCATTTTCCATTGTTTGCTTGATTAGAATTGCAACACTATAAAGGGTGTTTAAACATAGGATCAATTAATTTGAATTGGAACATAAGCCTTTGTAATAGTTCTTTGCATTTATATATCATTTATCTATGCAAAGCCATAGCCAAATAATACCAACAAAATCTAAGGTTTTGATGCATAATTACCTTTCTAAATTAGAGGAGTGTCATAAAGTATGTGTTGCAGTTTTGCCAGATCATTCTTTATTGTAATCTGACAAGCAGAAAGCATAAAATAGTTTAATTTTTCTACCATCTTCATCAATTAACATCACCGTATACCTCTATGCCCATGGTTATGCCCATGTTTGTTCAAAAGAGATCTATTCTGTAAATATTGTGGCTTTGGCAGCAGCTGTCGTGGAACATTAGGAGAGCTAATAAACCTGATTAGCAGGCAGAGCTCTTTGAGCTATTGCCAGCTAGACCCTTCTCATGCTGTGTTCCTCTCTCTTTTCTTGGGTCTGCCCTGCCCTGAAAGTATTGTGCAATTAACCCCTACTTCACTGAAAGAAAACTGCATTAAAAGAAAACTGCATTGAAAATTGCAATACATGTTCTAAGGTTACCTACCGTGTAGCATTGGTTGACAGATAACTTTTCCTAGTCCACTGATATACTTATTAGTGCAAACTGAAGTTGAGTCACAAGGAAATTTATTAATATATTGCTTAATTCTCCCGTAGGGACGTACTAGGGAAGTTAGAATATCACATATAAGATAGTGGGAAGTTAGAGTGCAAGCTCTGTTTTGGGTTTGCTTGTTTGAAAACCAAGTCTATATTTTTATTATTATTCTTTTTAAGAAAGCAGTATAACATATAAAAAAATGGTCTTTCTTTAACGTAAAGGGACAAAAAATAACTTGTAGGCTTCAGCAGCTAGTTACATATCTAGCTAACAAATTTTAGGAAGTATCACAATACAGCTAAACTACAAGAACAGTCTTCAACTTTAAGGAATTGAACAGAAACATGAAGAGGAACACATAGAAACCACAGAAAATTTAGTCTGAAGTCCCTCTCTGGAAGTCCCCACTTCCTGTTCAACTCAGGACTAATATCACGTTTAGATCATATTGAATATACAACATAAATTTTTAAATTCTAGGATTCAAAGCTTTACTTTTATAACTGTTTATATGTTTTGCTCCTATGTTAGGTCACGAGTTGAGAGTGACTTTATGAGGAAAGGATACCTTGTAGAGGCCCTACTGAGTTCTGTAGCACTTTACATGCTCCTCAGTGGTATAAAAGAAGTAATAAAATAATATAAGGAAGTATAATTATTTTGATTTACAGTTATGTTTTAGGAATACTTTCAGACACAAATAATGTAAAAGTATAAAAATATTTTAGAAATGAAAACAAATAGACTCATAATACTAATAGACTCTGAGGTAACTGGTAAATGTAGGGCAGAAAAAAATATTCAATATATCAATATAAATATACATCTACTTAACTAGAGGTTGAAGATCCTAGAAGGCAGAATGTTATATTCTGAGTACAGAAACTGTATTCTGAGATTCTGCTGCTGCCTTTGCAAAACAACTGCCCTCTTGTTCAAGGATAGCCGTAGTTAATTGAGTTGAACTGGATGTACTTGTATTTTCTGTAAATATGAAATGGAGCTCAGCTAATGCAGTTTTTCTGCACTAAGCTTTTGAAGTGAAAATGCACTTTCCAACCAGGAATTGAAAATTTGTGTTATAATTCTACATCCATTATAAAAATATTCCTTACAGAGATGTATTAGATTACTATTATTTTTTCAATACTGGCACACTGTCCTTTTCATTCTAGGAGGTGTTATTCAATGATTTTAATTCTACTTCCCCTGTATAAAACATCTGTCCCTGTTTTGTAAAGCTTCTCATTGTCTTTGTGTTATTAGTTTGACCGTCGTGCTTTCTTTTCATTAGCTATGAAGGTCTTCCAAGTTTATTCTAAGTAAGGAGCACAGATGAAGAGATTTTTCGAAAGAACTGAACTTGCTGTTATTAAATTGATCTATCAAGCATGTTTTCAAATTCTGAGCAGTGTTCTTCATCTCTTAGAAGGCACTGGTAGTATTAGTCCAGGTCTGGTGAAGTAATCTTTGAAGCTAAGCTTCCTAGGTTCCCTTTGAAACTATGGAGTTTCACAGATGAAGAACATGTGGAATAAGCTCATAAATTCTTGTATCCTTGTAATGACAAGCTATCTTTGCTATGACTTGAAACTGCTCAGCATCTTGCGGAATCTGGAAATACTGTGGCTCATGACGTTCTAATAGGTCTATCAGCCTCCCTTATTTTGGGAGGATCAGATGTTTCAGTAAATGCTTTCCTTGTCATGGTAGCCTCTAATAACATGGAAATTACACTACCTGTGTATTTGAGAAGTCTCCAGCTGACTTTGTTGTTACAAAACAGTGACAGATATACATGAAGAATTATCCTGGTCAAATTTCATGCCCCTTATGCTTAAGCATCAATTTAGGCATCACATTATGGACATTATGGAATGGAGGACAAAGAGATATTTTTAGTTAACTTGCAGAAAATTGCACAATTCTATGCTACGTTTCTTTTTTAATCTTCTATTCTTTACTCCTACGGAGAAGCATGTGATTTCTCTGCTTTGTGGTATGTGCTCTTGTTAATTGATAGCAAGAATTAAAACAATTAGTTTTATTCATAGACAGTAACTCAGCCATCACAGTTTGTCTGAGATGAGTTTTGACCAAGAAGTAAATACAAACTTGTTATCCATGTCCTCAGTATTCTAATATCTCAACTGTGAGACTCAGTATGGGAATGTGAGAAAGATTTTAAGACAAAAAAGTTACCAGTTGCTCTTCCAATTGTCATTTTTTCCTAATAGTATTGCAATAGGCTTCTATGTGCCCTTGGATAGGCATTACTCTTTCACCACAGATTGACAACTGGATGGCTTGCAATAGCTTTTGGAAAGGGTCATCTTTGACCAGAGATTTGAATGTAAAGAGAACACATGAAAGACAGAATTGGCTTGGATGTTTCAGCTAATAAAATTGATTTTTTTTTTAAATGTATTAATCGTATTAATGTCGGTTTTGGTTTTTGTAATCAACAAATAAAAAATGCTGCCATTCAGAAACTTTAAGTTATAAAATAGTGTGAGTCGACATTTTTGATATTGAGGAGGATCTAAAAGGAAAGACACACAGTTATGTAACTGTAACATAGTTGATCAATATCAATTCATTCATATCAACCTCTTTCCTTTAGTACACTGTGTCTCATTTCAGGTGGAAATCCTAATAGAATTTATCCTGTACTCTGTGTTTAGAAAGTATCAACAGACTAAGAACATTGTGCTTTAGTTGCACTTCAGTTGCGAGTAAACTGATGTTTTCTGCTCTGCAGAGTATGTGGTAAATAAAACACACAACAATCACAATGTAGTGCAGCATTGGTCAAAAGATCTAAGGAAAATGATGAGTGGAATAAAATTCCTTTCATGAAGGGATATTCTGTTCCTAGAAGAAAGATCTGGAATACTTAATCAATTTAGATAAAAGGCAAGTTAAAATTAACACAAGGGAAACTGAAAATAAAATAGAAATAGATAGGATCCAGCAGTTGAATAATTTTTAACATGAAAGAACAAAGGAGAACTTTCTTTGAAACAGTAGGAGAAAGTGTGAGTGATTATAGTTTTAGAAGATATGATCTAAAAGGTACAACTGAATGACTTTCTGAGTACAGAGATAAGACAGGGCTATGGAGAGGCACCATAACCTTCAAATAGGTAAAAGCGAGCTACCTTAGGAAATACAGAAATTGCTCATCGTGTTCATGGTGGCTGAACAAGGAAGCAATAGATTTAAAGTACGTCGAGAGAACTACAGGCCAAATATAACAAAAATAATACATATACATGTATTAGAATGACTGATAAGGAACTATATGAAATCTTACTAACTTAAGAGTTTTTAAGAACATTTTATGCAAATAATATGTCAAGTATGTTGTATGTTTCCGCTTGGGGGGAGAGACAAAAAGGATGTTGAGGATCTTATTCCTATATTGCATAGTTAATATTCCACAAAAATGAAAAGCGACATTTGAAACTGATACCATAGCTGGTTAAGCTGATACCATTAATGGTGATACTATCAAACTCTCAAAAAAAGAGGCAGTGGAAACAAACGGGAGTTCAAAATATCACAAATATAAGACTTGGCTTGAGCAAATATAGATGGGCTCAACTACTTTTTTGTGGCAGGTCCTGTGTTTTGGTGGTAAGAAAATAAGTATTCAAAAGAAAGACTATATTCATGCCTTTTTCTAGGTGTGATAGAAGCTTCTGTTGCTCTGACAGTAACTTCAAGACTAAGTTTATCTGTGCTTTGATTTCCCCCAGACTTTAAATTTTATTTAAATCACAGGGGAGTTCTTCACTTTTTTGCTTGTGGGTTTAAATATTTTGTCTTTCTGGAACCACATCTCCAGAAATGGCTGACCAGGAGTATCTCAGCCCTATAGTGTTTCTATACTGTATTCGCTGTGAATGTCTAAAATACAGCCAAAATAGTCAGAAACTGCCTGTTCTTATAGATCTTAAAATGTCAGAGACAAAGCTTTCTTCAGCACTACACCGCTCTTCAAATGATGTGTGTAGTGCAGTGGTTTCTGAGGTAGCATTATCAGAAGAGGTAGAATTTTATTGGTACAAAATATATTTGGCTTTGTTGTTGTTTCTTCCTGAGGGAGGACAGTTAGTGTTCCTTAGTGTTTCTCTCCTTATGGAGGAGAGGATAGGTGTAAGTAGTTATATTTGGCTATTATAATTCAGATTATAGTTTGTATACTGTAATTTAAACTCATGTTTCAACTGTAACAATATATCTTTATATAATCCAATTAACTGATTTTTCCTTGATTTCCATCTATAACTTTGGCTAGGATTATTAGCTCTCAAAACCTGGGAATTTCTAAGACTTGTACTCAGATATTTTGTTTAACTCCACTTTGTCTCCTCAGGACGTTATGTGTACAGTCTAAGGAACGCTGTGAGTCTGTGCTTGGGATTGTAGGTCTGCAGTGGCCGGAGGACACTGACTGCACTCAGTTTCCAGATGAGAACTCAGACAACCAAACTTGTCTAACACCAGATGAAGGTGTAGAAGGTAACTCCTGCAAATACACATAACAGGAAATTAAAGATTAATTGTTTTCCCAAAGACACTGGTTTGTGTTTTGTTTGTTTGTTTTGTTTTAAATTGTAATATGCCACGTAGGGTGACTTTTTTGGTCAAGTAACTGTGAGAATGATTCCAAATCAGAGTGCAGAGTATTTTGACACAATTTGCAGATAAGAGGATTTTTTTTTTCTAGAAAAAGAAATCTATTTGAAGAAAGGATCAATTACCCTCAATCTTTGAAAGTCAGTGTTTGAGATTTGTTGCTATTATTACACCTACAACTTGCTTGCTTGTGTTTAGTGCCTTTACTCCACTTTTTTAAACCTATCTAGATTATATAATAATGCTTTTCTAACAGGAGGTAAACTTCTGACAATCTTAAAAACTAAAAAAAGAAGAAAAGCTGAGCCCTACAACATCTCTGAGAAAAATATTTTAATGTTAGTGTCTTTGCCAGCTATTTTTTGTTCTTTTTTGTTGTTTTTTTGGCGATTTATGTATTTTAAGAGAGCTGTGCAAATCAGCTTCAGCAGCAACTGACAAATTTAATTTTCTTGAGTTCAACCATACTCCTACTCATTGTGGGTGTCAACGTGGAACAAAAGAATGGAATTGCCTTAAATGATTCACGTGTTCTTTGGTTATATATAAAGAAGGTGGCTGTGCAGCTTTTTCTTCTGCCAGTGGTCGTCTAATGTGAGGTCTGAGGATTCTGCTGTCTTTTCTTTTTTTTTTTTTTTTTCCCTTGCCAAAAATGCCAGTAAAGTTTCTGGGAAAATATTAAAATGGTGTGTGCTAGACTGCCCACAATATACTGATCATGTTTAGTTCTTATTCTTCTCCTCCCAGTCACCTGTGTGGTGATGATAATCTTTCCACAATCTTTCTTTTAATCTTTCTTAGAGAAAGCAATGGATGAAAGCTAATTGGTCTGTAGTTCATTGAGTGAAGATAAATTGCTAATGAGTAGTGAAGCATTCTGAGAAGGCGCTGAAGCATATGTAGCAATAAGTACCATTTCTTCAAGCAAAGTGCATTTGCACTTATATAATTTTGAGAGTTTAATAAGGTGTATAATACCATAGTAATGAGATCCTCTGTCATGAGACTCTGAGAGACAATGAGATAATTTCCTTCTACAGGGAAGGGCTAATGGAAAGGAATTACCATTATTATAAAGGAGTATGTAGGAACATAAAAGCAAATTCTTGACACAACAAGGTGAGATAAAGAAAGATAATGTGATTTAATTTTCTGTGGTATAAAATGTCTTTTAGTCTTCCTCCCTGTGTTGTTAGATCATTCGGCTTTGAAACCTAACATATAATGCTTATATTTTAAATATACTACAGTATACGGGACTAGTATATTCCATTGCTATCTAGAGTTAATTTTTGTTGACTTATTAAAAAAATAGAATTTCAAAAATTTTCACTTTAACTAGAGAGAATCTGCCTACTAGGTTGACTCATTGCTTTTTGTTCATCTTAGCATTGAACTAGATAATCCTGGAAAATGAATGAAAAAGGAGATGTTTTTAGTGTTCTTTTAGAAACAGTGTAACTAATAAAGGGGTCTAATCAGAATTGTCTTTGGGTTTGACACACTTACTACTAAAAAGTTATGTTGATTCAATGGCAGATTTCTACTAATTAACACTGCTGGTTAGAATCAGTCTCTTGGGAAACTTAAAATCTTATAGAAATATTTCTGAATAAGCATGTATAACAAAAGATATTAAGAATCTTAAGAACAAAAATATTAATGATTACAAACTATCAATGATTTTCCAAATTAATCTATGTGCTGAATTGTTTAACTTCTCTTCCAATCAGTGCTGAATACTGCTGGCCAAGACAGTATACAGTGTAAATTTTGTTGTTTTCATAATGTTATTTTTAAATGATGATTTATTTCTGCTTCATGCAACATCACAGGAGTGAAAAAGGTTGCTAGAAAATGCACATCCACAGTCTAAATGTTGTATGTTGGTAATCTGTCATAGTTTTAAAATATGACAGAGGGTAGCATGTGAGGCAGAGCTCTGGAAAATGTTCCACCCCATTCACAGTGCAATTGTTAAGAACAGTCCTATCTGCTACACAGTTCCAATTTAGTGTTTCAAAAGGCTTCTATTCCTGTCTCAGTGATAAATAAGTAAGTGCTCATGTGACGATTAACCTTTCAGTTTATGGAGTCTTGTTTCTCTCTTTCCTTGTCATCGGCAGAGTGCTCACCCAGTCACTTCAAATGCCGTTCTGGGAGGTGTGTCCTTGCATCCAGAAGATGTGATGGTCAGGCTGACTGTGAGGATGATAGTGATGAAGACAGCTGTGGTAAATAAAGGGAGGGTACTCTCCAAACAAAGAGTAGCTGAAGCATTAGAAAAATATGTTGGTTTTCTTCAGTTAATTCAACCATAGCATGACAGCCTGTGGAATAAGCTCCATTTTGTGCCAGAAAAATGTAATTGAAGTGATTTTTTTTTTTTTAAGACTAGTGGCGGTTAAAATACTTTAGCAAGAATTCTTCTTGATTAATGTCAATACAATTTATGATATTTGATAATTGAGATTCTGCTAACTGTGTTCCAGGATGTTTGAGTATTCATTTAGTAATCAAGATTAGAAATGCTGCAGATTTAATTCTTTTGGTATTGATGGAGGTTCTAATGAGCTAGAATGTGGCTGCCTGGCAGTTTAAATCTTGAATTTGTTGATGTAGTTTTAAATGTATACACAGTAACATTCTTATTATGATATATTGACAGAAGATTTGTGCTTACTGAAGTGAATTCTGGTCAACCGCTAGCAATCGGTACAAGTGTAAAGTGGTAACCACAAAATTTATTCTCCAGTACATTTCAGAGCTAATTTATGGTAGAGGAGCTCTTGACTCTCAACTTAAGGGGATGTCTTGAGCTTGAGAATAACCAACAAATCTCTCGGTCAGTATATGTCCTTGTATGTGCTGGCAGGAATATTCTGAGAAAGAGAAGGGAGTTTGTACTGTTTCCTTATGTGACTAGGGTGTGGGCTCCATGGAATTCTGCATGTTGTCCTACTATCACGAGAGGCAAAAGGAATAATTATAAATCATTATAAAGGATTTAGAGACGATGCATGAATACAAATAAAGGATTGGAATGTTCTAGAAGCGTAGGGCTAAAGTGTACAACCTCTTTTGTTTAACAGAGAGCAGGTTAAAAGGTGATGGAAGCAATTAAGGGGGCAACAAAACTGCAGCAATGAAAGATTTTCCACTCTGCTGCACAAACATTAAAGTAAGATCCAACAGCTGAAAGGTGAAGCTAGATTAAAATTCAAGCTTGTCAATAAGATCTAACACCTGAAAGCTGAAGCTAGATTAAAATTCAAGTTTGTCATCTCTATAAAGTTCTACTTTTTCTTTAGGAACAGGTTGTTTTAATGATTGGAGTAATCAAGGCATTATTTATCAGTAAGGAGTGATGTATTCTCATTCTCTGGGAGTTTTCAAATCAAGATTGCATTCTGTCTGCTCTTCTGTTCCATTCACCCTCCACCCTCTCACCCCTGCTAAAGGAAGGGTAAAAAAAAAAAATTGTAAAAATAGGGTTTAATTCTAGGTCATTTTGGATTACAAGGGCAGAGCTGATGATCGAGGTGACTCTTTCAGAGTTGATAACCTTTTTACCTTTGAATCAATTGTCTTGAATATTCTCCCAACCAAACATTCTTTGTTGCCACCTGTTTTAACTCCTTAAAACACTAATTACCACGTGTCTTTTAGGATAATTTTATTCTCCTAGACATTAACATGTGAAATACTGCTCTAAAATATAACATTATTTTTTCCAGTAGATCTCTGTCTGTCCCTATAGTCTAGACAGAATGTCAGGAGCAATCAGCAGAATTCTTATCAGCTTCTATAAATATGGAAAGCTGTATCTGCTAGGTAATTACAGCTGTGAGTGACATTACATTGACCAGGGGTAATGCTGCTGCTGAAGAACAGGCAGTCCTTGTAGAGCTCCAGAAGTAACAGTTTCTGACTCATTTGTATTCCATGTGTGCAGGACAAAATCAAAACCTGTTGAACTTCCTATGTGTAAATGACGAGCTTGCATTTTATTAGCTTTATCCTTTGAAATACCATTAAATAACAGTCAGCAAACATTCAAATTAAAAATATTGAAGTATCTTAAATGACAGTCAAAGCTCTGTTAGGTTTCACAGTGCAGAGAGGAGGAGGCTGGCAGAGACCAGCTACAGTGTTTGGATAACCAAGCCATTGTTTCCAAAAATGTGGGACAGAACCATACAAAGGGAGTAAGGTATATTTTGGCCATGCAGAGTAGAGCTGTGTTTAGCAACCCCTGTCTCTGTGAGAGAAAAATGTGGTGGCCTTAATAATGTGAATCCCTATGTCAAAAGTCATGTCAAAACATACTTTTGAGATGAGAGTGCGGTAAATATGGATGAGTTTTCTGACCTCCATTTTCATTTCCATTTCATTATCATTAAATTAAAAATACATGTTATCCAAATATATGGAGGAGCAATAAGTATACTCTAAATGGTAGATGGCCTTCTTCCAACAAAACAGTATATTTGAACACTGAATTCACTACGTAATTAATTTTTCCCAGGGAGTTGTCTCTGTGTTTGCCTATGTTTCCCTCAAAGATGAATTTTGGAGAGTAATGGAACATTTCACAATATAACACTGTAATGTGTGATGAAGGAAAAAGCAAATACGAATTTAATTAATTGTAAACACTTCAGCTAAAAAATTGCAAGGTTCATAAATGAGATTTTTTAAAAGCTTTTTTATTTTATTTTCATATCGAGTTCCTAACATCACTGACATTCTTTGTTCTTTATTAGAGTAAAGGTTTTGTTTGGTTTCAATTAATTTTTCATTAATGGCTATCAAAAATACTGTCCAGAAGGAGACCAGGAAAATGGCCATACCCAAGAAAGTTCTTTGATCATGTGGAGTTAGTTTCGTGGGTTCAAGGCTGTTTATTTCTCTGTGGGTTTAATGTTTTTTTCACATGGTTTATTCAATCTAAACAAATTAAGCACTCCGTACATCCAGTTACAGTTAAACCTGATTAGATTTTTCCAGTAATCATATGAGCTAGTAGTGATTCTCTGGTTCATGTTTGTAAACTAATCACTTCTGAAACAACACTTTGAAACAATTTATCACTTACTAACTGCTGATATGTGCTGCTGCTGTTCCAGATCCAAGAAAATAGAGGTGCTGCTGTGTGAGCAGAGATCCAAACTATTTGTGTGTGGGCATCAGGGCTGTCACCTGAATTTGAGCTTGGATTAAAATGAAAGCTAGTATTGTAAGCTGCAGAACAGGCCAAACAAGGCAATCAAACCACCTGTTTTATTTAGGAGTTTTTATGGCTTCCTCTAAAATCTGAATGTCAGATGTGCAGGACATTGACATTAGTACCTCAGAGTATTCTGTTCTTAAACTGGTATCACAGCAGCGTGCTCTATTAGTTGATAAAAGCAAGTAAAGAAATAAGAGATAACATTTTTTTTTCTAAAAGGTACGTTAGGCCATTCTTAATTTCATCTAGTTAACAAACAGGAATTTTAGTGTCAAAGCGCTTTGACACACAGTTTTATGAATATTCCTCTTGAAATTGGTGAGGCTGGTTTGCAGGACTTTGAAGAGGCAATAATGTTGTTTGTTCCCTGCATAACAACGACTCTGGAAGATTTATACATCTATAGGGGCTTTCTATCATTTTCAAACTGGTTTAGTCACAGATTATGGAACCAAGAAAAGTGTTCATGCTCAAAACTTAGAGCGTCTCTCGACCTTTCATTATGATCTGCATTAGTTTCTGTATCAGCACTACCAAAAGTACATATTTCTACACCATTTCATGTAGTATGTTTTTAAAGGACATGCCACAGACTTCAGGATTATAAAAGTTTATGTATCAAATAAAAATGCCTTTCCATTTCCACTTAATTTGTATATGTTTGCATTTACATTTATTACATATATAGTAAATGCATTTGAAGAGTGGTGGTTTATGGGGTTTGAGAAAACTGAGCTAATGCCTAAATCATTATTTATAGCATGTGTAGCACAATATGGATTACTCTCTGAAAAGCATTGAAATGTGATGTATTTTATACCCATTTAACAAGTATGCTGATAATGATAATTATCATGATAATGATAATCTTACTTTCGTTTCTTCATTACTAACTATTTATGGTAAATTTAAAGTTAATAGCGCAACTATTTTGGATGTTTCAAGATTATTAAGGAGGAACAAACCAGTTGATTTTATGTTGCATGCAAATATTTCAAAACTGTGATTCTCTGCCACCAGGCTGTGGAGAAAGGGGTCTTTGGGAGTGTCCTTTGAAGAAGCTGTGCATCAAACACACGATGATCTGTGATGGTTTCCCAGACTGCCCTGACATGATGGATGAAAAGAACTGCTGTAAGGGTTTATGTGGTTTGTTAATCCTGTAAAGTGCTGATCACATTTTTGGGATCTGCTGGAGCTGCCCTGTCTGTTTCCAAAACACAGCTGACTACTGGGGTGAGAAGAGCTGGAATACCTGTGAACAGCAGCTGCTTTGCAGGCTCCCACTCAGCACATGAAACCAGGAGTGCATGCTGTGAAATGTTAGCTTCACTTTCATAACTGTATTAGTGGTACGCTGAATTGTCTTCTTTTGAGAAAAACAGATAGTGTTTTCTCAAAGACAGAAACTGGGAAAAACATACTGAGTTGAGATTCAGCCTACACAAGAAAGAAGAGATGCTTGGTAAAGTTGGTTGAAAGTCAAAATTTTACTTCTCTTGGTGATCCTAGTATTTTAGCACTGTTGCTGGGATTGTAAGATATAATTTTACAGAAAACAAAAACAAGCAAACAAAAAATTGTTCCTGAGCCTCTGGAATTCTGTTGGCAGAGATAGGATGGTGAGCATATTTTATGTGCTATGTGGAGCAGATGAATATATTTGCCAAAATGATTGACAGCCTGCATACATCACTGGATATGAGGCTGCTTTTCTTTGAGAAAAGGCAGCTCACAGAACTTTTCTTAATTTGCTGTTCACTGTGAATATTATGCCAGTTGTCTTCTAAGCAGTCTATGTGCTGCCATCTAAAAAATGGAAGGAGGTTTTAAAGACCTCTACCATTTCCAGCCAGGATATATACAACTAATTGTCTCTTATAGAAAGCACATCACCACTTTTTTTTTTTTCCTGGCTTTTATGTGGAAGTTGATGTAAGTTCTGTAGTTCTGGGTGCTTTTAGACCCAGACAGTGAGAAACCCTGTAGACCAAAGGAACAAGCCATGCTGTCTCAGAAAAGCTGGGAGACTTTAGCTGCACAGCACATATATATTTTCTTAGTTAAATAGTGCATCACAGTCTTTAACATACTGTTCTCACAATCTGGGAAACAAAGAAAGCAAGTGATTTGCTCGCTATCACTCATTATGGTCATGGCAGAGAAAAAGATTCTCCAAGAGCTAAAGTTAAACTAATCTATAATCATCAGGCTATATTTCTTCTCTGCTATCATGTCAGGGCTTGAATAGCCCAAAATGGTAGCAGGGTTTCCTCAGCTGAGGGCTTCCAGGTTTTGAAATATGCTGTCTCTGGAAGGCAGTGTTAGAGAACTCTTTCTGGTTTTCCATGCTTTGTGCTGGAGCCAAAAATATCACTTATGTCACAGTAAGCAACGTTGGCTACTATACCTATATGGTTTTCACTGTGGATTACATTTTTTGAAGTAGTGTTGCAAAGAAATGCCTGATTTGTGTGGCAATATACAAAAAGCCAGATGTAGGCACAGGTGAATGCATCTTTCTTCCTCTCCTCCCTCCAGCTCAAAATTCCCTGGTGATGAGGTTTACATAGAAGTTGGAGAGAAGTGTGTTAGTGAGGAAGGTGCTGTAATGCTAAATACCTGTCTTTTGGGAGAGGATTTGCTGTGTTTGAAGGAAAGCTTAAAGTCACTTCAAGATCTAAGTACTTGTGGTTCCTGCACTGGATGGAGAAAGGAAGTCCCTGTCCAATGCTGCCAGATGGAAACCTGCCATGGACTGGAGGATGTCTGAATGTACATCTCATGTCCCAGGTGGGGTTAAAAATAATCCCACAATTTTAGATGGCAAGTAGGATCTGAAAGTAAATGCAGAGTTGCTGTGGATTAGAGGAAATATATTTGTGTTACAGTAAAGTAACTTTTTCAAAGAATATGAAGAAATAAACAAATGTGGGGCACTAAGAAGCAAGGAACACCACATTTTTACTTAAAGCTTGTGAGAGGCTTAGACTACTTTCATAAGACAAGACCACAAAAGATATTAAGTAAATAAAAATCATTTGGAACATACAGCACAGATCTTGCCATTTCCTTCCCTTTGGGTTGTGATGCCCTCTGCAACTGTGTGGTGGCAACCACCTTCTGCATCAGTGGGGTCCATCCTGAGTTTTGTCACAAATCTGTCTCGCTTGCTCTGTAAATCTGATCTGTGTCTACCTTCTCCCTCCTTCACTTTTTTTTTTTTTTTTTTTTTTTTTCCCGGTCTCAATGTGCATTTCATGCTGATCATCGCCTTCTGAGTGAACTGTGTTTTTCCTCTTTGCAGCGTTCTGTGGGGAGCATGAGCTTGAGTGTGCCAACCATGAATGTGTGCCACGTGAGCTCTGGTGTGATGGACAAGCAGACTGCAGTGACAGCTCCGATGAATGGGACTGTGGTAAGTTTCTGTTGTGGTGCACTCTGACTGGAAGTGATGTTTGGGTGACGGCATTATTAATGGTAATAATCAATGGTGATTTGATTTAGAATATAATTGCAGTGGTGGAGAAATTCTCCTCTGTTACCAAGACAGACTGGGTTGAGGTTGGTGAAGCATGCAAGAAAGTGGGCAAAAAAGAAAGGAAAGGCTCAGTGTTAGGTGTCGCAGTGCAAAGATATAAGAGAAGTGACAAGGCAGAGAACTTCTAAATGACCTATAAAATCTGGAAAGTGCTGTGGACAGATAAGAATTTGGACAAAACTTCTAAGCCCTGATTTTGTACTCACAAAATTCAGTGTGAAATTTCCACTGAATGCAGTGGTGCAGATTCAGAGCTTATGAGAAGGTAGTCCTTGTAGGTCCCTTTGCCTTGTTTAGAGATCTGTAGAATAATGTAACCTGCCTATGCTGACCATGTAGAGAGTAGGCCTCATGTTTTAACGCGTAGATCGCTCCAAGCCTTATTCTTGACATAAAAATTAAGGTGGATTTCAACAAAACAAAACAACAACAACAAAACTGAAAAGAGGTATATTGGAAACTAGTAACTCTGAAATTTCACTTAGTTAACAATTATTTCTGTACATGACAGTAGTTTATATTACTAAGTTTTGAGATGCTTTATATGTTACTTTAAATATAGAGAGAAGGTATGCCATGGCTTATAGAAGCACATATATTTTGTATTCATATTGAACTAAATTGTATAAGCATTTTAAAATATTTATCGTTAGCATTAATATACAACAAAATTTAATAAAACCTATGCAAGAAAGAAGAAATGTTCTAGAGTTGCATATTTGAAAAGTCCTAATCTAAGATGAATACATTTCTTGGGAAAAAGGGGAGGGAAGCAAAAACATCTTCAGCATGTAGCAGAAATGCTTAATGGCTGTATTAAGATTACTCTCCAGGCAAAAGTCAGTAGAACAGTTTGTCTAAAACCACATGCATTGAGGGAAAAAGGCATACAACCCCTCAATCTTTTGAGGAATCCTAGAAAGGGAAGAGATGTAAATTCCCACTTGTGCATTTTGGGCCATTTTGAGACACTTTTTATGTGTGATAAGAGCAGTTCACACACTTTTAAACATAGATTGAGAGAAGCAATGGTCATAATCTTTTTTTTTGTAAAAAGTAGCTGTTTTTCAGTTCTCGAATTAGAGCCCCATATTGTTAATCATGAACAATGCATATTACTGAGGTCAAGTGATGTTGCCTTGATTTTAAATCACATAGCTATTGAGCATATAAAGTCAGCAAAAGTGCCAGCATCTTGGGAGAATGTAGCTGTGGATTTTCAGCGTTTCATATATAAAAATAATAATGTGACATAACAGTAAAGTTATTTTTCTTTTTCTTCACAGTTACCCTGTCTAAAAACATGAATTCCTTGATGTTTCTGACCATTCACAGGTCAGCTGCTGATAACCATGTTTGTGCTGATGAGTGGCAAGAAAATTTGAGTCAACTGGCCTGCAATCAAATGGGTTTAGGGTAAGGTCAGTAGTTTGTAGCACTGGTGAATTTCTTAGTACAATGGGAGTGATGGAGTTAAACGTGAATGATCATTGATCCCTGTGACCCACGCAATGGTAGACCTAGTGTGGAAATACTTAATATAAGGAAAAGAAGTAGTGAAATTTTGTCATGTCATGAAATATTACAGAAGTAAAAGCTGGGTGAAAACTAGGCATTTTCACCATTTCGTAAGCGCTGCATGATTGTTAAAAGAGTTTGTTGAAAAGATAATGTCTTGCCAACCCTCAATGTTTGAACTTGCAGTTATTTCTGAGGCTCAGAATTGTTTGGAAGTGTGTTATTCTGTATCTCCCTAAAGAATTAATGCAGACTTGTCTTATGAAACACAGGAAAATTTCTCTGGGTTCTGTAATAGATACAGTGAGATAGGCAACCAGATATATTTAATTTAGGTGTCTCTGAACAGAGATTTGGAAATGCTAGTGTTTTCTGTGTGGATCTTGGGGGAAAAAATATGTGCATATTTCTTATTGCATGCACACTATCATCTGCTTGACATCCAAAGCTCTCTTCTACTAAGAAAAGACAAGCCTGATGGTATAGAAGGATATTTTTGCCAGTGTCTAATCACCAAATTGGAATAAGAAATCTCTTTTCTATCTGCCTTTTACCACTATGTACATTGATATTCAATCTTGTTGTTTGTACGTTTCTCAGAAAAGAAAGGAGGATAAAGACCCTTTACAGTGTCTGCACTTAATCTACTCTGTATTACCTTGCACTGCATGGATGCCTAACACCTTTTCTAACAGATGCCCCTGAATTCAAGACCACCTGCACTGAACAGGGTGTCTGCCATTCTAACACACAGTAATTCTGTATTGCCCTAACTGATTTAGTATATCTAAATAATACTGATGTTACCTTTATGCTTTAACTTCATATAACTTCCTAATAAGCTTAAGCTCCTTTTTTACGTTCAAAAATAGTTAATTGCTTTTGAAACTACTTTGTTACCTAAAAATAAGCTGATGATCTTTACATCACTTATTTTTTTTTATTTCTTAATATCTTGGACTCAAACATTAATATAAAATATTCTTAATTTTCTTATAATGCTTGCTGTTAGGAAAATGAAAAAGGCATTAAATTATCACAAGACCTCTGATCCCTTCCTTTTTTCCAGGGTTTGTCTAGGCTGAAATTAGCATTAGTAGAAACATATTTTTCTGCTTCTTCAGTGAGGCTTGCTAACAGAAGTAATTGTCAATCCTATCTCTTCTAACAAATGTATGAGGGACAAATATTTCTTAAATCTTACAGATCCATTTTCTAAAAGGGGAAGACTAATAATTTTTCTGCAAATTCTATTTGGTGATAGGTGATTATGTGAAGTGCAGTGGGAATTTTCAATTCAGATCTGAAGTCTACATCTTCAGTCTGACTTTAATATTCAATATTTAATTCTTCCTTCCAGTAGTTCAGAAAACCAAACTAGTGTTTGTCTTTCCCTTTCTTAGGGCCTGATTTTGTCAGTCATCTAAAGCTTGATTTTCTTAGCTGTTCTCCAAGTTGTGGGTTGTAATGCATACGCCAAAACTAATTTCATAAAGGAGTGAGTTAATATAGTTAGTTAACTCTTCTTTTAACATTGCATGGGGGTTCAGTGAATGTGTCCCAGAAGGTAACGTTTTCTATGTGGGGAAGGGAGAAGATTGAATACTACATTAACAATAATAATAATAATTCATGTCATTGTAAATTCTGACCTAATGCCATAGATTTCATCTGTTTGCCATTATCTCCTGCATTATTTATTTGATTTGCGATGGCAAGAAAGGCTGAATGTGATGTTCATACCACTGGTGTATTTAATAAGTTATTTCCAGTCACTACTAAGGTTACAGGTAAATTGGAGTGCATGTTCCATGGAGTACAAATAAAGATCAAAAAATTCCTTTTTTATCCATTTTTTTTTTAAATGAAGATAACATATTTTAAGCAGTGCTTTACTTCAGTTATTCCCAATAGGAAATATTTCATTTCAGCAAATTATAGACATGAATATAAAAAATCTGTCCATATTATGCCACCAGTTGTGTGGCTATGCAAATTTCTTTAATAATGACTTAAGATTGTACTTGATTTTGATTTAATAGTTCTCTTTTTATTCTTAGAGAAAAACAGTGCAAAGTTGAGTCTTCTTAATAACTCAGACCTGGAATTGCAATGAATGGTATCATATGGTATTTTTATTTTCTGTGTAACTCTGCAACATATTATTCATAGCTGTGTCTGGTGTTTTCCCAAATGACAAATCTCGATTGCTATATAATGCTGTAATGTTTAAAATATGAAAGTAATGTCTTTCTAACAGCTTGTAGATATTTTAAATTCTTCAGCCATTATTAATCTGAAAAAAAATAAAGATAATTCAATGACAGCAATTAAAGTTAGATTAATTTAGCTGATAGTTGTAACATATTTTACAGAGTAACAAGATGTTTGTTTATTTGGGAGGTATTAGCATTGAGTCTGAAGCAACATTAAAGGTAATTCTGTTCTGACTCATACAAAACTCAAGCTATTTTCCTGGCTGTTGGCCAATTCTATTTCAACAGATGCTGTGTTTTTTCCAGTTTTTCACGGAACAGCACATGCAGTGTGTTGTGTGATGAGTGATGCAACATCACAAAAAAAACCTGTGCAAGTTCCAAGCATTGCGTGAAAGGCTTTGGACTGATGGTGACTGTTGTTCAAGTTATGCAACGCACATTCTTAACAGTTCTTTTGTTTTCCTCTAGTGCAAAATGAGTGTTATGTGCAAAGTGAACTTTTGTTTATAATGCTGATGGCCTAAGGGGAAGTATTTGTAGAGTTCAAATCTTAGGTTTTGTAAAGCTTACAGCCTAGGAGGACTATTAGGTCACCTGATAAGACAATCTGTTCATCTCAGGACAGATGATTTTGTTCAGAGACTGAGTCCCACATTTATGTACAGTAGAGCATGTCTCTGACAATTGGTTTTCCTGGTAACACAGCGAACAAAACAACAATTGCCATCAGTTTCTCAGGTCAACATTAGCTATATCATGGTGTGTGCTACAGAGACTGTGTTGCTGAAGATGTGCATACTGTGCTTGTTCAGAATATTGTTGTGTTCAGAGACTTGTCTTGATGTTTAGTTGAAGAAAGCCATTTTCACATATTCTGAAATCTGCTTTGTTGTTAATGAAATGGTGATGATAAACAACATGGCCTGTTCAGATCTAAAAATTGACAAAATGAGAAGTTAGTGGAATTGTTTGGTTACTTTATGGCATTTGAGTGGAATAGTGTCTCTTTCTTTCTTGCACTAGGATGATTATGACAGCAAATGTCATAATGATAAACTTCAGCAGCCTGTACCCAGCAGAGTACAGGGGAATTTTAACTGATCTGCCTGGTCTAGTATAGCTGTATCAGCATAAAATCATAGCTGTTTACCAAGTGAGTCATTCATACAAATCTGCAGTAAGCTCTGCTACCTCCTACTCTTGCTACTGCTCCTTTTCCTGGAGGCTGCACCACTGATGATCAACTGAAACAGGTAGCTCCCTTTTCTTCTTTCCTCTGCTGTAGCATCTACTGTTTGTATTTATGGAAGGGGAATGATGATCTCTTGCTCCTGCCTGGCTTTTTTCCCTCTGAATGCTTTCTCACTTTCTCTCTTTGGTACAACATTCTCTAATAATATATGCTCATATATATGCAGTAAAGTTGCCGGAACAATAACGCTTTTTTTTTTTTTTTTTCCCTCACATGAATTACTGTGTTCTCTAATTACTTGCTAATTATTTCTGTATCAGAAATTAAGGAAGTGGAGTGTATGTAATGTCTTATATGCTTAAAACCATCACAGAAACCAAAAACTGTATGCTTATGTCCTATCCACAGTAGAAATTCAAATTTCTGAATTTAACCTACTTTATTTTCTCCAAGAATAAACATGACATTTAGGAAATAAAATGCAGAGAGTGAAGTATTGGAACATGCTAATTGATCTGAAATTAATGTTCTCTCAACAGAATATATAATGTGCTTGACCTACCTTGAATATATTTACATTGTCCCTGTCTGCAATGTGTTCTCTTAAATTTTTAGAGGTTTAAAAATATAGAGATTTATTTAGATTACATTTATTTTATTAAGAGCAGCAGCAAATAATTATCAAATAAGATTTACTGAAAATAACATTACAAGGTGTAATTGACATGGAAGACTTTGTTTTAATAATTTTGAGCAGTGATGAACAAAGTTAAAATGCAGTTACACATAGACTTTAAGCAGCATATTAGAGATGTATTAGTTTATATCTGATAGTTTATGTCTCATCTGTCGCATACATATGTATTTTACAATATATAAAGTTATTTGGCGAAGGCTTTTTTTTTGAAGAAATTTCAAACTAATAATTCTTTGCAAATTGTGATGATTGCTTCAAGTAGCCATTAATCGTATGGTCAATTGCCTCTTATAACACTTGTTGTCTGCATGATTGGATACTTTTCTTTAAGTAAAAAGGTAATTGTTATTAGTGCTGACTAAAAAAATTAAAAAGATATGTGGATACTATCAACCATAGAAAGGCTGTTATTTTAATGGTTAATCACAAATACTTTTTCCAAACTATGTTATGTCCCAGCTTGTGCAAATAGCATTATAATAAACATTTTTTTTTTCCCTGGGGCTTTCAAGTCAAATTTGCTGAGTATAAAACTACACAGATATTAAATCTGTACAGACAGGAAAGAGATGCTGTTCTAGCTCTGAAATAGGCCTAATTTGTTTTATATTAGTGCCTATACACATGTTATTCATTACCTTCTGGCACAACACAAGGCTTCTTTTTTCAAGCCTGTTGTCACATGCATCTAAAAACAATAGAAGCTGAACAGAAGAATGTTACTGTTACTTTGAAGAGAGAAGGAGTCCAGTTATGGATTATACTTAATTCTAAACTTTAGTATATGAGATAAATTTGCATAATGAAGTAGGGAAAATGAGGTATTAAAACTATTGTTGTGCAGAAGTATCTTGATTTATGTTGCTTTTAATTATGAACAGAATATTAATTTCATAACCTAAAATTAGTCCCTGCTTTCTGTTTTTCTTTTTTTTTAATTATTTTTAATTGTAATTTAGTATGCAAATCACAACATTCCTTGTGTTTCACTATAAACTATACTATATCCTTTGTCTGTTGACCACAGTGATCAGCAGTTAGCAGGCTAGAATACCTTGAAACCTATTATTTCTTTAATATTTCTATTGTATAACTTTTGTAATGAAATGACCCTAAACATTACTTCTCCCCACTGCAAGCAACTTTATAATGTACAAGACAAACTGGCTCTTAGTTTTCTAATTAAGTTTTAAAAAAAAAAAATCCCTCTCTTAAATACATGTAAGGGAATCCATAGCTTGACATTAAATGTATTAAAGGAACTTTAATTAGGCTTTTAAAAATGAAATTTGAAAAATTAGTAAAATATAAGTTAGAATTTCCCACGTGGGTAGATGTTTTGCTGCAAATTATAATGCCTCGACTTTCTGATTTTATAAGTGACTAATTTTGTAGTTGCATATTCAAATAACATTTATGGACATTGTCTTAGATTAAAGTAATTGTATATTTTGGAGTATTATTTGCTCTTTTATTAATCTAGCAGACAACTTCTCTGAAGCAACAAGACTTAGTTATCTGATACAAGCTGTACAGTGACCTGAAAGAGGAATTCTAGATGGTGGAGGTGTAGTTCAGACTTACGAGATATCAGTATAGAAGAACAGTGTAAGTATGTAGAAAAGGAATCATAAAACCCAGGAATATATATGTACATATATTTAAAAGGGCAAAATAAAACAAATAACCTCAATATAATATATTAAAATGTTTCTATGATAGCAAAGCATTGAGAATTGGGGCTAAAGTAAGAAAAGAACAGGCTATATATACAGTGCTCGTCAAAGTAGCTGGGTCTGCTGGAATATGTTCAAGAGAATTTAAGACACGTGATTATGGCAGATCTACATTAGGGTTGTCAAATGGTAGCCAGTAGCTTTGAGAAGTTGTAAAGAATGGCTTTATAAGGCTGAAAACTGTTTAATGTGCCATCTTTCATTAAAAATGAAAAAAGAGGAGATTTAGAAACTAGTTGGCTTGCTTCAATTATCAACAAATGATTACAGAAGTATAATATAAGGTCTTAATGACAGACAACCTGTATTTATCAATAACATCATTTCACTTAGTGATGTATTTTTAACTTTCATGCTATGTGAAATGACTTTTGAAATAAGTAACGGGATATGGACAAAGATGAAATAAGAGACCATTGATAATTCATTGTCAAACTTTAAAGACGTATGGTGTTGTGCTAGACACATCCCTGTGTGTCTGTGATGTTAGTGTTGTCATGGGTCAGTCAGATGATGGAGTAAGAGGATGCTTACTAACTTCTCATTCGGTATCAAGCTGGGGGGATCTGAAAGCATTTTGGAGGACAGGACTAGAATTTGAAATTAGAATTTGTTGACAGACTGGAGAAATAGCCTGAAATCATGCTAATGGTAAGATCAAGACGGTATGTGTAGGAACACATTGAATAAGTACAGGATGGAGAATGGTTGGCAAGACAAGAGTACTGTAAAGAAGGGACTAGGAAATATTGTGGCTCAGAAGATGAGCGTAAGGAAACAATACCTTACTGCTATAGGAAAAGCAAACATGGTATTTATGTATATAGTCAGGAATGTTTATGCACAACACTCAGTGTAATCCCTCTGTTCTGTTCAGCTTGTGTGAGATTTGGACTAGATGGGAAAAGTCCAGATGAGGTCACCAGGAATGACCAGAAACCTAGAGATCATGCTCTGTGAAGAAAGGCTGAAAACTCTGTGGTCAATCAGGGTGAAGGAGGCATGGGAGCCTTCAAATATGTACAAGGCTGTTGCAAAAAAGCAAGGAATAAACTGTTCTCTATTCCGGGGGGAATAAGATACAAGTAACAAGCTTAAATGAAAGGTAGGAATATTTAGAACAAAATTGCTAACTGTAAATCCTGGAATGCATTGCCTAGAAATGTTGAGGAATCTCCATCATTAGACATTTTTATAAGCATAGTAAACAAATATCTGTCAGAGATAATTTAGATATAGTTGATATTATTTTGGGGTAGGGGAATGGATCACATGGCCTCATAAGGTTCCTTTCAGCTGAATTTTCTGTGATAGTTTTGCTTTGGTTAACTGTTTAGTGAAAGAAAGCCTTATGGATTTTTTTTTCCAGAGGTCCTAATACCATTTTGTTGTTGAAAACAATGCAGAGGATCTCAAAAATCTGAGTGAATGTGCTAGCTTTTACCACAGAGCTTGGTGTATCAGTCAGTTCATATCTATAGGGGAAAAAAAAACCAACACACATAGATATTGCTGTTTGTAATGAGTCTACTGTAAATTTATTTTACTATAATGTTTTTGATATGGCCTTGGAGAAGTCTGTAGACTAAGACTACAGGCAACCGAAAGTGTGTTCACTGAGTGCTAGGTCTGAGTGGTTGAAAGTTTAGAAGTCTTATTATAGTTCTTTAGAATATAAAGATTTACTACAGATATTCAATACCTGTATGAGACAGCCAGTTAAATTTTGTTGTCTGTAAAGTAATGGATTCTTAGAACACCATCAGTCTTAACAACAACAACAACAAAACACCACCACCACCACCAAAAACAAACAAACAAAAAACAACAACAACAAAAACCTAGTGAAGTGTTTCAGTACCCAAATGGTTCCATCACAATATCACCATGAGATTTTAGAAAGTTACACGGATTCAGGTAGGATTTGTAATTTGTCTTTTAAAGTTTGGTGGAGGATCTGGTCCAAAGATCACTTCTTAAAAGGTCTGCATTATTGTTACCATGATATGAATGTCTTGTGTTTGCATATATCACTAAAGCCTAATTTAAGTGATATATCAGTGACCGTGCTGTAATGTTGTACTCCAATGTGTGGAAAAACCTTTGTGAGTAATTCTCACCTTCTTTTGAGATCAAGCTGTTCGGCATAGGTACTGTCTACTACATTGTGTTTGTACAATCCCGATTGTAACAGACATCTGGAGATCACCTAGTCCATCTACCACTCGAAGCAGGACTATTACCAACACTGGATCAGATTAGTCACTGCTCTGTTTAGCCAAGTCTTGAAAACCTTGAGAGACTGACACAGCCTGTGTTTTCCAGGGCTGCTCTGCCTTCCTGGTGGAAAGGTATTTCCTTTCATCTGCTATCAATCTCCAAAGCTGCCACTCTAGGCTGTTACCCATGTTTTACTATGTGGCACTACTGAGAAAAGTTTGATCCCATCACACTTTAACTCCTCTTCATGTAGTTGTAAGGTGCCAAGGGCTCTTAGCTTTATCCTCACAAGAATAAGCAAGACCAGTTTCCTCAGTACCTCCTTGTGCATCAGGCCCCTAGACACTTCGGAAGCCATCGCAGGGCCCTCTCCAGTTTCTGAATACCCCTCTTGAACTGAGGGGCCCCCAAACCTCACACTGAATTCTACATAAATATGCTTTCAGTCACAAAAATATGGTTTCAATTTTGCTTATTGTTGCAATGTAGGTAATAATTAAACGCATTAGTGAAAAATCAACACCAAGTTTCTGAAAAAAAAACCACAAACAAAACAAACTATTCTGTTATGTGTAAACAAAAGGGGGAAAAAAGAGAAAACTTTGCAAAGAATTGAAAGAGCTTTCTGAAAATATGTTATGAAAAAGGTTCCTTATTTGGCTTGTCTGAAAACTTGAGAGATATTAAATATGGCCACACACATGATTTTTGTGCAGACTGAATCAATTTAGGTCAAATTCAGAAAGCCATTAAAATAAAAATTTGGAAAGACAGCTGATTTCAACCTCAATTTGGAAAGAAAGCTAATTTAGTTTGATGTATTAGAGTAATTAGCAGCTATATCCTTATTTTGTTCTAAATCATTCATTAATAACTTAAAAAACATTGTTGGAGTCTCTAAGAAACTCAGTAAAAGAAAATATTCCTATGAAGAAAATATACACGATGAGATGAAGTGGCAGTGTTCACTGAAAAATGAATCTTCCCTTTTCTTTAGAGCATGTCCACAGAAGAAATTCTGTGGTACAGCCCTAGGAGGGGTAGGGTAGAAACTTTAGAAGGAATTCTGAAAACATAAATTAGGGCATATTGGTTTTGAGGGTATTACATAAGGCTCTGACCACCAAGGGAAAAACAAGCATAGCCATAATTTTATGAAATAAAACATGTTATGTTCATAATTATAAAATTTCATACAGGCTTAAGTATCTTGTAGGTTGTTGTCCTAGTTTAGAAATGAGTTTGTTTAATAATGATTACAGCATCATGAGCTGTAGGTTTCAACAAAATAATGTGGTTGTTGGGATGGTATAGATTTGGATCCATCAGATGGTAATGATATTTGTACTTTTTTGAACCTTTTGAGTTACATATTTTATAGGTCAGACACTTGTTTACAGCTATATAATATATCTCTGTACGTGTCATCTTAAGAGAAAAGTAAGCTTGTGTATGTCTGGCAGGAGAAAGAGTGGGAATTAAGCAACTGCTGGAAATGAAGGGGGGGGGGATCTTTATGTGTTTTCCATAAGCAGGCAATGATGGAAAAAGATGTTTGCTGCAAAAATAGCTTTCTCTCAGTGAGAAAAAGTACAGACTTTAAAAATACTTGTTACTATCTGGCTGCACATTCTGGGTAGTAGCTCATGGAATGAGATTGCTTAATAATGCCCAGAGAAGGCTCTGAAAAATAAGTCATGTAACACGCAAGACCCATGGGTGGGATCTCAGAGCCTGGTTAATTATTTCAGTCCTGTTGAAAACATTTCCATGTGGTTGCACTGACAACTTTATCATAAATCTTAATTCTTTAATATTTGTTAATTTATGTAATCAGCTGGTAAAGGATAACATTCTTTGGTAAATATTTTAAAACAAATACAGGTAATACTAGAAAAGATAGACTCTAAGACAAAGTAATTATCTGGCTGGCATTGCTAGGTACTGTCATGAGAGACTTGAGTTCAGAGGTGATTTTTAGGACATTTCAGTTTTTCTGAACATCTCTCATTCTCTTTTCCACAAACCAGTGCTTAGAATTTGGCCCATAACCAGTGTTCAGGGGAGCAGCCCTTGGAAGCCCTTCTCATTGACGAGGATTGATAGCTAATCGTGGCTGTTTCTGTGCTAGAAAGCTGTGTGACTTGTACAGCCATTTCAAAAGAAAAATTTTTTTTCTTCATTTTGCAGCTGAGATTTACTAAAACAGTTTCTTCAGTGGTTTATCAGGCAACACCTAAACTGAGAAAGTGGAGGTGTGAAAACATCTCCTGGTGGAATCATTCTAACTTGCTTTCATATTCTTGTTAATTTGCTGCAGAAGGCGAGGTTTGACATCATCACCTGTAATTTGTTCTGCTTACAAAGTCAAACACCTTGGACTTAGAGATAGTTCAAAGTATTATTAACAAGACTCAGATTGTTCTTTACTGTTATATCTGAATGGATTTCCAAAGACAGGAATGCAAGGAAATATTTTTTACTTTTTCCTCTTCCACAAATGAAGATCTATTTGCTGTACTTATGGAGTCAGAAAAATGTAGAAACATTTCAATGTATGCTCTACAGTCAATTCCACCAGAAAGCTCTTGTTGTTCCTGATTCTGGTTTTTATCAGAAAATACAATGTGAATGACAGTAGTACATTAGCTGGCCTGGCTTCTTGGGGTGATATCATTCCCCTATGATTCTGTTACACGTGGCTTTGACATAACATTCTACTCTCTATTTTTGTAGTGAACAGGAGGTATTAGGGCCTCTTCCTTTCATAATTGTAACATAGGAACTTAATGGAAAGTCTATGAAAGTCTTTTATTTGTTTCAGAGGACCACCTACAACAGAAATTGTACTAGAAGATGAGGAAATACAGCACCAAAAGTGGCTGAATCTGCACCCAGACTGGAAGAATAAGAATGCATCAACTTTACACGCACTTCTAGTGAATGGGTAAGTGATAGGTAAATTAGATTTATTTCGCTGTTGTGGCTAGTCACTACGTTTGGAGAGATCACAGGTTTTTCAGCAGAAAAATATCCTCTTAGAGTAAGCTTACTTAGCAGCTCCTCTGACCTTATACAGTGGTATATTTCTTTTAATTAGCTCTACTAAACATGTAGTTGGTAACAAGAAGCCAGGCCTCAGTTGTGGTTGAAACATTCGAAGTGTGACTTTTAAGGCTAAAGAGTCAATTAATGTAAACATTCATGACAAAATACAGGAGAGCCGTCTAATCCATCTTCAAAAAACAGATTCATTGTTTCCCTACTCCTCTTTCAAATGGCCAGAAGGAGATTTCATAACACTGTTCTTCAACGGAACATTCTTATGTTTCACAAGAGAAGACTGACTTGGCTAAATGCAGAGGGCAGAGGTACAATATATGTGTGAAGAAGCAAATCTGAGGAATACACCTAGATTTCTTCTTTTCCATTGTTGTCTGCAGGAAAGCTTTTCCGTAATGGCTGATTCCTTCAGCAGAAGAATACTAAAAGGATTGTGTCTACAAGTGCATACTCTTGCTTTCCAACAGTTCCGTTCTGTGCTGGTTCTGTTCCACAGTAGTATGTTCCCCATTCATTTAAATCCATTTTTATCTCTTCATCTAGAAAAAGGGACATTACAAGATGGAGCCTGATACTTTTGTTTTTACTTATTTTCCTTTCTCACTGTATTTTTCCACTAGCCTAAGAGTATCCAGTATCCAGGTTCTGGAAAGCTGTGCAGAGAAAAAGGATCTGGAGGTGTTGATTGATGCTCGGCTGGACATGAGCCGGCAGTGTGCCCAGGTAGCCAAGAAGGCCAACAGCATCCTGGCCTTTATCAGGACTAGTGTAGCCAGCAGGAGCAAGGAGGTGATCATCCCCCTGTACTCTGCTCTGGTGAGGCCGCACCTCTAGTACTGTGTTCAGTTTTGGGCCCCTCACTACAAGAAGGACATCAAGGCCCTGGAGCAGGGCTACGAAGCTGGTGAAGGGCCTGGAACACAAGTCCTGTGAGGAGCGGCTGAGGGAACTGGGGTTGTTCAGTCTGGAGGAGGCTCAGGGGAGACCTTATTGCTCTATACAACTACCTGAAAGAAAGGTGTGGGGAGCTGGGGGGTTGGCCTCATCTGTCACTGGTTATCTGTGAGGATAAGAGGGAACTGCCTCAAGTTGTGTCAGAGGAGGTTCAGGTTGGAAATTAGGAGAAATTTCTCCTCAGAAAGAGCAGTCAGGCATAGGGATGGGTTGCCCAGGGAGGTGGTGGAGTCACCATCCCTGGGGGTGTTCAAGGAAAGGTTGGACGTGGTGCTTAGGGACATGGTTTAGTGGGTGACCTTGGTGGTAGGGGGATGGTTGGACCAGATAATCTTGGAGGTCTTTTTGAACCTTAATGATTCTGTGATTCTATCTAAATGCTTTTCTCCAGATTAAATCAAGAATAAACATCTTGGGTTGTGAAAAGATGCAGAGGCAGGTCCAAAACCATGTTCTGTTTGGTCACTAAGGTACAAAGGACTTTCAAGATGCTTTGCCATATTTGAAAGTGATCTGCTAGGAAATATGTGAGAAGAGATGTATTGGAGCCTCTGAGCTACAAGACAGAGTAGCAAAAGATGTAGTCTCACCCATAGTGAGGTCACGTCAGATAAACTCAGTGTGTGGGGGGGGGGTAGTAATTTATTCTCAGAATCACAGAATCACCTAGGTTGGAAGAGACCTCCAAGATCGCCTAGTCCAGCCTCTGACCTAACACTAAAAAGTCCTCCACTAAACCATATCACTAAGCTCTACATCTAAACGTCTTTTAAAGACCTCCAGGGATGGTGACTCAACCACTTCCCTGGGCAGCCTATTCCAATGCCTAACAACCCTTTCAGTAAAGAAGTTCTTCCTAATATCCAACCTAAACCTCCCCTGGCGTAACTTTAGCCCATTCCCCCTCGTCCTGTCACCAGGCACATGGGAGAATAGACCAACCACCACCTCGCTACAGCCTCTTTTAAGGTACCTGTGGAGTGTGATAAGGTCGCCCTGAGCCTTCTCTTTTCCAGTCTGAACAATCCCAGCTCCCTCAGCCGCTCCTCGTAAGACTTATTCTCCAGACCCCTCACCAGTCTTGTTGCCCTTCTCTGGACTCGCTCGAGCACGTCCATGTCCTTCTTGTAGCGAGGGGCCCAAAACTGAACACAGTACTCGAGGTGCGGCCTCACCAGAGCCGAGTACAGGGGGACAATCACCTCCCTAGACCTGCTGGCCACACTGTTTCTTATGCGAGCCAGAATGCTGTTGGCCTTCTTGGCCACCCGAGCACACTGCTGGCTCATATTCAGCCAACTATCAACCAATACTCCCAGGTCCTTCTCTGCCAGGCAGCTTTCCAACCACTCATCTCCTAGCTTGTAGCGCTGCTTGCGGTTGTTGTGCCCCAGGTGCAGGACCCGGCACTTGGCCTTGTTGAACCTCATACAGTTGGCCTCAGCCCATCAGTCCAGCCTATCCAGATCCTCCTGCAGAGCCTTCCTGCCCTTGAGCAGATCGACACACGCACCTAACTTGGTGTCTTCTGCAAACTTAACTGAGTGTGCACTCGACCCCCTCATCCAGATCATCAATAAAGATATTAAAGAGAACTGGCCCCAGTACTGAGCCCTGGGGGACGCCACTAGTGACCGGCCTCCAACTGGATTTGACTCCGTTCACCACAACTCTTTGGGCCTGGCTACCCAGCCAGTTTCTAACCCAACGAAGTGTACGCCAGTCCAAGCCAAGAACAGCCAGTTTCTTGAGGAGAATGCAGTGGGAAACAGTGTCAAAAGCCTTACCGAAGTCAAGGTAGACCACATCCACAGCCTTTCCCTCATCCACCCAGCGTGTCACTTTGTCATAGAAGGAGATCATGTTAGTCAAGCAGGACCTGCCTTTCATAAACCCATGCTGACTGGGCCTGATCACCTGGTGGCCCTGCAAGTGTTGCGTGATGACACTCAAGATAACATGCTCCATGAGCTTCCCTGGCACTGAGGTCAAACTAACAGGCCTATAGTTTCCTGGGTCAACCTTCCGGCCCTTCTTGTAGATGGGTGTCACTTGCTAGCCGCCAGTTGACTGGGACCTCCCCTGATAGCCAGGACTGCTGATAAATGATGGAAAGCAGCTTGGTCAGCTCTTCCGCCGGTTCTCACAGTACCCTTGGGTGGATCCCATCCGGCCCCATCAACTTGTGTAAATGTAAGTGCTGTAGCAGGTCACCAACCATTTCCTCGTGGATTGTGAGGGCCACATCCTGTTCCCCACCCCCTTCCACCAGCTCAGGGAACTGGGTATCCAGATAACAACTAGTCTTCCGGTAAAGACTGAGGCAAAGACGGCATTAAGCACCTCAGCCTTTTCCTCATCTTTTGTAACTAAGTTTCCCCCCGCATCCAGTAAAGGATGGAGATTCTCCTTAGTCCTCCTTCTCATGAGTGTGGCTGGTCTAAATTATATTCTGTATATTTTTATGCAGTGTAAATACCCCTAAAAATTTTGCAAAGCCCAGCACCATTCCTGAAATTAGTCATATATCTCCAGGCACAGAAATTTATGTTCTGTGTTTTCAGGCTGAAGAACAGAAAGTAGGCTGTTCTGCACAGCATGTGAATGGAGCAGAGGCCTGGTCAAATCACTGATCAAGGCCTGAGACTTTGGTGATAATGTGGTGGTTGGCACTCAGATGTTGTGCCCACATTTATATATGACCTAAAATTAAATTTAGTCTCTTTTTAAATAGTTGCAACTTTATAGCAACAGCCCACCTACCGAAATTACTTCAAAGAATAACCTGGGGAATACGTAATCCATGTATACAGTCTAATTCAGCTCTGGATCTACCTCTAAAAAGCACATATGCATATATGGTATGAATTAAAAAGTCATGGAAATAAGCAGTCAGAGAGCTGAGCAACAGTGCTCTCAGTTTTAGCAAGGATCTCCACTCCTTTGACAAAGAGTCACTTCCTTGCTCTCTCATCTGAAAATTTTCAACAGGATTTTTTTTTTTTTTTTGTCTTAATACTTGCTTCCCGGGATTTCATCAAAATACCAAAACTTTTTGGGCAAAAATTTTCATCAAATATATTTCAAAGAAAACCCCATCCTTCGGCAGTAAGGATGCAGAGAAGAGCAATCTCTGTGCTTTCAGGTGCCATAAATTAAGACTTGACAGACTGTACATCCCAGCCAAGCTCAGGGCTGGATCAGTGCCCAGAGAGCAAGGTCGTCTGCAAAATATGTAGCACCTGCTCATGAAACACATTGTAAAGCTGAACTAATATTTTGAATTGTTGCCAGAAAGACGCTGGAAGTCATCTGGCATGAGAAGCTCTTTGTGTTTCTTTTTACAGTTTGGGGAATTTTTAACAGCTCATTCAAAACAGTGGATACAATACCTGTGCTGATATCCAAATCACCCAAAATTGTATCAATTAGTTGAGATTTTTATGATGTTCTTGTTTCAATATTTAGGCAGATATGTCGAAGCAGAAGCAAAGTGGCTCTCCTTTGTACTAAAGAAGGTAAGGGAAGTGCATACTTCTGAAAAAATAGACAAAGCTGTTTATAAAGATATGTTAAATATACTTTAAAAAATGCAGATGCTTTGTGTGGATTCATTCTGACATTTGACTGGACCTCTGCAACCTCCAGTTTTGTATTTTTTTTTTCCTTCTCTGTTCAATTTCAACAGCTTTTCTTATTTTTGACACTGAGGTTGTCTATTGCAGTAGCCCAGTCCAGCTTTCACAAAATGAATTTTGTCATCAGTCAGGTTCCAAAAATTAATTTGAAAAAACTTCCTGCTGAAAATATCCTTTTCCACCAGAGGGGTCAGTAGGCTGCATACCTGGAAGTTGAAGCTTTGATCTGTTTAGCTGTGAATCTCAAGGGAACCTAAAGTAGAAAGCTACAGAAAAATCTGCAGGCACAGCAGATTGTGCAGATTTAAGTAATTTGAAAAACAGCAGAAATTCTTCATCTTGAATAAAATCATGTTCTACAAACAAGGAGAGTTTTGCTGAAGAACATATACCTTATGAATTTGCTTGACATGGGGAGAATTAATCACAAAGCATGAAAATTTGGGAAAGTAATCAAAATATTTACTACTCTTACCAGAGAATAACACCTCACAGGAGTCTGTTAAAGGTGTTTGCTTCTGACATATGTTGCTTTAAGAACACGTAAAACCCCTTGCCCTCTGAAGTTTTTGGGGTGAACACAGTAAGAATTACTTGCTTAAGCAAGTGCTCATTATTGCTGGACTGATTTTCCAGACGCTTTCATTATGGATAGTACAAAATAGCCCAAATGCATTGGCAGCTGACAGAAAGACAATGACATAAAACCAGGAAGCCTTCCCAAGGGCAGCCAGGTAACTGTTACTTCAAGAAAGTCAACTTCCCAAGCTTAGCTTGGTTGATGTTTTAGTCTAAGCAGGTCAAAATTAATCTCAGGAGAGCAAATCCTTTGATGGAAAGGAAGAACGAGAATGGCTCAATGTGTTTGATATTAATGTGTGGTTATTGATGACTTTAGTTATTGTATTGTTCAGTGTAATTTCATGATTCTGTTAATAGTCTTCTGTGCCCAGTTTTCTTCCAGGTCTTGCATGCTGTGTGTCTGTGGTAAGGAGTAACTCCCTTCTGCATCTATTTCTCACCAGACTGTGGCCGTCGCCCAGCTGCGCGCATGAACAAAAGGATCCTTGGCGGCAGGACCAGTCGCCCAGGCCGGTGGCCATGGCAGTGCTCTCTGCAGAGTGAGCCGAGTGGACACATCTGTGGCTGTGTTCTGATTGCAAAGAGATGGGTCTTGACGGTAGCGCACTGCTTCGAAGGGTGAGAGGAGCTCATACAGTTTTGTTATTCGTATACAAATTAGATGTAACTTGAGGTTTACCAGCTCCACTACCAAACACACTGGCAGCAGGTGATGACCTTTGCAGAAAAAATCAGTTACAGAGGGCAGCTTTTAGAGACTATAAGAGAGAGTAAATGGTGTAAACCAGCATCAGGTTAGGTTCTGACATGCTTTATTGTTGCTGTCTTTACTGATGAAAGGTAAACAAAGGTATTCCGACATTCATCAGGAAACCAAAAAAAACGATCAAAACCTGAATTCCATAGCTCTTGTACAATATACAATTTTGGGCACCAGCACAGAAATGTCTGGAAAAATGCTGTGGCCATTAAAACATGAATATTTAATGATACTGCAATTGATATACTGAATTTCACTCTCTTTTCTGATTTATAAACTCCCCATGGCTTAATTATAATAATCCATCAGTAGTATTAATCAGTCAGTATTAACCACTACTGACTGTTTCATGGTATAGGAGGTCCCATGGTGGATGCTCTGGAGTGCAGAGGAGGTTTTTGTGGCATAGGAATTATCTTAGTCATTGTTAGCTTTTTGGTAACCAATATTTCTTTTTAAAGAACCACAGGCTTTAGAGGAAAGTGCATTACCTTATTTGTTTTCTCTGGTATGGGAGTTGTTTAATCATGTTTCTAAAGGCAATTGAAATGTGTGTTTTCTGCTCTAGTTAGCAAGTACTTTTGTGCTAGGCGGTTGTCACCAGTACTTAATCCTGCTTAAAACTGATACTTGCTCACTGGAAATTTTTGGACTATGCTAAACACCTTTCCTTCTGTTTAATAAGCCAGCAGAAATTCTGTGGTAAGGATGGGAAAAGATGATGTACCTTGGTTTCTCTTGACTGATATTTATTTTCTTTTATTTCCCCGGCTCTTGATATAAATTGTGGTAAGGGCAAGTTGTGGTTTGTGGCTTTTGTGTCTGAAGCCAGAAGACAAGTCAGATAGGCAATAGTGTGAGTATCTCAATCTGTGAGGTTATTTATGGAAATGCCAGAGGCAATAACACAGGAGAAATCGCAGTTTTGGCTATCAAAATCAGTATCATGAACTGCTAATTTTATCATGCCCTAAGGATGTTCAAGAACTAAGAATAAATGTAATAACCAGAAGGTTAAAAGAGTAAGTTAGGTAACTTTCCTTCTAAACTAAGAATGCTAAACCTGTATAATAAAACAAGAATATTGCATTCATCAGATGTTGGGTCCAGTGCAAGGAATTTCTCTTCTTTCCAGTCTGTTTTTATATGCAGCTAAACAGGGTCTGGCATATTCCTCTGCCTTTGGAAGAACTTTTTCTGGTGATCTCAATTAAAAGGTGGGCTGTGTGATCTCGGAGTATTATCAGTGGTGCTCCCCAGGGCTCAGTTTTAGGGCCAGTTTTGTTTAGCATTTTTATCAATGATCTGGATGAGGGGATCAAGTGCATCCATCAGTAGGTTTGCAGATGACACAGTGTTGGGTGGGAGCATTATCTGCTTGAGGATAGGAAAGCAGAGGGCTCTGGATAGGCTGGATCGATGAGCCACGTCCAGTTGCATGGCATTCAATGAGGCTCAGTGCCAGGTGCTGCACTTGGGTCACAGCAATCCCATGCAGCGGTACGGGCTTGGGGAAGAGTGGCTGGGAAGCTGGCAGGCCGAAAGGGACCTGGGGGCACTGGTCAGCAGCCAGCCAGAGATGAGCCAGCAGTGGGCCCAGGGGGTCAGCAAGGCCTGTGGCATCCTGGCCTGCATCAGCAATAGTGTGGCCAGCAGGACTGGGGAAAGGATTGTCCCCTTGTACATGCACTGGTGAGACTTCCTCTTGAATGTTGTGCTCAGTTTTGGGCCCATCACTGCGAGGATATTGACTTGCTCAAGCATGTTCAGAGAAGAGCAACAAAGCTGGTGAAGGGACTAGAAAACAAGAGTTATGAGGAGCGACTGAGGGAACTGGAAAAGAGGAGGCTGAGGGGAGACCTTTCAGGTAGCTGTAGAGAGCAGTGAGGAGCTTGCAACAAGGAGTTGGTCTCTTTTATCTGGTGACAAGTGATAGGATGCAGGGAAATGGCTTCAAGTTGTGCCAGGGGAGGTTTAGATTGGATATCAGGAAGAATTTCTTCATGGAGAGGGCAGTCAAGCATTGGAGCGGGCTGCCCAGGGCAGTGGTGGAGTGCCCGTCCCTGGAGGTATTTAAGAGAGGTGTGGGCACAGTGCTAAGGGACATGGTTTACTGATGGGACTCTGTAGGCCAAGTTTATGGTTGGACTTGGTGATCTTGAAGGCCTTTTCCAACCTAGATGATTCTCTGATTCTGTGTAAACGTCTCTTTCGCATTTGTATTCTAAATACCCTAAAGTAGAAAAAATTGAGGCAATAAGTTTTTCAAGTATTACGATAATTTGCTTTAATAATTCCTTGAGGAGTTATATGAAGAATATTTCTTCTCTTCTGCCTCTCTGATGAGATTGAGGGTATGTTCCCAGGGGCCTGAAATCTTTAAATTCTTTCTTAGTATAGTTTCCTACAGACACAGCAAAATCATTCCTGATGCTGAAAAGTTTTCTAAATACAGAGTATTTAAAAATTTAGCAAACCAAAAAGATAAGATGGCAATTAAAACAACTTTTGAAGTGCTCTGGTGCATTAGACAAAAAATATTTTGTGAAGTCTGGGATTGAAAACATGAGGACTATGCATCAGTAACGCAGCAGACAATATTAATGCAAATAGCTATGAATATCTGTAGAGGCTACAAATGGAAAGGAGCTGCATTAAACATAGAGTCCTTTGCTGGTTTTGTTAGTATAGTTTTGTCCAGATCAATTTGAAATGCTTTACACCAAAGTATCCAAGACATTAAAGTTTTTTTCTTGACTGTAGTAAGATAACACATTCTGTCTGACTTCTCATTGCTCTGAGCAATGCTCTTTTTCAATGCTCATAAACACAATAGGATGTTGTGTTCCTAGCACTTTGACATGAAACATCATAGAATAACTCACAAATCGGTCATGATGGTAGAAAGACCATTGTAGTGTGAAATACCAGAATTCTCATGGAACTCTTAGATAAAAAGTCTTTATTTAGCAACTGAATCTCTTTCCAAATTATAGGAATGACAATTCTGTTGAATGCTGTGAGAAAGCTGAAATTCTGCATGTTTTCATTCAGATTGCTCTGACTAAGCCTCAGCCTCTTTGAGGGAACTTAGTTACATCAATTCCAAAAAAAGAGACTTTTTTTTTTTTTTTTGGAATCACAGACCAGTTAGGAACCCGTGACTTACCAGTAGTTATAATCCAGATTCTCTAAACCTCTAATGTTTTCTAATGTGTCTTAATGGACCTCATTTTTCCTACTAATAGCCTATCCATCTTTTATTTTATTTTTTGGATCACGGATATTTGCAAACAGAGTCTTAAACAATTGTGTGTAACAGTCAGAGTAACCTTTGATCTTAGGCATAGGGAGTATGCTTAGCACAGACTGGATGCCTAATAAATAAGGGACTTCTCACGTGCCATCATAAAATAGATTTATTTTTCATAATTGAATTGTATCTTTAAGACTCCTTTGGGACTTCAGCTTGAATTACTGCTGTGAGCAGCATACTACTGAACAATACTGTCACCCCAAACTGGTACATGCCCACCAGTGAGCACCTAAGAACTTGGGCAGGATCCAAGGGATGATTTTGAGAACCTTTGGCATTTAATGTGGCAAATAACAGGTAGTTTCATATCTTAGGCTGTGAGCTTGCATTATTTCAGTAGCAAGCAGGAAGGGAATGGAAAGCATTGACTTTTTTTTTTTTGCCAGTAATGATGCCTAAGTATTTGTGTTCTTATAGCACTTGTATATGAAAAATTTTGTAAAATAGAATATCAAAAAAGTCAGAGAAAAAAATCCCAGGTATTTAAACTAAAAAGAACTCAATTGAAATTTCCCATTTTCCTTTTTTTTTATTTTTTTTTTTATTTTTATTTTTTTAACAAAGGAGAGAAAACGCAGCTGTTTGGAAAGTAGTGTTTGGGATAAGCAATCTTGATCATCCCTCAAGCTTCATGCAGACCCGACTAGTGAAGACGATTATCCTGCATCCGCGCTACAACAGAGCAGTCGTGGACTATGATATCAGCATTGTAGAACTAGATGAAGATATCAATGAAACAAGCTATGTAAGACCTGTCTGTCTGCCCAGCAAGGAACAGTTGGTGCAGCCAGATACCTACTGCTACATCACAGGCTGGGGACACATGGGCAACAAAAGTAAGATGAATACTTTTGGCAATCGTGGAAAACCACATTAACTACCTACTGGGTTAACCCAATAAGTGACCCCATTGCAATGCTTTATCCATTTATGCTAATGCTGGACTTTATTAAATGTTAAGGAACTGTAACTACTCATGGAGGAAAGCCAGCTGTTACTAGACTAGGTTTTTCAAATCAGTAGTCTAAATTTATGTTCCTCAATCCATATTTAGACAAGTGGCTTGATTTTTTTTCAAAAAATGCAGAGCATCTAGAAACTCCTATCAAGAAAACGACCTGAATTGGTTATAATTGTAGTCACTTAGGTTGTATTTAGGACTGTACTTAGATAAGAACTGTATCGGCTCATTACCAGGGAGTAACACTGTTCATTGAAAGCTGAAGGCACAGAAAGCAATTGCATAAAGGTCAAATGAACATTTTCTTGAGTCAATGCTCTGTGTCACATTTTAGGCTTGTGGCATGATTTGTTCCATGTGGGCATAATCAGAATTGTTTTTGTTTCTCTGAACAGAAATGTTGCTCTGTTTTTCATGCTCTGTTGCCACTGAAATCCTTGGGTCCCATTACAAGAACATTTACATTATGAAAATGTTTGTTTTGCCAAAATGATCCTGCATGCATCATATGCAAAGTATCCTGGCCCCAACGCTGTTACGCTCTGTCCATTGTGTTTCTCCCTTCTCTCTTATAGCAATTATTAGGGAAAGGTGTTTTTCTGTACACTGGAGAAGGAATTTTTCCTTTAAGTATTGCTCTACCCCTAGTGGCCTGGTCTTACATTTGGCAAAAACAGTATTACACTGGTGAGGAATATGTTATTTACAATCAGCTCTACCCATCTGAAACTATCTTTTAGGTAAATGCAGGAAAAAAAATAACACAATGCTTTTGTACCTCTGGTAAGTGGGAAAAGTTTATTTGCTCTCTAATATGGTTTCAACTTTGCTTTTAAAGATTTTATGTTACGAAGCTGCAAAAACCATCTTGGCTACACAGGATTTAGTACTTCATACCCTAGGTTTAACAGGTTTCCTTTGAATCTGAGCTCTGTCAGCTGTTCACAGTAGGAAGAAGTCCTGGATATGCTAAAATAATTCCAGTAACCTTTGATATCTGATTCCCTGATACACTAGGTCAAATTTACCAAATGTAACTCAAAATGCTTGTGTGTATACCAGGCTTGACCATGAGAGACACCAGGATCCTGCCATGGAGTGATGAGTTGACTCTCTCCTCCACCTCTCATTACTGTTTTCCAGCCAATACCACCCCCATCTTAAAAGTCCTGTTACACCCCACACAAAGGTGCTCTGCCTCCTCAGTCTCACTGAAAATGCACAATAAAGTGGAAGCGTGACACCAGTTCCCATGTGCTTGGTCCTTCTCCAGAAAGCAGCATGTATACTCCTGGCTCAGGAGCAGTAGTCATGAGTCCTGCAATGCAGCAGTGCAAAAAAGCACCTCCCTTCATCGGGGCTTTGTGCTAGAGGGGAGACCTTCTCTCCGTACATTTAATATATATATATATATATATAAAGTAATACTTAATATCTATCTTAATGGAAATATTTATCATATCTCAAAGATCCATCATAGATAAATATTTGTGTGTCCATGGGTATATAGTTTAATGCTTAATTCTGTTTTTCAGTGCCTTTTAAGCTTCAGGAGGGAGAAGTTCGCATCATTTCCTTAGAACAATGCCAGTCCTACTTTGACATGAAAACCATCACCAGTAGGATGCTGTGTGCCGGCTTTGAGTCTGGCACTGTGGACTCCTGCATGGTAAGCCTCTCTCTAAG
Organism: Anser cygnoides; assembly: GCF_040182565.1. NCBI lineage: Eukaryota > Metazoa > Chordata > Aves > Anseriformes > Anatidae > Anser > Anser cygnoides. The sequence continues at coordinate 27,215,500 of NC_089876.1, read as the reverse complement.
GAGAAACTCACAGCTAGAAAGGCTTTTAGAAATCAAAGCTCTGTGACATTTACTAGGTACAGCATACTTCATCTACTACAAAAATGACAACAGTCTATTTACACATTTTAACCCAACTTTCATTATTACTAGTGTAACCAGTAGGTGGCCCTGCTTGAGCAGGGAGGCTGGACCAGATGACTTCCAGGAGTCCCAGCCTCAATGCCTCTGATTCTGTGAATCTGAAATCAACTTCAGTTTGTGGGAATGAAATACTGCTTGAACAGTCTAAGGTTTATCTGTATTAGCTAACTATTAGGCTAACATCTTAAAATTAGTATGAGCCATTCGCAGATACATTTTTGTATGGTTATAATGGGGAATAAATACCAGTAACACTGAATGCTGATACATAGTTCAGCAGAGCAGCCAGTCTTAACAGCTGATTAAAGTTAGTAAAGGCAAATCACCCTAGAAACTGGCATAGCTTTAACATATGACTGCTGGCTATGTGTAGCCCCTATAGACTTTTTTTTTTCTCTTTCATATTGCAGGGTGACAGCGGAGGACCACTTGTATGTGAGCAACCTGCAGGGCGCTGGACTTTGTTTGGTTTAACATCTTGGGGCTCTGTCTGCTTTTCCAAGGTTTTGGGACCAGGAGTTTACAGCAACGTGTCACATTTTATTGAGTGGATTGAAAGACAAATATACATCCACACCTTTCTGCTAAACTAACTCCAGATGGTAAGAATTGTGCTGACAGACATAAGGAAAATGGAAACAGCACTTCAATACTGAAGATTTTGCAGTCCAGAAGCTCCGTGAAAAGGAGTTTCAGGCTCTTCTATTGTTGTGGAGCTATGGAATATGCAGTGTATGTTAATGGTCAACCCTCTGCTGGTGAATATACTTTGGGGTAGAATTAATAATCCTTTTTGACTTTTCTTTTAACTTTTGTGGTGCTACTCTGAGCACAGCAAAAGGCTTAAAAGAAAAGAAAGAGCCACTTTCTGCCTTTCAGATATTCAAACTTAGCAGTAGCACAGACTAGCAAAACTTTTTAAATAGCCTATTTTAATACTACTCACTCAGTAGCACATGCGTTCACACTCATTGTCATGAGGTATGAACTCAGTGCGGCCAGATGCTGCCGACAGGATACGTATTCACAAGGGCCACACCACGGGCTGGAGGGTGTGGAAGAGACTGCCGAGCTTGTGTGTCCACCTCGCCCAGGGCACATCAGTACAAGTGCAGGTCTCTGAAGGGGCACAGCCCTGTGCTGTTGGTGTGCCGGAGCCAACACCGCCTGTCTCAGGGGGGCTGACACGGGCACGGCACTTACTGTCCTGACTCCACAGCTCCTGTTCCCGCTGCCAGCTTGGGCACCTCTGCAGGGTGTTGGGTGGCACCAGTAGGCGAAAAGGCCTGTAACTACTACTTGAGGCACCTGAGACCAAAATTTTGTTGTTCAGCCTCTTTGGATGGATTCTACTTAAGTTTCTATTGCTTAATTTTCTGAAGCTTCCGTGTCTCAGTGTGCCCAGAAATACCCGGGTCTTGACTGCACTACATGGAGTAGCATATTTATCAAACCTATGCCCCTTTGGCTTTTCTTCCCCTTTTGGTATAGTGTGTTCAGTCTATAAAGCATGCATTGACACTCTAACCCTCTAAAACAATACTGTTAGCAATGTCACTGCAACAGTTTTTGTCCCAAGAGTAAGCTAGTTTGAGCATCTGGTGAGATGCAGAAAATGTAGATTTTAAAGTAAAAAAGATACAGTGTGAGCAAATACTGGGAAATAATATTGGGAAACTGAGTATTTTTGGATAGGTCTCTTCTAGTATCTTAGTATCTTCCACTGAAAGTTTCATTTTGCTGAGCAAGATTAAACAATCCGGAGAGAGAAAAAGGCAAGAAGAAATCTGAATGAAAAAAGACTTGGATCCCAGCTTCTGCTCAAACGAGAATTAGAAATATGGTAAGCAAAGTACAATAGCTTCATCAGCAAAGGCTCAGAGAGCCCTACTCGGGTGCTTGATGGCAGAGGGCTCTGCCTAGTAGGCAAGAGGCTAAGCCTCGACTCCAGGAGTCTGGAAAAAAACCTACAGTGGAGCTTGGCACCTCTTTCTGGTGCTAGAGGGGAGCTGTTTCTTACGGCTGCTGTAGGTGATGCTCTGCACATCTCATGTTTTTTCTGGGAGGCCAGAGTAGGAGGAGTCAGGAAGCTGAGGCTTACAGGATGAATTTCACTGGGGAGCAACGCGTCTAAAAGCTGGGCGTTTTCAGTGCTGTGCCTAGTCCCCTGTGAACTCAGCCTGAGGCACGTAATTACCCTCGCTGCTACCTCTGGCACGTCCCCATGACAGCACGGCAGGGCCTTGTCAATAAATACCAGGACTGCCGTGTGTGGAAACACGTACCAGAAGAGCCAACTAATGGACCCTTCAGGTACTATTAATCACATTACAACTAACCTACATAGACCTGACTATTGCTTTGGTGAAAGTTTTACCTCTTTTTTCCATATCTTTTCCTTTAACATGCCTAATGTTAGACATACTAGACAGCACCCTGTAGAGCATTATTAAAAAATAATCAGTATTTATGTTATGGGTTCTGAAATAATTTAAATGACTATGGTATCACTGTTTCATGCTCAGAAAGAAAACTTTCCTAGTTATTACTTTTCTTTTCTTTCTCTATTAAGGATTTTGCTTTTACTGTAACATATAAATGCTTTCCCCAGACAGAAAGCAGCTGCGGCCATGTTTTTCCAGTGCAGGTTGGCTGCATATGGAGCAGGTTACTGATGCCCTTGTTTCAAGGGTACGTAAATGGCAGCTCTTGGTCCCCTGCTTTAGCTTTTCTCTGGGGCCAGGATCTGTTGCAACAGATTTCAGCCAGGTCTGCCTTCTATGGGTAAAAGCCAGGATGTGCTCTGTGAAATGAGCAGCCCAGCCTGACAGCCCTTCACCAGGTGAAGCGGTTAGCTGCTTGGAATTCTGCCAAGGACAGGCACTGCCAAATGATAACACGTAAAGTAATAGTGCATTTTAATTAACTGGGTTTGGTCACCAGTTTCCAAGCAGTCCCTCCTCCCAGGAAACAAGAGAGAGTCCTCCTTAAACTCACACTCCAGCCCTGTCCTGTTCTGGATCACTCAGAAAATATTACCCCAGCCCAATGGCTTTAGGAGGGAGCAGCAGGGTCTTAGCAGGGTCTTTTCCTTCCCCACAACTCTATCTGCCACAACATTCCATGTAAAGAGGAAATTTGTAATTTTATAAATGTATTTTTATACTGCTTTTTTCTATGTGTGCACATGAAATAGGCAACTATATTCCTCCTTCCACTGTATCAAGCCTTTCCTCGTGTGCTGACATAATGGTTATGATCACAACTATGCTGTGTCTCTTACAAGTGTAGCTGCACTGCAAGGTAACACATTTGTTGGTTTTACTTCTACCACAGCTGTACATCAAACTGTACTGTCAAACAGATGTGTTTCTCTCTAGCTGTACTAATAAAAATTTACAATCATTTTCCAAGTAACTTCTCTGTTCAAAATGTGTCTTAATTTTTCCAACAACTCAATGACAATTCAGAGGTGTGAAGAGATTCAGGATAAAGTTATAGCTTTAGCAATAAGGCCGAAATATAGCTTTGAAATGGTGTTTGCATACCCTTATCTAGTTTTTTAAGCATTATAGCATTTGGGGAGGTTTTGGCACTACAACCACTGTACAACTTCTGGCTTCTTCTTCATGTGTGCTTCCAGTATATAGAACATTACTAAGAACACCACTGCCAACAACTATTCAAGACTGAAAAATCTGAAAAACACTAAAATCAGATTTCTCTGAACACATTTTGCTCTATGGCATTCCTTAGGAATACAGTTAGTTTAAATAAATATCTATCATCTCCTTATAACCAGTACGCTGTACTTCAACATGTGCACATGCTGAAATAAAAATATTCGCATGCATAAACATGAAAGTGTTAAAATTTGGCTTTTAAGTGCAGTCAGCAGTAAGATACGCAGAACCATGAGGATGGGAGTAAAATAACCAGGATAAAACAAAAACTAGTAATACAAAAACCACACTGAAATTCAGCTACAGGAACGTTCTTAATACAGTCACCTCCAGAACTTGATCATTAACTCCTGCAGAGAGCATGGACTGCTCAGACCAGCAGCAGACCCAGGGCTGGCGGGAGCAAGGGGTGCTCTGTGTTAGCTCCTCCGTGGCCCCATGCTGCAGCCAGCGGTGCTAAGGGAAAAACCTGGGTCAGCCTCTCAGCTCAAACTGTGCCCCATGTACAGGCCAGAGCTCGCTGGGCTGCAAAAACACTCGCTAAATAAAGGCTGGGGCTGACTGCCACCTGCAAATGCTTAGTGCACATGCTGCTGCTGGGGAAATTAAAAAAAAAAAAAAAAAAAAAGAAAAAAGTGTTTTTCTGTGGATCAAATATTGCACACCAACCTGTGAGTTAAAGCTGCTCTAAGTGTAGCTACAAAGTTGGGATGGGAGCCCGAAGGTTGTTTTCTTTTTTTTTTTTTTTTTAATCTGACAACCAACACTTTAGACACTGTGTTTTCCTTTATGACATCTGCAAGACACCTGTGAGAGGATCTTAAAAAGCTTGTTTTCCAAATGGAAAAGTCAGGTCATGTTGTGCCTAAGTGCAGGATTGCAGAAGCAAGCAGGGGATTGTGAAGTCTCCAGTGCAAAAAAAAAAACAACAAAAAAACATTCAACTGTTGAGAAGCAAGGCGAGAACATTTCACTTGCACCCTTCATTTGGCACCACTTTAGATATGGCCAATTAAAATTTTAAAGTTTTTATTAAAGACTCACTACCCTCATCTCCCATTCAGTAAAAATAGCAAGTGATCACAGCAGACAGCCATTACATTTTTCTGCTGTTTGTATCCACCAAATGAAAGAAAAAAACAAAAGATCAGATTTTACACAATGTATTTTTAGCATTCGTATGGCTTGTCAAAGTCCTCTGAAAGCATATAACCTAGGTTATAGTGAAGAATTTTAAGCTAGGTGCACCATCAGTGAAACAACACACCAATAAAAAAAATGAAATGCTGTGTGTGTTATTTTGTACCACTTTGACTGGTATAAAAGTACTCACCATCAGTGGTATCATCGGTAGAGAGGAAATTTTTAAGAGTACCTGAAATTCCAAGGCGATCCACAGGGTCTAGAACTTCTGAGACACTGATGAAATAATCCTCCACCCAATTTGTGAATACATCTTGAAAGCCCCACCAGAACTAAGCACTGAGTAGTGGGGTGACTGGGCTTGTAAAAAGGCAACCAACAGCAACTCAATGTCCCAGAGGCACAGGAAGGCAGCTGGAGGGCACGAAGCCGGCCCTAGTTCTAACAGCAGAGGGCCACTTGTGCTTCTTGGTGCACTTATTTAGCTGCCACAGCTTACAGTCAGAATTGGAAAGATCTTGAGTACTTACAGCTTTTATATGATACACGTGAACTCCTGAGACTTAAAGATCACCCACCTATTGAATTTCCTCATAGGCACTGCTCCTGCAGCAGAGGCAACAGAAGGATCGCTGTGCTTTAAGCTCAAGGAGTGCAGCTCAGTCCAATGCTGTCACCCAGCTCCCTTCTACAGTGACAGGAAGGGGAGAGAGCTGAGCCCAGAATGCCTGTAAGTCACCACAGAGAGTCCCCGAGCTCACCCACGAGAGCGCAACGTACCTTAGTCCCTTTAGTGATTCTTCAAAAGCACACAACCGCACAACCTCTCCATCACTAATCCACACTTCACCATTCTTTTGGGTGCTAAAATCTAACTCTTTGCTTCTCAAATATCTAACTCGCTTGAAACTTAGCTGCCAAAATCTGCCTTTTGGACTCAGTGTCAGTTTGCTGACAGTGAGCAAGTCAGGATATCATAGCTCAGAGAACGTGCTCTCCGCTAGATCCTCTCAGCTAGCACTACAACAGAAAGAACAAGAGAATCCAAAGTGATGAAAAGAATGACTGAATGAAATGGTGGAAACAGTCTTGCATCACTGGTTATTGTCATGAGACGATAACCACCTCTTTTCTGTCACACAAGTGAAGAGAGGAAATAGATCTAAGGTGCAGAAGAAACATTCAGGTGAGATACTGGAAACACCAGTATTTGACTTCCACGGCAGGAAAGCACTGGAGCTGTTTACAACAGGAGAACCTGTGCTAGGAATGACAGGGGTAGAGCTGAGCCTGCCCTGGAGCTCTGCTGGAGCACAGCAGGTCACTCTGGCATTCATTACGTCCCAGCAAGTCCGCCCCTGCGTGATTCTGCCCTCATACCAGCTCATCTCCCTGCACTACCTGCTGGCTGCTTTGCATCTTCTAGGATACCTCACGGTTCCCATGGTTTGCAGAGAAAGCTGAGATGTTTCAGTCAGGACACCTGGAGTCCACCCCGGCAAGTCAACCCCAGCTGCTATGTCCCTCTCTCTTCTCCTCAAGTCTTTCCAAATCTGGTCCTGTAAATGATGTTCCCCAACTGCAAAAAACACAAGGGTAACAAGCAAGTATACTACAGGCAAACACCTAGAAATCATAACTGCGAAACAACTTAGCCTGGACATGTTGTCTCAGAATTTGAACGTTTGCTTTCACTTCAAATGTGCACATTAAACATATGTTAGAATTTATCAAAAATTATTTTGTCATATGTTGAATCAAATTTAAAAAATATTTGCAAAAACGTCCGTCTCACTGGCTCCTTCCACTGGTCTTCCTCTACAGGCTAAACAAAAAGATATTTTTCTCCTCACTAGCAGTAAGGATGGAGTCAGCACGAATTACATTCTACCTTTTGAAAACAGAACCGTTTCAAACTTTTGGCAACATGTGGTGACCTGTGTTTGAATGAACTTAGCACGCCCTCAATATCTGCCCTACATAGCAGCAGCTGTCCTAGACCTCACAGCGTTTGTTTAAATTCTTTCAGAGATCTTAGAAGATGTGGAATATGTAATGTTGATCATTGGCATGGAAAACTCATGGTTCAATTAAAAAGCAGAGCCCTTGCCCCAAACATGGTGTCTAAAAATAAACAGACAAATCTTGGCAATTTGAAAGCTGAAAGTTTTAGAACGAAACATAACAAAAAATGGGCTCAGTAATAATAATTCATTAACTGCTAAAGTTTGAGGAAATAGTTTATTTCAACAGGTGCTAGTGGATACAAACAATTTCCTAAATTCCTCCATAAATTGGCCATATAAATTTTTGGGCAGAGAAGTAAAAAGGAGGCAATATTTTTGACAGCCAGAACTCCAGAAATAGGCCACACACATCTCAGCTAGCTTTTGTGCAGCTTGCAGAGCAGTGGGGAAATGGCAGATACAGGACATCTCCAAGATATTTATGCAACAGAGCTCAAATGTGGGGCTCACAAATGGCTATACTTTTGAGCAGCCTTTGTAGATACTTACTGTTGTTTATTATAAAAGTCTGGAAGAATGTAAAAACACCTGAGAGTCAAGAAGAGAAATGTCATCAGCTACAAGTTGCTGTGCCTGTAGACACATGGGAGCTACCCATTGCCACTTGCAGACGATTTTCCAGTGCAGGCACGAGGTAGAATCTAGAGAAAATTCAGGCAGCCAACATACAAGTTGGGTGAGGAGGAAAAAAAGTCCAGTCAGTGTGAATGACATGAAAGGGAACATGGAGACAAAGAGAAAGGATGTAGCAGGAGGATGAACTACCATGGAGAATAAAAAGCTGCACAAGAATTTTCTCCTCCCGTGGGAGAGGAAGGTGAGGGAGACATGGGAGCTATATGTCTCATCCAGGATACCTTCCTAACGGTTTAAGTTGAGTTTGGACAGCAGTGAGACAGTTTTAGCAATAGATGGTGGAGGAGCAGGACAACAATGGTTAAAACAATTGTTATGTACAAACACTGAGAAGTCTTGCAACAAACCAACTAAAAACACTGCATCCCAGGCTTTCTGCTTACTGCATACTTCAGCATGCCATGAATCCCAGGCAATATGACAATTTTAAGACAGCAATGCAAGGGAGCAGCGTGGCTTATTACAGAGTGAATCTTACCTGAACTAGATCCCACAGATCTGTAATTCATACAAAGTCCTGTCTATAACACCAAGAGGCATTATGCAACGTTGCATGAAAGACAGAAACAGTATGCGGTCTACTACATAAAAAAATAACAAAATTCAGCCATTTAGGCCTTAATGTCTTAATAAATTACTGAAAAGCTTTATAAACACAAAAGCTTTTAAGCAAATGGGTGCATCATCTTCCCTGGCTGAAGAAAACAAAACCGCAATGTAGCATACATCAGCAGTTATTATTCTTGGATTTTCAATAGTTCACATTCCAACTTTGTAAATCACATTAAACCAGCTTGTGCGCACAAAAGAATTCAAACCTGCTCTGTGTTCAAACCTGCTAGAGAAATGGCACTTTTGCCCTCTTCAGAAGTACGCTGAGAGACTTTGGCACAGCAGTTACTACTTCCGTAGGAGTCTGAATTAGTTTCCTTTGATAAATTCAGAAATACAGTCCTTTCAGAGCTCAGGCTGTTTGTGTTCCCAGACTCATCCTGAATGTCTGATAAGGAGACTTCCTCCACTAACCCCCCTCTTGAACAGAACTGTAAAGGTGTTTTAGAAGTTGGCAAAACACTGGCAATGCTTTCTTCCTCTGATACAGCACCTGTGGCTGAGCTGGAAGACCCAGAAGTAACCTGGAACTCCATTCTACAGTTTACAACGCAATCATCTTTCCATCTCTTAATTGCTTCCCTCTGCTCCTCAGGGATCAGTTTGTCAAGGTGCTTGGCTCTCATCACCGGAGACGGAAACAACGTTCCTTGGAGAACTCTCAGCAAATATCTACAAAATAAACACAGTTTCAAATAAGCTGTTTAGAAGCAGACTCAAAACTGTTTCCAGGATCACTAAAGAAAACCAAACACCATTCATGTAAACCTAGAGGCGGCTGCAGCCTCTAAAACATGCTTTTGCTGGTGCCATTTTGCGAACATAAATTATCAGGTCAGAAACTGCACCAGAAAAACTAGCATTTTCAAAGGCTGATGCTTCCATTTTTTTGTCCTGCGCAAAGACTTACAGAACCATAGAATGGTTTGGATTGGATGGTACCTTAAAGGTCATCTAGTTCCAACCCCTCTGCAACTAATCATCAGGTTTCCCAAAGCCCCATCCAACCTGGCCTCGAACACTTTTGGGGATGGGGCATTAGAAAAAAATCATGCTTCAAACTGAGATGACGTTTATCACTGCTGGTTCACATTAATAATATGGCACTCATACAGCCCTAGAAAGCTGGGGGCAGTAGTCAGAACACCTTTCTAAAACCTTTCTAAAATTTTCCAGGAGCCAGAGAATTGAACAGAAGCAAGAAAGAACAAGAAGGCAAAGACCAAAGAAATAAAGCATCACATGCAGTACCAGCAGTATAGTACAAGTGATGTTCTGTAAAGAAAATCTAGGATTAATTAATATTGGAACTAACTTCCCTGGTGGCTTAGGTTGGGCTAAGGTTTTAATCATAGACTTTTGCAGTGAGTTTTCAGATTCAACAAGGCCTTTAACATCTATCTCTCTGTAGGAAACCTACTCCTTAAAAACTCCAGTGAAAGTCCTAGTCTTAGGTGAGAAGGTGTAGAACACCCTCTAGCTTCATAGTTCCAAGTGAAGGCTTTTCAGCATCTTACAAAAGATTACAGCGGAAATAAGCAAGAAAAAAATGTATGTGTGACAGCAGCCATTCTGTGTTACAAGTCTATCAAACCATCAGTTGGGAAGAGCTTGAATCAGCTAGAACAGCTATAAATGTTCTGGGGTATTGGCATGGGGAGAGCGAAAGTGATTCAGAGAATGCTTTGCATTTAACTCATCATGAAAAACATTGCCACTGTTCAAAATGGAATACTTGTAAATTGGAAGCAGTCAGCAACCCAAAACCTTTCTCCTACCTAGGCTGTTTACAGCTCTATAAAAGGTCCTAGAACAGCATTTGCTACTAGCATTATATAGTTTATATTTAATGAAGTTTACTTTGATTACCTGTCATTAAGAAGCTGTCCTCGCATGATTTCTCTTGTAGAATTACAAAATTTTATTTGCTTTTTGGGGGGAACAGACGACTTCTAAGCAGAGATTTATAGTACCAAAGACTCAATGAAAATTAATTTGTTACCAACAGGAACCTGTGATTATAAAACAGAAAAATACCTTGGCAGCAGAGCAACACAAGTAGTCAGGAGGCAGACGAGGTAAAATACTGGGTCTGTCATGTGCCTTTCCATGATCCAATATGGATTTGATGGTGGGTTATGGGTTTTGCAGGTTGCCCCAAAAGCCAGAGTGAAGACAAAGTAAAATAGGATGCTGCCAACTATAACTACTGCATGTATCCAAGTCTGCAATTCAGAAAAGAAAAGAAGTCAGATTTAAGCTGTCAACAGAAAGAACCATAACTCCTGTACGCACATGCATGTGTGAACATGCACACATGCACTCTTCCTCCAAGGACAGGTTATTAATGTAAGAAAGGGTAGACCTGTTCAGACAGTATTCCTAATTCCATACAAAACACTACCAGGAAGGAATGAACCTTATTCCTACAGTTCATAGATAACCAGCTGTTTAATTTTGATTTTTTAATTCTACTAAAAGCATAGTTTTTGATGCATTTGTGGAAGCCTTTATAATGCTGTTTGCCTTATATGACCACCTTATTCACTGGCAGCACAGAAAGATTTCTCAAGCAATGGAGGCAGATCTTTCCATGCCACTACCCCTAATATATTTGGCTCGAGACATTGACTAAGTGTTCTTCATTGGAGTGATGGCTATAATAGTTACTATGGAAACAACACTGTCAATGGTCTGTCAGCTTGCCGACACACAATGCCAAATAAAACCCATTTATGTAATCTTTTCCTATTCAGAGCACGGATACACTCATGCTATGCATATATTCTGAATAAATGAATAAAGGTGTTGTTTTCATAACATAATGTTTCTCTAGAGCAGACCACCAGTTTAAAGCATTCAAAATCAACAGATGATATTGCATTCTTGAAGCAAGCTTTGGGAACTTATGAAAGCTCAAGCAGATCACTGGTTGGTTTTACCACTTGCAAAACCAAACTGACATCCCAAACCCACTGAATCTTGGTAAGGCAGGATCCTTTACTAGCTACAAATAATTCCGAGACCAAATTTTGTTAATTTTAGTCATACAAATAATTCTGTTGGCTCCAAGCACTCACCACAGACTTGCACTCTATGAGAAGGTGCAACAATATTATGAAGAGAGCTGCTGTGTTTATAGGATTTCCAAAAGAAAAAATGTCTATGTCTGAGCCATAGTAAGTCTGTAAGGGAAGATGACAGTCAGTTAAATACATTCTTTACCTCTAGTCTTAATATGCAAAGCAGCATTATTAGTTTAAATACCGGACACATCTGCATGCACACAGTTCAATTCAGTTCCTACGACAATCCTGCTAGTACAAATTTATATATGATGAAGTACAATGAAAAACGGTATTGTTTTCTCTAATTTGCCTGAGTTTTTAATATGTCAAAGTATATAGGAGTATTTCATATTCAGCACTTACAAAGTAAGGCACAAAAAAGCAAACAAGACTTTGGTAAAAAGCGTCCAGCAAGGTTATCCAGAAAGTTGAAGGCAAGTAGGCCTGTAAGAAAAAAAACAGAATGTCACTGAAACAAACTGAACAAATTGCTGCAGCTTTATTTAGAATTCATTTGGATTTGGAGAAAGATTATCTGCAGAATAACTCCAGTTTCCCAACAAAGAAGCATCTTTTATTCCATAATAAGAATAAAGAGCTCACTCGGCATATGTAGCTAACCGCTAGGATTTAAATCAGCAGCTAGATCTGTGAACTCTGATCTTACAGCTGTTTCTCCAAGAACAGACCTACCAGAGTCAAACCTAAGTGAGTAATAAGGAAGGGAGAGAGCTAGCGGACAGTGTTGCAAGGGGGACACCCTTGCAACTTACCATCACTGGATGCCAAGTCTCACTTTCCTTCCAAATCCACTTCCTTCTTTTTTGCACATATGCTTCTGCCTCTTAGTTTCTGCTGGTTGACTCCTCTGTCCTTACCAGACTGTAATGTGAGCTAACTAATCTTACTAGAAGGTGAGAAAGCAATTTGCTTTTCTGCTGGTAAACTCACTAAAACTTTGTTCGTTTAGCGAGTTTAATTGACTCCTCAAAGGATCTGATGAACAACAAAGCTGGCACAAGGGGGGCAGTTTAACCACATGGGTGAAAATGGTTAGAGGGAAGAAGAGAAGGGAGAAAACGAGGAGGAACGAGCCTACCCCACACACTCAGTGGCCGCAAACTGTTGTGACAGCTCAACTGCTTATGAAACTATAGCTTTATTTGTCCTGGCTCAGATATATACCATTCCTTCAGGCACTACATTGAAGCACACATGGGAGCCGTCTAGTCACACAGGATTTCCTCTCCAGTTAGTAAAGAGAGATTAAAAGCCACACAGCCCTTCTCTTTGGCATGCAAAACTAGTCTTCTCATTTGCCCATGTCAGGGAAGTGCTTTAAATCACTGAAGATGAATCCAAGTTACTGTCCATTTTATAGCTTGTACAGAGCTGTGCACTTATGATATGATGGTGCAATATTATGACAAATATCTTTTAAGCATTTCTCTTTCTTTCGCACTGCACTTAATTCAAAGCAGCTATTTCACTGTTATTTTCATTCAAGAAAAGAAATGATATACTGCTTAACAACTCCAACCACAGGGCAAGACAATGCTGAGCTGGACAAAAGAGAGAAAGCTCTGATAAAACCTTAGAAAAGAAAAAACAAAAAAGAAAAAAGGCACAGAGAGGAAAACAACTGTGTAATGAAGCAATTTTGGTTATGTTGCCTCAAAAGCATCCGCTCAGCTCATTGTATATATCCCGAAGACCAAAATAAAGGGCTAAATCCTGAGGCCTTGTAACATTTACTTAGTCAAAAGTCTGTGACTGAGAAAGCACAGAGCAGAAAAAACAGCTTTTGTTTGTGCATGCATTGTACAGGTCTGGATCTAAAAAAGAAAGTGGTTTTAAACTTCGTGTTTGCATGACATAAACCATGAAGGAAAGAAAGAAATGGCTCAAATGCTGATCATTTCAAATTGCTTCAGGCCAAACATTCTTTAACCTACCACAGATTTCTGGCTCATCACATACAGCTGCGGGATCTGCATGAGAATCTCTGCAGACACATCTTTGTCCAAGACACCATAAACGATGGGTGGCACCGATGTAAAAAGGAGATTGAAAAGAATCAAGATCCAATAGTCAGTCATTGATGTGCCTGAAAACCCACAGAAGAACTGGTACCAGAACAAGAGGTTCACGTAGGCCTGAAAAGTTAATGATGAGATGACAAATGTTACCCATAGAGACAAGTGTTTTAAAAACAAGAGGAAAATAGGCAGATCATAGGTCTGGTCACAGTAATCTGTGGAAAATTATGTATAATTGCTATAGATCCCCTGCCAATCCCACACTTGAAATTACATTTGGCTAAAACACATCTTTGCATTTAAAAACTGTATACATGGCTTGTTTAAATATTCATGCTGCCACTACATTAAGTAATGCCTGCTACCCAGATTTTAATCAAATTAGACGGTGGCTTTGAGTGGAAAACTCAGTCCAAGGAATAGGAGTGTCTAGTCTCTGCAGATGTAAATGGGAAACTGAACTGTTGGACGTATGCTCTTTGTGTCTCTTTGAACTCATTCACAATAGAAACTTAAAAATAATATGAAGCTACATTAGACCCTGCAGCACTTTCAAATAAGAAAACTGATTTGCCTAGGTTGGGACAGCTACATACCACATTCTTGTAGAAGAAGTAGAGCACCATGTTGGTAAGTCTGGTATAACACCAGTGACCATGGACAAGCAGCAGCTTCCTGAGGTGTCTAAACTGAGAGATTGCAAAGTCACTTGCCATCACAGCCTGCAATACAAATGAAGAAAAAGATATGTTACATCCAAACTGTTAAAGATGAACTTCAAGTACTGCCAAACAAGCAATTGATGTACTACTGGAAACTCTTATTTTGTGATTTGTTACACATAATACATATGGCCCTAGCCTCATTCAGATCTGACCCCTCTGTACCACGTTTTACACTAACACACACAGCTCAGCCCAACACAACATATGCAGGTGTGAGGCTGCCTGTCTTTATTATTACCACACAACTTCACAGAAATCACTGATGCTTGGGCTGCTTGTTTCACGGCATGAAATGAATGCTGGGGAGTTCAAATAGCAAGCTCTGCTGTTTGGAGTTTGAACCCCTGCAGCCTCAGCTTCTGTGTGCTCCTGATGAGCGCAGAGGCATGGCTGTGAGCTCAGGATGCAAACTGTGCCCCCCCTGGATACAGTAATGGGCTGTGAAGCCGCTGGGTCTCCAGAGTAAGCTGAACAGGTTTAAAATGGATTCAGATGTCACTTGCAGCTGTCTTTGTATACACTACCTGCATGCCTTCTTGGCCCAAGATTCCCACGCCAGTGTCAGCCACCTGGATCATACTGACATCATTGGCACCATCACCTACAGAGAAAAGAAAAGGGGAGAAATCAAAACTAAGCTCTCTCACTTGGAATGCGACCTAGAGGCAGCTTTGCTGGCTACCACATTGCCATGGAGGTGGCAGGAAAAGGCAAATATATCAGAACACCACAGAGTTCAGAGAAAAACAATTTTGTAGCCAATAATGCAGCCTACGAAAAACCCTATGGAAAGCAGGATTAGTATGTGGGAGGCCTGACTGAACTGAGCGATATTCTCCAAAGGTATATTAGGTGCTCCTTTTGTCAGAATTTAGTCAGTATGCTTGAACAGAAAGTATGTGTGTTTTAAATCACACCCAGTCATCTCTTTCCCTCATTATTTTGCGGGTTGTGATGAAGAACAACAGAGAAAATCGTCTCACTTTCCCCTTCCGACATGTCACTGTACATGACTGCTGCTGTCCTTGTTGCTTTGGATTACCATGAGTGTGTTTATGGACTAAATTTTCTAGCTTAGAAGACTAACATCATCTTATGTGAGAGACAACTAGTATTCAAAGGATTATCTTCCTTGTAAGTACATTTTGTGACAGATATTAAAGAAAATAAAGGAAAGAAGAAACTGGCTTCTACTTTTTTTCAGAGAAAAGAAAGAAACCATGGGACTCACCTATAGCTAATGTCATTGCCTTTAGCTTATTTCGTACCAGTCTGACCAGGACACTCTTCTGCAGTGGTGTGGCTTGGCAGCAGACTACAGCTCGACATTTTTCTGTAAGATCCAAGAAAATATTCTGCAGGCTGTCATGAAGGACATGCTCTAAAGTCTTTCCGTCAATAACCAGACCTGCACTGAACGCCGGAGCTTGAGTAGTGGGACTTGCAGAGACATTCCCAAGTTTCTGACTTTTTGTTTTTTTGGCAGAAGTATTCTTCTGGATGCCTTCTAAAATTTTGTTCATCACCAAAGCACAAACATCCTAAAGACAAGAGAAAGACAACTTACTAAGCACTGTTTGTATTCTGTCTCCCTTTCCAATTTATAAAACACATATGGAGAAAAGGTCAGTTGCTGTCCTTGTGTAGCATTTCATTTGAATACAGAAGGATTCAGACATGAAGCTGAACAACTCTTTAAAATCACAAAGGATGCAGTCTGTTGTTAATAAAACAGACCATGATTTAACTTTGCTTGGGTTTGGTTATTGTATTAGGAGAAGCGAAAACACCCAGACACATCAGAAAATGTTCCAGGACTACCAGAAACAAACAAACAAACAAACATTAAGGATTCTGTTATATAAATACAGCTTTGGGTAAGACTTTTGCTCTCTTCATTTCTTTTGTCTGGCACGTAAAGCCAAAAGCGCATTTCAAATCAGATTATACGTGAGCTGCAATGAATTATTGAACTGGCCTTGTGAAACTTTTTTTTTACCTTGTCAGTATAAGATGCTCAAAAGATTTTTTATATAAATATATGTAATGCATGTACTATATACAAAAATACATTCATAAGTCTGCTGGTTATCCTACTTTGAAATGCAACAGTGTCAAATCCTGTCTGTCTTTTATTTCAAAGCTCAGTTAGAGGGAAGATGAGCACTTCTGCAAGAGGAGCTAATTCGCACTGTTAAGTAAGATCCTCTTTGCCCAATAGGAAAAATGGAAGGGAGAAAATATTAACAGAAATAAGAAAACGAGCTTTCATCAAACATAATTGGACTAAATTCCTTTCTTTTTCAACTTATTTTCCCACAGTTAACCATGTGCCACACCATCCCCCATGACAGATACCAATTCAATTTCTAAAGAAACATGTAAGTAAAGAAAAAAAGAAAAGCAGAAGGTCTTAAAAATCTTCCAGTTCCTTAGAGCTTTCTCAGATTTAATGTCTCTGCTCTGAGCCGTTGGCATACCAGTGAGCACATGTCCACTTTACCAGTTACGGTTAGTAACTTCTCTCTTAAGAAATCCAAAATTGATAAAAATCAAGATTTGAAAACCAGGTAGTTATAACCATCCAAAAGAGGGTGCAAGTAGGATTAAACTTGCCTCCCAAAACAACAGCATTTTTAACCACTCTTTATCACATGGCTCAACTACTGGGTTGTGGAAAGAAGGTGACTTTTTCTCTAATAAAATTGTTGGCATATTATTTTTTTTGAAAACTGTGTGCAATGCATTTTAATGAGACAATTCCTAGTACATTTATGCAAGTTAAGTAGGGTTGAGGGAGTGTATGACAAAGCAGCACAAAACCTAATTTAATACAATATGCATTACAGTAACTCTTATATTGCTAATATGCTGCAACCTTACATCCACCTGAAATGTCTAATAAAATTTGAAGCACGTCACTCTCTCACCTAACACAAACAGAAATTAAGCAGTCAATTAAAATAATTAATGGCCATTTATGGACTATGTAAGGATACAGATATCATGTAAATTATTTTATCTTTTACCCACAAGGAAACAAACTGTCAATTTTCTAATATTTTCATCTTCCAAGAAATCATGCTATCTTTTGTGAGATGGAAAAGCAGAGAACACATTATTTTTCTGTTTGTCCTGCAATATTATCTGACTGCATTTTTTTTGGCAGAGAAAATCAAACACCCTCCCCGCAAATTGAAGAAAAGTACAATTTTCTACACACTCTACTTTGTGACTTGAGAGTGAAGATTTTGTCATCTGGCTCCAGCAGTTTACAAGCATAGGCAATGTTGACAGCTGTTTCTCTCTTGTCACCCGTCAGCATCCATATTTTTATTCCTGCTTTCCGTAATGCCTGTATTGTGTCTGGAACACCGTCCTGCAGCCGATCTTCAATGCCAGTGGCACCTTAATTTAGACAAACAGAAGGATTAGTGCTGATGTATTTCCAGAACCAAGACTGCAAGAGGGACAGAACAAGATGGACCCTTTGAGTATCCATAACCCCAGACAGACTCTAATGGGATATGCTTAGGAATCTTCCCCTTCCTCACCTTTCTGTCCCAAAGCCCATCACATGCGAGCTTGTTGACACATATCCTCTGTGCATACTCAGTGGCCTCCAGCTCCTCACAAGACCCTCTTAATACAACCTTTCTCATTCTCATGGTTGTTTCAACCCACAGTGGCTGTGGGATGCAGACTCCCAGGCTTCTCCTGACAGATATACACCATTATTCCCACTCCCTCCAGCTTCAGACTACATGAAACTTTGTTTCACGTACGATCTTGATTCCTCCTATGTTAAGCCCCACTTCGAAGAGGACAAATAGCCTGTCCCTTGGTTCTCCTCCCAGGTTCCTGGCTCTGGCAGGGATTTTATAAGCTTGGTGAATAGCTGTTCTTTGCAAAATATTCTCCCAGACATGTCTCCTAGTACAGGAAATGGATGTGTGTCTAAGGGCAAAAACAAACTGACAAACTCATCCCTCCAAAAACGATGCAGAGGAAGACAAAAAAACAACTGGAGAATGGAATCTTGGATCAGTTTTGCAGTTGATAATACGTAAAACTGTACTGTGTTGTGTCTTAGCAGTCACAGAAAGACTGCTGACAAAAATATGTTTAATAGTGATATCCTCTTCTCTGTTGTGCACGGCATGCAGACCCGTGTCCCTAAAATGAGCTTAAAAAATCTGTTCTGTTACCAATAATGTAACATGACATAAGCATAAAGCAAAACCATCTCAGCGATACCTATGACATGGTACAGGTGATATTGATTGTATAGTACAGTGATATTGTTTTCAGTACAAACAGTACTAAATCATAACCAGGAGACATGGTTTGGCTTGAGGCATACTCAAGATAAGAGAGTTTCTCAGAAAGAAACTCCAGCCACTTACAGCTAGGTTCATTCTGAAAAGAAACAATAAAAAAACTCTCAGCAAAGCTTCTCCTGTAACTGTGTTTCTAGTGAAGGATTCTGGTGAGCAACTAGTGTATCAAGTGCTGACTGTCATATTGGATGGCTAAGGGCCAAAAGGTCAGGCAGACTTCTGATGCTATAGCAATTTCTTCAATAGGTAGCTGCCAACAAGGGCATAGAGCTCATGCCCACAGGCCACCTGGGAAATGAAAATCTCCAGCTCCTTGCTCTGCACTCTGCTTTTATTTTGATGCAAGTCAGAAGTCAAAACAAGAGGTAGGAAGGAAGATGCTGGAATTCACTTGATGCAAGCTCCTCTGACAGACAACGTCAATGTCAAGGGAAGAGAGAAAAAAGTAGTTGTTTCAACTTGGGCACTCTATCCACTTAACACTCCCATTCTGAGGTATTCCATCTCTTAATCCAACAGAAGACAGTTTCACTATCTTAAATTTAGGGCATGATAGATATGCAATGATAGAAAACATGCCCAGAAGTGGGATCCCTGTGTTTACCCTGGCAGGCCTGGGATTTTTTACTACCATTTCACATGCTTGTTATGATGACACTCTATGAGTGCCTAGATGAGAGTCTAGTAAGCACAAGAGAAAAAAAGAATAATAAAAAAAATCAGCAAAACATTATCCTTTATAAACAACAGAAGACCACCAGCTGCCTTCAGTGGGTTTTGCAACTCAAACGAACTTACCAGATTTATGAAAATTCAGGAGTGCCCATAAATTCAGAATCTGTAGAAAGCTATGTATTACACAAGTTGAGGTTCATATAGCTCTCTGCAGGTAAGTTCAGATTATAACCATCATAAGGGGTTTCCCGTGAGTTACAGCATTTCCTACCTACCAAGCAAAGTTAGTTTGGTCTCAAGCCTGATGGCGGATTCAAGCAGCAGCTCCTCCCTATTGTCAATGCTGGTTTCTGCTAGAAAATGATGATTTAACCACTCTGTATATTCCTCATTGCTCATCACCTACAGAGGGAAAGAAAACACACAGGATGTACCTACATTTCATTTTCAAATGTGCCTGCAAAATATCCTCAGAGCCATCTCTGCTGTCCACATACTAAACCTAGCTAGGCAGCCCGACAGTGCAGTATGTGTGTGCCCCAGGGTGCCCACAGACTTAGGATGATGTTCATAGTGTTAGATTACTTTGCCAGGCTTCACAGGTCAGGTTGCATACCAGAAGCTTGCAGGCACCTGGAGCTGCCTGATATATTTCCATTTAGATGGAAGGCAGGGAGGCCAAGGATCACAGTATACTCTCCACTGTTCTTTAATTGCCTCACTGACACAGCCACAGAATCACTGCACAGCTATACACAGCCTGTACAGCTACACAGCCTGTGCTTCCACTTTGCATGAGCGTTTGTAAAGAGTTTTCCTGGCTCTTTCAATTCCTATGGATTTTTACTTCTGAGCAGCTTTAATTTAAAATGGAATCTCAAAACATCGCTTGGTTTTGCATCCAGATCTTTTAACACTACAAACTGTGTGAAACCCAAACAGGCTTGACTTAATTTGTTTTCTGTGTCTGGAAAAAAAAATTCCAACCAGGGCAAGTTTCATATGAGGAGACCCACTCAGGACTCCTGTAAAAAATCAGGTCTCCTTACACCCCCAGTTTTAGAATATTAAGCTATCTGACATCTTACACTGACAACAGCTAAGCCAACCTAACTGAACTAATTGATTTGTGCCAACTTAAAAATTCCTGCTGAAAGAATTTCAGGAAAAATGAAATGTGGCAATGGGAGCATCTGTTCAGAAGTTGTAAGATCTGCTCCATTGGTGACACCGCTCCTGTTGGCCATGGACTGTAAATAAACATTCTTACAAACACATATAAAAAAAGTCAATACCTTTTTAGCAATACAAAGAGTGCGCAGTCCCCTTCTGGCATAGTCATCCAAATGCTTCTGAGTTCTCTCTTTAATCTTCTTTTGTTCCATTTCTGAATTCTTAGTGCCTACTGTTATAAAAAAAAGCAAAGAAAGCAAATTAAATTTACATTCTTAAACTAAATTTACTAGAAAATTTTGAAGGTCTAAATGTGCTTTAAAAATATCAAAATGTTATGATGTACTGTTATGATGTACTGTGACTGTATCTTTAGTAAGCAGGCAGCGTGCCTATTTGCACAAGCAGTGGGGGGAACCAGTCTGGTACTGATATGTCTTTGTACACACTAGCATATCAAAATGTTTTTCTAAAATAAAATGATTTTCTAAAATGAACTGGGCCACAGACATCAAAGCAGCTTTGTATTCAGTGGTGTAGTGGGAGGGAGATAAAAGGGTAGCCAGGGAAAAGCTTTTTTTTAAAAAAAATATGATTAACAAGTGGACTATTCAGAGAAGCATTTGACTCATTTAACTTTGGACATGCAGAAGTGAGATTCCAAGTTTACCTTGAAAGTCAAAGTAAGGAGGGATAGCTCCAGATATGACATTATGCCCCTAATAAGATGACACAGACTTTAGAGGTTCTTTTTCCACCCCATGGCCTGCAGAGGCTTTTTGTCTAGACCTTATATGTCTAATATTGGGTTAGTTAAAATGTGCTCTTGGAATGGGAACATTCCTCTTCCTCACTGAGATAAGCCATGGAACATAGAAACCAAACTCCCTCCTGCAGACTGTGAACATTTAAAGATTCAATTCTATTATTTTCCAAACATTAAAAAATCCCTTGGAACAGCTCATGAGCTTAAATATATGTAGGTACATGTTTCTTACATACACACATAATACTTTTGCTTTAGTACCTTCAGTTAGAAATTAAAGACCGTTCAACTGTTCTGAAGAATGACAAAGGTGAGCAAAGTATTAAAAGTTCTGCAAATACCTTCAGATGCAGTTCCCAACAAATCCATCATGACTGAGTCTGCACCTTTTGTGTACACCACCACTTTGTTGGAGACTGGGTGCCGAACCACCACTGACATCCTTTTTCGCACCGAGTCAAAAGGCAGGATATGCAAAAGCTGAAATGTTAAAGATCCCAGACCTGTGAAGTCCACAGTTACTTGATCAGGAGTCCTAGACTGTAAAACACATTTATAAGCCCTAGCAGCATGAACCAAGGCAGCTTCATCTGGACTCTCAGCTTCATAACACAGTTTGGATAAGGGAGATGACCCTTTAACAGACGACCCAGCACTGTGGTGTTCACTGCCCGCAGCTACATTCACCATATCTAGTTCTTCGGATAGTTGGGGATTTTCTGGGCTGTCAGGGTTGTGAGGCTCAGCAGCCCTTTGAGCAGCCCCATCCAAAGCAGGTGAAGCCAGTTTCATTTTGAAAATAGACAGTTTGCTCACAAAGCTATTTGGGCTTTCAGATGATGACTCTTTTATGCTTGGAAGTGGGGAGGAACTTAGTCTCCGGACTGACAACCGCTGGAACATCTGCCTGATTTCCTCAAGGGATTTAATAGGCATCCTACCCAGTGAAGAGTGTCTCATCTGGAACAGAAAAGAGAAAGTATAGATCTTAAACTCTTCATATGTTATTTCATTAAAGAAGAACAGTTCTTACAAACATACATAGTTTGTAAGCAAAGTATGTATGTTTCTTAACAAATATAGTGATTTAAAATTTAGGATGATTTTGATTGCTTATATTAAAAACGGCTAGCTCAATTACACATATTACCATATAAGTACAGAAAACAGGTTCTGTATGAGCTTCACCTATTGAAACCACATGAACCGTAGAAATACTTCAGATCTGACACCTGCATGTATTCCAGGTGTGATTCCATGTAATACTTCTCTTTAGAAATGCTTAAGTAAGGGAACAGTCAGTATGACATTATTACTTTTTAAAGTTATGGCAAATGGAACTAAACACTTTAATTCTTGTTCTGAACTGGAAAGATAGTTGTGAAGAATAAACCAACTCCATACTCCTCACAGTAGTTAGCTGCAAATAATGTTGAAATACAGTACCTTACCAATACTTTTTGTGTGTGTCTGTGTCTGAATTTAAAACAAAAGTCAGTTGCCCTCGATCAGTGTTACAAAATAATGGGTTTACTGTTACGCAAAGCACTTTGGCAGCTAATAGCTTACAAATGAGGAACAAAGTGTGCGTGGCTGACATTCATTTCTCATTACTGTTGAAGGGTTAAGAATGAGTTATCACCGAGAAGCACATTATCCTTTGCCACTGAAATGAATCAAGAAATGAAAGACTTAGACTCTGGCTTCAATTCTCTCCCAGCTGCATGCAAGTTGTAGCGTGTCTCTATTCAGCATCATGGGGACAGAGGCTAGGAACATCCTTTCATCGCCTCTCCCCCAGGGAACACTGAAAACTTCTGTTCCCTTGAGCTTTGTTTTCTTCATCCCGTAACTGCGAACTCATAAACCTTATGCCATATTGCTTCTCCCAGTCCAGCTACCACTGACTTGGAGATCTTTTCCCCTGCAAACAAGTCATCCAGAAATTGTATTTAAAAAAAAACAAACATGAAAATCTCACCTGTAAAGCTTCCTACACCACTCTTAAATGCAGATCGGGTACTGTATTTTTCAAATAGCTGCCCCATCCACACATGTACCTGTAGGTTGCCTACTATACTGACTTGTCTGGGAATACCAGGCTTCTTTATACATACGTGGTACTTTTTTCTACACAGGGTACATTTTGGAAAAGTCTCCAGCCATGAGTGTAGGTTCACTACCTAAATGGACACCAAAATCTAGTTCTGCACATGCCACAGATTTTTTTTTTTTCAAAAGACAAAGTCAACAGATATATATCATTATATGATTTATATATATCAGAAGACTGAGGTACTCAACAACTTTTTTTGCCTCAGCCTTCACTGCAAGTGCTCTAGCCACACTGGTATCATTTAACAAGTTTAGCAAGTCCAAAGGAGGGCCACGAGGATGATGCGAGGGATGGAGCACCTCTCATATGAAGAGGGGCTGAGGGAGTTTTCCCTGGGCTGAACAATCCCAGCTCTAAGGAGACCTTATTCCAGCCTTCCAGTACCTAACGGGGGCCTATAGGAAAGATGGGGAGTAACCCTTTATTAGGAAGTGCAGTCATAGGACAAGGGGTAGTGGTTTTGAATTAAGAGGGTAGATTCAGATTGGATATAAGTAACTCACTCAGAGGGTGGTGAGGCACTGGAACAGGTTGCCCAGAGAAGCTGTGGATGCCCCATCCCTGGAAGCGTTCACGGCCATGCTGGATGGGACTTTGAACAACCTGATCTAGTGGGTGGTGTCCCTGCCTGTGGCAGGGGTTGTAACTGGATGGTCTTTAAGGTCTCTTCCAACCCAAACCATTCTAGGATTCTACAATTTATATGCAGAAGAAAAAATACCCAAAGTTCTTCTGCATTGGAAGAAACTTGCCAGCATTTAAATGCCAGTTAATTGTTTTTTTCCTTTTGTAATCAACCAAAAGGGAACTCATTTACTTATAAATATGCCCATATAGACAAATGTACTTTCTTACCTTCTGACGTGGCTGATTGGGGACTGAAACTACAACAGTATTACAGATTGCCAGAGCAAGAAAGAAGTCAATGATGTACGTTGTCTCCAAAGATAACTTGCTGACGGCATCTTCTGATTGTTGATAGGAATGAGAAGAAATCTGACTGAACTTCTCCAGCAGTTGTGTGTCTGGTACAACATCCGTTTCCTATTGATTAAACAAAGAGAACTGTCAATCAGGATATAAACCCTGGAAGTCCCAACTGATTCTTGCACATACAACTTCAGTGTTGTAAATTTTTTCTAGACTTATTTAAAAAGTGCTATACCAGGAGAAAATAATCATTCCCCATTCCCCAGACACTAATGACAGCTGATTCAAGAAACCAATGGCAGAAGCTTTCAAATTAATCTCAGTCTCTGGAGATAAAATCAGTTAAAGACAAACAAAGTTTAGATGTTCATACAACTTCCTAAGTAAAGAGCCATTCCTGTCAGACGCTGAGTTAGTTATGCTAAGAAATAAAGCAATACTCTGACCTCTTCACTGCCTTGTGCTAGTTTGTTTCAAATAGTAACGACAGGCCTGGACAATAATCAGTAGAGACCTGCTTCACAGGCACTTCAACAGAGATTAAGTAAGACCAATGCTATTTAACAAACACCTTCAGGCAAAGAAGCAGAGTTTTTACTCCTGGTAATCTCCACTAAGTGCAATACGATAAATATTGGTGATCTGGATTTTTCTTATTAAAATCAAAACAAAATCCTGAAATTTCTTAAGGCAAAAGAACAAACTGCTACTGAAGATGAAACTGGCCATTTTAGCTGGAGTGATCATGGAATCACACCAGCAAGAATCAAAGCATACGTCTTTGTAACCCAGTGAACATCTGCAATGTCAGCTGCAAACAGGGGATTGCAGCCAAGCAATCACTGGAGCTCTCATTTTGATGGAAGATAAAGGATCCCCTACATGACAAGCACTCTGTTCAAATGGAGGTAAAAAGATGTTCCTTCATGATTTTCTTCAGAAATTTAGTATCAAAACCAACAACTTTTACTTACAATGCGGCTGCTGAAAGCAACATGTCCTGCATGGGGAACATCACTTGCTGAATTTTCCCTTCCTGCCACAGGGTAACTACCAGATAACTGATCCAAAGACTTTTTCTTCAAAGATTCATTCACAGCTCTGCAGTTGTGACCCCTCCTTTTTGACATATGGTTCAAGGAAGCATATTGTGCATCAGCTGAATCCTCATCTTCCGAATCCATCTCTTGATAGGACTCCAACCTCTTTGCTACAGAAATAGAAAGAAAATTATTGTTCCATGAGCAAAAAGAAATTTGTCTAAAACACTGTCTGGAGGCTCCTTGAATAAAACTTGATTTTAAAATATGGCTTTTAGTACATAGCTAAGAATAATCCACCATTTATTAAAAATCAAACCATAATAAGCTATCACACTGACTTGCTGTTTGGGACACTGCACATCAAGAGGGACAGTCTATGGGAGAGAATCCAGAAGAGGAAGTGGTCATGTGTAGTCATGAGTGGTCATGGTTTTAGATAAAATGTGCTACATGGAAACACCAGAGTACTCTGGAGTTACATAGCCTCCAGAAGGAAACATTGATGGGAACCAAACAGTAGTTTTCAAGTACATAATGTGCAATTGCACAGAGAAAGGAAATAGCTTATTTTCTGTGCATACTGTGAGCAATAAAAGACACAATGGGCCTAAATTGTGGCAAGACAAAGTCACATTAGATAGCAGTAAAACTCTGCTAGAGATGTGAAACGCTAGAATAGAATGCCTGAGAAAGTAATGAATTGGCCATGACTGTGAGTCCTGAAGACACGTTAAAAAAAGTTCAAAAAGAATGATAACAACATGTCTGTGCAGACAGGTTTGGACAACACACATCCAGTTATGCACTTCTGTCTGAAGTATCAAATGCGGCACTTATCACACTATTCTGCTGCCAAGGTCTAAAGGCACGTGTTACTTTGGACAGAACACTGCATATGAGCACTTATACAGAGCATTATACCACATCGTAATCATTGCTGTTGCGTGCTTCCCTCATGTGCATCCCTTTATCCTGGTCAACACAGATATAAATACAGAAATATTTCTACAGACTAAGTGATTTGTATGCAAAAGACTGCACTGTCTTGTAGTGCAACTCTTATCGCATGTAGAAGGAGCCTTACAAATGGCAGCTTTGTGCAACCGAACAAGTGTAAAATCAGAGCTAAATGCAGGACCTCCAACATTTTTTAAAATGATTTTCAGGGCACATAATTTCTAGATTGGTTAGGAGGAAGCACATGTTTCATTTCCAGGTAAAAGCCAAGGTACATCAGGAAATAATTACAAACATAATTATAAACACGCTGGTATTTTTGGAAGATAACTGAAGTGAACTCTCTGGGAAGTTTTTGGTAGACATATTTCCCATGGCACAACGAGACCTAGAGCAGCCACAGCTAAATCATTCTCACTAGTCTTTGATTTATCTTTTCTGAAGCGCTTTTTGTTCCTTTAGGAAATACTCTGAAATTATACTTTTTATATAAGTTATTCATTCACCAATTTGAAACTTAAGGACAGTTCTTCTCACTTTGCTCTTGTCATCCCTCCCAGTATAATTACGCAAAGCCGAAGAAGCATCAGGACAACCATACCACATAATTTTCAAAATCCATGAGGAAATTATTAAAAAGGTTTGTAACCATCTGTTCCTGTGACAATGTACAAAAGAAGGACTGAAGTGATTCACTGCGGTGGCCAGCAGGGTGTGCCTTTTGCTCGCAGAAAGTGAGCAGTTCCATCTGGCAGCAAAACCACCAAAACCACAGGGGAAAGGTTAATACACAGTTGCGATTCATGTGCCCACCTGTCAGCACTTCATCTTTGATCTCATAAAGAATACTTGCATTACCCACCCGTGAAAGAGCAAATGTCTGCAGTCACTAGTACTTACATACAGTAATGGTAATAAAATCTGTTTTTGCCTAGTTAATAAAACATGTAATTGGATAAAATACTTTATGTAACTCTCCATAACTTTCTCCTGTGTCTGGACTTGAATATTCTCCTGGCTCCCAGAAGGCTTCAAAAGTAGGCTTCCATGAATCATATATTGAGGGATATTAATTAGACAATGAGGCAGCAACTATCCAGTAACACTGCTTTTTGACTTTTGGGTTAAAACAGGTTTGTAAAAATCTAAGTGAGAATACAACATTCATTGTTTTTGATAGAGGTACTTACCTTTGTAGCCTTAACATGCACATGCACACACATCTGCTTGACTTGTACCTTAATATTATTGTTAAAGCTTCGACTTCAGCATGTATGGACTTGGGTTACTGTATCCTCAAAGTAAACAGCATGTTAAACTGGAGCTTTAAAATATAATACACAAAGGTGGTATACTGCTATAGCACTGAAGAGGATGTTGGGCAAGCATTGGCACTCTTGTTTAAAAGAAAGAGAAAAGTCTAGACGGGCGCTTTTCTAGTGGTCTGTTTCCGAATACTGCAAGAAGAGAACCAAAATGCCATAGGAATGATTTTCTCCAGATCAAGTAAGGAGTATTTGTTTTTGTGGTATCAAATATGCTCAAATCTAACTATATGCAAAGCAGCACCTTATATATGCCTTCAAGCCTCTTAGAAATGATCCAAACCATGGGGAAAGATGCAAGTAGGACCAGTCTAAATTCACACCTTCGTGAGTGCATATCGCCACACAAATTTCACAAAAACCTGACCTTGTCAAAACTTTTAGCTTCTCTGAGAACAGAAAAAGGACATGTCATGAGCATGGGTTTAATATCTTACCATTTTCTTCATGGCAATACTCCTGTCCTGCAATGCTGCATCGCCGAAAAACCATCTTATTTTCAGTGAGTGTTCCAGTCTTATCAGAGAAGATATACTGAATCTGGCCAAGGTCTTCAGCAATATTCAGTGATCGACACTGAATTGTAGAGTCTGTTTTCTCATGGTAAAAATCAATGTCGTTCTGTATTAAATAAATTTGTCCCAACTTGACAATCTCAATTGAAACATAGAGAGAAATTGGGATCAAGACCTACCAAAACAAAACAAGGGGATTAAATGAAACCAACTTCTTTGGCTAGTTAAAAACATGACGTAATTTTACTAAAGCCAGGGAGTTACTTCAAGGACATAAATGAGATCAGGTTATGGCCCAGGCTCAAAGCCAACCAAAGTTACCTGTAATAAAATGATCATTGTCCAGAACATGTTGAACCCTGCTAACGCTGGAGGAATCAATTTCCCATCTGGACCAGGGATGTTAAAAAAAGGTATTTCCGAGTACCTACTTAACCAAATTCCATGGCCTTGAAAACAAGAATAAGATAAAGTGAATCAGTTATGCAGACTGTACCACAGTTCAGGGTCATGGTGTTAGCTGTTATACTCTGCAGTTCTTTCTAAACTACTATTTTCTCTCCTCATTTTTTTTCTCAACAGGAACCCCATTAAAATGAATTAAGTGTCAATACACAAAAAGCTTTACTTCATTGGTGTCAACAGCACATCTACACAGTACATCTCAGAACTAAGAGAATACTAACTACAGGTCACAAACTTTTTCTTTTTTTTAAAAAAAAAAAAACACACAAAACCTCTAACTATTAAATGTCTCATCTTCGCTTGTTCAGGTTTCAATTAACCTCTGAAAAGCATGTCATCAAGCCACTCTGGCCAGATTATAGCTTTGTGAGATAAAAACTGACCCAGAAGAGATCCAGTATATATTGAGAGCTTAGTTTTTGATAAGAAACTCAAACCTCAGCTGTAAAAGCAGCTTCAGCTAACACATTTTGAGATGCCAGACATGTTTATTAAGTGTAGCCTGCATTTTTTTTAAACATCTGTTAAACACCTTTTTGATTTATCGTAAAATTTAGTCTGTTCAAATGTCAGCACTCAAGCTCACTGTTTAATGAATACCTAAAATATGAATCCTTGTAACTACTCAAACTCAGCCTCTCCCTGCAATATTGTACATGCATCTCATTTTACCTGAGCAATCCTAACAAAAAGTATGAGTTTTACAGAGCAATTAATGAGCAAAAAAAGAAAACAAATTGGAGAAATGGGTTCCAGACCTAGCACAAGGAACATACCACTTGACCATATTCCAGATTAAACATGTCAACATGAACTAAAGCTTGGCAGCGTCCCCAGCTGATACAGAATTAGATATAGGTGAAGGCAGTTTCTGAAATGGGCCATTAAAATGAAGCAGCCCCAAAATAAAACACTTAGCAATGTAGGCTGAGAGTGGTAAATAGCAGGACTCTGCAGATTCTCACTTACCTACTGCACCAGTTAAACACATTAAAATTAGAAGCAGAACACACCAAAGAATATCAGAATTCACTTTTCTTTCCAATTTACTGCGCTTGTAATGAGGTCCACTGTTATTCAGCATGGCTTTGGTTTCATGACCTGTAACCACAACAAACATTGACATTCTCTATTAGCAGATATTAGAACCAAAATCCCTTTATATTTCTAAAGCTCTGGGAAACCGGACGTTTCTGTTAACTAATACGTGAAAAGAGGTTATAAATATGAGTCAACTAACTGCTCCTACAGTAATTCCATCCTACAGTAATTATGTCCTAAAGAAAACCGAACAAGCTAAACCAAAATTTCTCACTTATGCTACCTTTTATATTGTCAATAATTTTTCTTCCTAGAGAAACAAACCTATTCTTGAATTTTTCTATACTATTTCTAACATTTTCTACTAAATTCTGCACCTGCATTGCAATTATCTAGCTGAGTAAATCACAGGGTCTAGTCATGAAACATCTCCCCTTTGATACGGAGTATTAAAGAACAGCATTAACTTCAATTTTGGACCAGAAAATAATTCTAAGAAAGGCAAGTATCTCTATGTTCATTTCAAAACCCAGATTTGCCATTGCACTTAACAGTTGAGGACAAGGACATGCTGCAGAGGACATGCTCCCATGAATAATCAGATGTATCAGCCTTCACATTTTTAAAATAGAAACAAACTTAATTCAGACATGAAGTCTTAAACGCTTCTAGCTACAGTTGCCTTCTGCTGGATTCAAGCTTTCAATCTGCTACCTTGCCTTTGTGTGATACTATTTCTTAAGGTACACAATTCCATCTTGTTTACAATGCAACCTGTGAAAGCCAAGGTGGTCACTAACCTGCATACACCACAATGCCTACAACAGCTTCTGTGTTTCTTACTGTGCATCCTCGGAGCAGTAAGTTCTCCTTGCTGAGGCCCACTCTGTCCTTGTTTGAATGTTCACTGAAAAAAAACAAACCAAAACAGAAAAAACACATTACTCTGTAGGACTCCAGTAAATATCAGTCAGGTTTTGAAAATGCATTAGGGAGCAGATCACCTGGAGAATCGACTACTCACTGACTACCATTCTGACGCTTCTGATTGAACCTTTCAAAAGAAGTGGGTAACATGCATCCAGAACACCTTTGAAAATCTCGGTATGTAAGCACTGTATTAAAATTTCCATGTTTTTACAAGCCTGGCATTTGCCAGATAGCATATGGGAAGTAGGCAACACTGTTGAAATGACCTTGGGACAAACACTTAAGTTTGAAAGCAAATGACTTCTATTTGAATTACCAACATGAGAAAAAAAATCAAACAAAATTTGAAATCCCATTTTAAAAGTGCTGTGAGCATTTTTACCCCTGTGGCAGATTTCCAATGCAGGCATGCCCACTTTTTGTCAAGGTTTTTCCTCACAGACTAAGATTTTTATATAGCTCTTTTTCTTTTCATATTTCTAACATTTCATTGCCGTGGGGAAGAATGTAGACATTATACCTCTCAAAAACTGAAAATCAGCCATTCCATGAAATAGAATTGTTTTCCTACTGTCTACACAAAATCACAGACATCTGAGAAGAGACATATAGCAATACTGCTCAAAAGGAATTTGATCAAATCACTGGGGATTACACAAAACACATCACAGTAGGAGAGGAAGCCAGTTCTTCTCATCTCCAACCCTGAGCAAAGCAGCTTGGCCAGTCAGGCCACAGTCTAGACTGAATACTGTACAGATATGACATGTCATTAAAAGCAAACTTAGGACAGACAATTCAAATATGGAATACAGAATTGCAAAACAGCCTGAACTAAGATGTTGACAATATTTAATATGAAATAGAAAGCACTAGTCGTGCTTTCCAGTTTACAATCAGCTCTTCAGGAAGCCCTACTGGAGCAGTGCCTGCTGGGCTGCACTCAGAAATGTAGTCGTGCAAACTGACTTCTATGCATATTGTCATTTTTTTTTAAAGTAAACATTCCAAGTTTTCTGAAAATTAGTGAGAGCACCAAAGCAAATGAATTTGTTTGAAGAGCCACCAAGCCTACTTACACAAAGCCTCGGAAGCGACTGAGGTCATTGTTAGGACTTTCACATTCTATTCTACTGGAAAATTTTTCTGGATCAATTTCAGAGACCTATAGTTATTGGAGAAAAAATAAAAAATAAAAAAAAAAACAAACAAGAGAACTCAGATCACATATGATGTAACTTAAAATTCACAGGTTCAGATATCACCATCTAACAATTTAGTTTCTATATTTTAAGTGGCTGATGATGTGAATGATCTGCAACCCAGGTATATCAGACTTAAGCAGCACAGAAAGATTTTCTAGCAAATGTCAAACCCTGGCAAGTATCAGCTGAGAGGCTGGTATCTTAGGAACACCAGAGAGGAGGAAATGGGTGGAAGAGTGAGGAAGCAGCAAAAAAATGCAGTAAGAACATCTGAAAAGCAGAGATTTCCACATTTTTTTTCATGATGAGGAAAAAAGAAGCACTGCCTTCTAAGAATTGCTTCCAAAGAGCTGCTGATTCTGATAACATGGCTAGGATGCTACCTGTACTAACACAAAAAAAGCAGGTAGAACTTCTTAACAATGATTAAACCTTACCACTACCGAAGAAAGGGCTTTTATGGAACAGTAGAAGCTTATGTCGTGAATGAAAAGCAGGTAAGCTTTTCCATGAAGAGAAAGGCCAAGTGACACACATTTTCTTATTAATAAAGAATGAAACCTGACTAGAAATGAGTGAAAAACCAAAAGACCAGGTCTTCAAAATTACCTGCAATTGCACTTGTAATTAATGGCCTATGAGTACAGTCAGGACACATGGAAATCTAGCCTCTGGTGTAACAGAGTTGTTTCCAAGCTGAGTACCTTCCACTGACTCTTTGGGAATTCATTGGTTCTGCTCTTTAGAAAAAAAGAATGACCAATTTTGAGGTGCCAAACTCCAAGGAAAAGTCTATAATTCACAGGTTTAATTGAAAACATCTTCTACATTGTTACAGGTCTCTGAGATGACTCCACTTCCACAGCTGGGTGATTTCACATTGGGACAATAACAACTGTGAGAAAAAGACCCGACTTCTTAAGTTGAATTTGAAACTCAGAAGACATATTATTGTTAGCATATACTTTGTTGTCTTGATTCAAAAATTTTGCTATATTTTGCTGTATTGATTTCCTGCACTGTCAGGAAAATCAGTATGAACGTAGCCTTAGACAGATACCTAGAGACACTGTAAATTTTATTATCTATGAAAGATCTCTCTGTCTTCACTGATCTTTCTTATGTTTATCTGTACAGGAAATATGACATTTCTGTAATATGTTACAACAGTACTTTTTTTTTTTTTTGGGGGGGGGGCAGTAACTAAACCATTTGATCTGGTCAAACAATTCTTAAAACCAGTGAAGCTGCTGGTAGCAGCTTCTTGCAATATACCATGAAACAGCAACCCTAGAACCTCAGGGTGTAACTTATAGATGGCACTGGATTTATGCCTACACTCTGCCACTATAAAACACAGGTGACTAAAACTACACCCAAAAGGAGACATATTGGTATGGGCACTCAAATCTTCCCAGACTATAAGAAAAGTATGGTCTATATTTTTTCATTATAATCTTCTTTTCATCACACAGTGCAAGTACAAAATGTTGTGCCTTATTTCATGAGATACTTTCTTATGCTTC
This sequence comes from Anser cygnoides, assembly GCF_040182565.1. Classification (NCBI taxonomy): domain Eukaryota; kingdom Metazoa; phylum Chordata; class Aves; order Anseriformes; family Anatidae; genus Anser; species Anser cygnoides. The sequence continues at coordinate 27,182,437 of NC_089876.1, read as the reverse complement.
CTGGCACAAAAGAGAAGCCTTTTTATGGCAGAAGAAATGTTATTTGGATTTTGCATAAAGGTCCCTAAAGCAGCATCAAAAAGAAAGGGGACAATAAAGACAAGAACTGAGTAAGGTAGCTTTAAATGAATGTCCCTGCAATAGACTGTCTCACTGGAAAAAGGAGAGAGGCAGCTTCCCAAGGCCAGGTTTGCTGCTTTGGCTGTGAAGTACTCCTGACAAACTGTATGGCTTTACAATACAGCATAGGAATGTGGTGTATAACTAAGGTAGAAAAGGAGAACTTGCAAGTCCTTTTATCAACTTGGCTTCTTAGGCTGCCTAGAAGAAAAGGACAGCACTTTCCTCTCCGTTAGCTATGAAGATGCTACAGCTAGGACTGGATTCAGTCATTGAACATGTAAGAAGGAACTGAACAGTGAAGTCTTGTGACCTCTCTTACAACATAAGAGGAAACACTCACTGCTCACAGTGATTTAGCAGATTAGCTTCCTCACCCTAGTGAATCTGCGCATGGTTCACCTAACCATACAAGGTGTGGAGGAAAAAGGAGATTAATCCCTTCTTAAAGCATTAAGAAGCAACATTTGAGTGCATTGAATGCAGCAGAGCGATGTCAGTTTGTTCACTAAATAACTCATTATCCTTAGGGAACAGGTCCTCAATTGTTTTGTGTATTTCTCTAGGAAAGCCAAGATGGTTGGAGACACTGTTCTGTGCCTTGTTACCTACAAAGCCCCTTGAGTTATCTTCCTAATTTCTTTCCTTCTGTTGTCACTGAAGCATTTCCAGAAAAATAAATAAATAAATAATGCTATTCTAAATTGCCAAAACTTAAAAAAAGGCAAAAAAACACATATCCACTAATTTCTCATCACTACATGGTCTGTGGAAACTCTAAGAGCTGGTGATGTTCAGTCTTGAAAGGGAGAGATGAGCTAGTCAATGCTGTTCACAGTAGGCTTATAGCAGAAAAATTAGAAGAGTTCCAAAGGTTTTATAAATCCTTGAAAGACTAGAATTGAAGCTAAAAATACATTTGGAAATACAGTGAAAAAAGAATATACCCGTCCCTCTCTGTAGGTCTTTATGTAGCACAGAACTCCCTTCCAAAAAGTTCCATTTTCACATCCATTAAATGATATACACCATAAATGACTACTTGACATTTACCTGAATAGTTATTTTTACTGTCTTGCATCACTTGAAATTGGGCCCTCTTTCTCTGGAATAAGTGAGCAGACAAATATTTGCTCCAAAATAACTCAACCAACAAATTAAAACTATGTTACCTGCTTATTTTGTTTTCAGATGGGGATTGATGAGCACTATACAATCTAGAGGGCTGGTTTTTTTTAGTTGGCTGTCTGTCACGTCAACTTGCTTAAGCCACTAGAAATGCACAATTATCACCTGCTCTGAATATCCTCTCACCACCTGCCTCTGCTTTAGATTGGTTTCTCCATCAAGGCTTGCAGTTTCAATGTAACAGATCCCATCCAGGTCACTGGAATATAACAGCACCATGTCAGCAGGAATTATTTCATTACGTGAAAGCCGGATGAAGTCCCCAACACTGACATTTTTCCAGCATTCATCTATGTATTTCTTCTCTTTCCTGAAATGCATATAAAAATATTAATTAATTGTTTTTATAAACTCAAACTGAAAGCTCAGAGAAACAAATTGTAACTAGAAAATGACTCTCATTATTAAATTATGCTTCCAAGTCATTAAAAACTCTAACGAGATAGTCTATCAGGTCAAGGTGAATATAATTACAAAGAATCAGCTCTGAGGTCCCAGCCCTGTTTTGCTGGGAATTAATTCCAGTCCCCCTCCCAGAATTACTTTAGCTCTATTCAAAATTCAAGCCCACTTGCTTCCTATATTTTCATTACTCCAACATCTACCAGTAAACAAAGGATATTCAGCAACCACTTCACTAACATTCTGAACATAAATATTTGTATTTATAGGCTTTTAAGATATTTTCTATTATTTTTGAACATAAGGTACGAAGACCCTATCACACTCAGAGAAGTCAGAAAGACTTCAGGCCCCTCAGAATTCATAGTCAAAATTCTTTATTACTATGAAATATCCAGGCATGACATACAGAAGTTTGTGCTGTCTTCAACTTTCCATTTATATCTGTTATTCTGTCCTCAGAGGAAATGAACAATTTTCCTTTTATGTAATCACAGCAGCTTATTGCAAACGCAATCAGGTTTAGAGTGGTGAATAGAATGTGAGGTAACAAGCAACAAGGAGCTAGCTGGAGGCACACAGTAGTAGGATAGTGCAATAGGGGGATGAAACACATACAGCTGCTACTACAAACACAGTACATACATGTCTAGCTGCAGTACATTTTTGGTACCAAGTACTACTACCCTTGGTAGTTGCCTGGCTTTTCTGCCTTGCACAGACTATCCTAGAGCTATGTTTAAACGGAGGAGCATGTATTCTCCACAGTTTATCAGTCAACCAGACTGGAGGATAGTCCAGGCTGTGCCAGGGCTGTCTTTCAGGTTGTGCTTCCTTTCCTGAATCTCATTCTGACCTACCTAGCTGAGAAGCAGAGTCACACCAGAGAGCTGGGAAGTGCACCTA